>NC_069503.1:272893036-273493036 GCF_027579735.1 Bombina bombina
CATAGCTGTTCCACATCTCTGGAGATAGAACCGTCCTTCAAACAAAAAATAGTTGTGTGTAAGTAGATATTCGGTAGCCATAAGCAAAAAAACTATAGTGGCTTCATCATAGTTGGACCTATGCCTAAGAAAGAATTCCAACGCATGTAAACCCTTATCATGGGGGGTGGACGTATACAGGGAAGAGACATCCATAGACATAAGTATGTAGTTTGATTTGCAAGGTATGCCCTGGATTTGTTGTATAAAAGACGTAGTGTCCTGTATGTAACTGGGAAGTGCCAATACAAGAGATTGCAAAAACATGTCAACCAGTTCAGATAGAAGCTCATTAAGTGACCCCTATACCAGGCCCACAATGGGGCGACCCGGGGGATTTTGAAGATTCTTGTGCATCTTGGGGAAATAGTGAAACACTGCTGTTACAGGCCAATCAGGCACTAAATATTCAGACATATTGGCTGTTATAATTCCATTGTCCCTGCCATATCTCACTATCTCCACAAGATAGTCCTTATATACAGTGGTAGTATCAGTAGACAAAATGTGATAAGTATCTTTATCCGATAATTGGCGAGAAGCTTCTAAGATATAATCTATTCAAAGTTACCAAATTACCCACTTTATCGGATTCTTAAAAGACAAGGTCTCTATTGGAAGATAATTGGCGTAAAGCCCTATTGTCAGACTCAGAAAAGTTGGTTTTATGAACCGTATTTATCCTAGCAATGTCCTTACCCTCAGATGTAGTAGGTACAATCCTTAAATCTGAATCTAGCTTAATTAATTGGTTTTCAACAGTTTGTTGAAAAATATCCAAAGAGCTACATCTGGTCTGAACCGGATAAAAGGTACTTCTATTTTTTAGACTAGACATATCTATGTCTGATAAGAATGAACCATACCTAATATTGTCAGTATCTGTTAATTGGAGGTCCTCCATATCTTGTATACAACATCGGTCCCCAAATGTTAATCCATGCTCAATCTTATTGTCTAAAGAGATAGGAGGGATATTGTTCTCCTCATCAGGAAATACATCGGAATCAGATGTATCTTTCAAAAAATGTTTTTTAAGAGTAAGTAGTCTCACAAATTTATTGAGATCTAGTATAGTCTAAAACAGATTGAAATGACAAGATGGGGAGAAACGTAATCCTCGTGATAAAACCCTCTCCTCGTCTGTAGCTTGTAAGATTTATCACATCTTTTGTAAATTCTGTAATCAAAAACAGGAAAAGAAAAGAATACGTAGAGGGGGGCAAAATATATACCGTAGCAGACGTAGAAAAAAACAGATATCCACAAAGGATAAGGAGGAAGCAAACACACAGGTGTGTGTTTGCTTCCTCCTTATCCTTTGTGGATATCTCTGTTTTTTCTATGTCTGCTACGGAATCTATTTTGGCCCCCTCTACGTATTCTTTTCCTGTTTTTGATTTTAGAATGGAGTGAGGTGGGCCTGATCCGTTTTTTGACTGTTCTTGTACGTGAATGCTGGGTGTATGTAGTACTGATGACTGATCTGATGCTTCTACCACTGAGTCGCTATCTGAGGTGTCGTAATCATACTCCGTGTCACTGAACGAAACCCTTTTATCTTGTTTAGATTTCTTATATTTAAGTTTTTTATTTTTATTGTAGAATTTGAGGCCCTATGAGACCAAAGATACACATTTTCTGAATCATAGTCCATTTTGTCCCTATTGATTTTTTGTGTCTTAAACTCCCAGAGTTCTTTCTGAAACTTTTGCATATTCTCCTTGAACTGGGTGTCATACAAACTAAAGTCTGATTCCATCTGTACCTGTTTTAACTCAACTTGTATGTGTATGTATATATATATATATATATATATATATATATATATATATATATATATATATATATATATATATATATATATATAACACCATTGAAGAATAACATTATGCAATATACTAAACAAAATTGTGCATCGGCTAATTAAATACATTAGTTTTTAACATCTGTCAAAACTTTGCATACAGGTTTCACGCATTAATTCAGCATTTTGCAAGATTTTAAAAATAAAATACCAACTATGCAGAGCAGCACATGGTGCATGCATCTATATACACTTGCATGGCATTACCCTGCAGTGAGCATACCCATCCACCTGCACAGCTCCATATCCCAGAGCAGACACAGCAGGAGGAAGCCGGCACCATTAATTCAGCATCAGCTGCTTTACAGATCCCTGCAAGAGGGCAAAGCAACTGTATTATAGCTCCATGGGCAGGACCACAGCACAGACCCTGCCGCATTACGATCGAATCACCAGTAATGTCATGGCACTGTCTAAGCAGAACAAGAACTGAAGTGCATATAGGCAGTGAGAGGGGGGCGGCAGGGGATTAATGACAGCAGTAGTAACATTTAACAAGCACACTGGCTGAGTGGCTTTTTCCATGCACTAACTGCATATAGGCAGTGAGAGGGGGCGGCAGGAGGTTAAGGACAGCAGTAGTAACATCACTTTAACAAGCACACTGGCTGAGTGGCTGTCTCTGTGCACTGCCGTCCTATCTACTTAACTAGCGCGCATTCTCCTGTCGGCACTTCAAAACCTGCGCACACTCTCTACCTGTACTTTTTGCCATCCACTGTAAATAACTAGCACGCCCGTGCTAGTCTCAAAAGCCGCCACCATGTGGTGGGTAAATATATATTTTGTAAAAGTACATTTCTCCATAACATATTTAACATAACATGTTTGCTCTGTAGTAAACGTATGTACACGCACACATTGCAGCCCCTTCAAATCTGCCGCCCTAGGCACAGGCCTTGTGTGTCTAGGCCATAATATGCCCCTGCCTTAAGATAGAAGGTCAAGACAAATAGACAACGGAGGAGAGCTGGATATTTAAGGTAAGTCTGCAAACCAAGTTCTTCAAGGCCAAGCTGACTATTAGAAATACGGATGATAGCTACTGCTTTATTCGAGCATTCACTCTTGAAACAGAACAGTTGGGGGAAAATATGTATGTGAGAAGGAAGGACCAAGGAGCATATACAAACTCTCCTGAGGAACTCTGAGCCTCAAATATCTGGTAAGCTGCTTAATTGAAATGACATCAGGTGTATCTCTGTTAGACCTAACCTCTTGACTATTTCATTGAAGAAATCTGCATGAAGAAATTATTCCCCTGGATAAAGGGAATGGCGACTGAGAAAATCCGCTCCCCAGTTGATCACTGGAATATGAATTGCATAAAATTATGCAGGAATCGTTCTAGGCCCATTAGATAATTCAAGACATCTTCTTCATTGCTAAATAATTTTTCAAGTTCTTCCTTGAGGATAAATATTTGTCACAGCCATGACATTGAAGTTTTCCCAATACACATTTAGATCCAAGGAGAAAGAGTTAGTGACAGTTCCAGTATGCGCCAACTATAGTAAGGATAATAATGACAGATAAAATAACTAATATCAGTAAATACACCAGAGATATTCCTGGACTGTATACAGAAAAACAAAAACGTCTGGGATCTTTATAGCAATAATCCAAAATAAAATTGGGGTGGTAACAGTTAAAACAAACTGAAGAACCTCACAGTGAATGAAAGACAGAATAATAATACTTCTATAATAATAACTCTCTTGGAAAATATTTTGAAAATCTTCCCATCTCCATAAAGGAAGAAGAAACACTAGCGCAGCTATAATGACTCAGAATGCCATTTAGTCACAGCAGGCGTTTGATTAGATGTGAGTATATTTGCGAACCACAACTGCAGAGGTTAAAAGGTAGATGCAATTATTCTGTGAAGGAGATAGACAAGAATAGGTTCTCAGACATGTACTTGGGTGCATGATGTCCCCTTTAGATTTGCAGCTCAGTTGTATTGAAGAGTGCTATATCCCTTTAAATAAATAGATCACTTATGCTGGAGTGTATGATGTTCCTTTAATTAGGTATCAAGATACAGATAGTGTACAATTTCCTTTTAATTAGTATATACAGCTGGAATACAGTCCCTTTAGTTAGGATATGTAGCTATGCTGGTATGTACAATGCTCCTTTATTTAGGCAGCATAGTTTCAGAGAGTGTACAATGTCCCTTTAATTAAGATGTTCACTTATACTGAAGAGTTCAATCACCAATTCGATGCGGATCACCCCAAGGAACTGAGTAGGTGGTAGAGAGAGCTGATGACACACTGCAAGCTTAGATGCTAGCAATCACAGGCACTGAAGTCCCTGCTGGTTTGATTCCTTTCTGGGAGGAAGTAAGGGAGACACAGGTGCAGACAGATTGCTGTGTGAGGTGCAGCATGGAGGAAGATTCCTGCCAATGTCAGAAGGGAGAAAATGAGTTGCTCTTTTAGATGTGCAGAAAACTCAGAGGTTCAGATCAGGGCCGCCATCAGGGGGTGAATAGGGTGACTCCTGTCGGGGGCCCCATGAGGCAAGATATAGATATAGAGATATATATATATATAGATATATATAGATATAGATATAGATATATATAGATATAGATATATATATATAGATAGATATATATATATATATATTTTTATTTTATTTATTTTTTACATTTTGGCAGCCACCAGAGGGCACTACAGCAGAGTGCTATTGAACGTGGGAAATGTCATTACAAGGAGTAAAGCATTAGCATTTCAGAGGATTTCTGAGTGTGCACTAAACCACTATGCAAAGTGTAATACAGACTTGGCACTTCAGTTTGTACAGTGTGCCAGAGTCAGGCAGCAGATCACTTTTATTTGCAGAGTAGGTAGGACTTAGTAAATGTTTTATTTATTTATTTGTGCAATTTCAGATTGTAACTTCAATGTGGTAGTTGTGTGGTGGGGGCAGGGGTCAATTAAAAACATTTTTTTTAGCAATATGCAGCAGTGCATTTGTGATTGACAATGCTTTAGAAATCCTATATTTAAAACAATGCAGAAATGTTTCCTACTCAATACACAAATGGTAGGTGCCCTTTAGGCAGATATGATTTTTTTTTAATTATATATATATATATATATATATATATATTTATTTATTATTTTTTATTACATTCCAGTGTACTGCCCCTTTATGCAAGTACTTTTCAGATGCCAGTAGGCATTTTATCTAAGATTTTTACATCTGCATAAAATGTTATACTCTCAGGCTAAGATTGCTCAGTGTTTGAAATGAGACATGTTAACTTAACACTGTTCAGTTTACACTACAGCTGACATCATTTTGAAATACACACAAACAAGCCTAAATCCTGCATTTAACCTGATTTAAATGGTATGAGACCTAGTGCCACAGCTTATGATTCCGCCAAGACCATATAGAGTACAGCATTTTCAAAATCCATAAGTACAGCTGACAGATGGGAACATTTGTACACCAGATTTGAAACCCCAAACATATGCTAACTTTTCAAAAGTACTTTTCTTTATCTACCCATTCTGACAGATCAATAATGTACAATTTTGAATTCAAACATATTTTTACTTGCACATTTACAAATATGATTCTTTAAAAAGTGATCTCTTAATTTCTGCTATTTTTTTTTATCATGCATGTCACACACTGTTGATTTAGGGGATGACAACGTGCAGACATTTAACCTCCTATGTTTCTGTGGGTGTCTGTGTTTATGTTTATGTCTCTATGAGTGTATTTATTTTTTTCTGTGGATCTCTCTGTGAGTGTGTGTGTGTGTGTGTGTGTGTATGTATATGTGTATGTCTTTGTGTGTTTTATGTGGGTGTCTCTCCATGTGTGTGTGAGTGTGTATGTCTTTGTGTGTTTTCTGAGGCTGTCTCTGTGGGTGTTTCCTTGGGTGTATGTGCAAGTTTGTGTTTGAGTTTGTGTGTGTGTGTCCATTGTCTGTTCCTTTTAGGACATTTTGACCTTACTACTGATTATTCACATCTTTCAACAGACTATGAGATTAATGAGACCATTCTGGAAGTCACCAATCCACCACTTAAGCTTTAAATTATTGTTTAGGCAGTTCAGGGCCCTTCTTTTAAGCCACTGCATGCTGTTGTCATCATATAGTTGTCATCATCCTTGACAAAAAGGGAATCAGAACACCATATTTTGTCTTGTAAATCTCCTTTTTTTGACAAAACTGTAGTCTACCTCATTACTTTTCCGGTCAATGTAAAACAGAATTTATGTTTACCTGATAAATTACTTTCTCCAACGGTGTGTCCGGTCCACGGCGTCATCCTTACTTGTGGGATATTCTCTTCCCCAACAGGAAATGGCAAAGAGCCCAGCAAAGCTGGTCACATGATCCCTCCTAGGCTCCGCCTACCCCAGTCATTCGACCGACGTTAAGGAGGAATATTTGCATAGGAGAAACCATATGGTACCGTGGTGACTGTAGTTAAAGAAAATAAATTATCAGACCTGATTAAAAAACCAGGGCGGGCCGTGGACCGGACACACCGTTGGAGAAAGTAATTTATCAGGTAAACATAAATTCTGTTTTCTCCAACATAGGTGTGTCCGGTCCACGGCGTCATCCTTACTTGTGGGAACCAATACCAAAGCTTTAGGACACGGATGAAGGGAGGGAGCAAATCAGGTCACCTAAATGGAAGGCACCACGGCTTGCAAAACCTTTCTATCAAAAATAGCCTCAGAAGAAGCAAAAGTATCAAACTTGTAAAATTTGGTAAAAGTGTGCAGTGAAGACCAAGTCGCTGCCCTACATATCTGATCAACAGAAGCCTCGTTCTTGAAGGCCCATGTGGAAGCCACAGCCCTAGTGGAATGAGCTGTGATTCTTTCGGGAGGCTGCCGTCCGGCAGTCTCGTAAGCCAATCTGATGATGCTTTTAATCCAAAAAGAGAGAGAGGTAGAAGTTGCTTTTTGACCTCTCCTTTTACCTGAATAAACAACAAACAAGGAAGATGTTTGTCTAAAATCCTTTGTAGCATCTAAATAGAATTTTAGAGCGCGAACAACATCCAAATTGTGCAACAAACGTTCCTTCTTTGAAACTGGTTTCGGACACAGAGAAGGTACGATAATCTCCTGGTTAATGTTTTTGTTAGAAACAACTTTTGGAAGAAAACCAGGTTTAGTACGTAAAACCACCTTATCTGCATGGAACACCAGATAAGGAGGAGAACACTGCAGAGCAGATAATTCTGAAACTCTTCTAGCAGAAGAAATTGCAACTAAAAACAAAACTTTCCAAGATAATAACTTAATATCAACGGAATGTAAGGGTTCAAACGGAACCCCCTGAAGAACTGAAAGAACTAAATTGAGACTCCAAGGAGGAGTCAAAGGTTTGTAAACAGGCTTGATTCTAACCAGAGCCTGAACAAAGGCTTGAACATCTGGCACAGCTGCCAGCTTTTTGTGAAGTAACACCGACAAGGCAGAAATCTGTCCCTTCAGGGAACTTGCAGATAATCCTTTTTCCAATCCTTCTTGAAGGAAGGATAGAATCCTAGGAATCTTAACCTTGTCCCAAGGGAATCCTTTAGATTCACACCAACAGATATATTTTTTCCAAATTTTGTGGTAAATCTTTCTAGTTACAGGCTTTCTGGCCTGAACAAGAGTATCGATAACAGAATCTGAGAATCCTCGCTTCGATAAAATCAAGCGTTCAATCTCCAAGCAGTCAGCTGGAGTGAAACCAGATTCGGATGTTCGAACGGACCCTGAACAAGAAGGTCTCGTCTCAAAGGTAGCTTCCAAGGTGGAGCCGATGACATATTCACCAGATCTGCATACCAAGTCCTGCGTGGCCACGCAGGAGCTATCAAGATCACCGACGCCCTCTCCTGATTGATCCTGGCTACCAGCCTGGGGATGAGAGGAAATGGCGGGAACACATAAGCTAGTTTGAAGGTCCAAGGTGCTACTAGTGCATCCACTAGAGCCGCCTTGGGATCCCTGGATCTGGCCCCGTAGCAAGGAACTTTGAAGTTCTGACGAGAGGCCATCAGATCCATGTCTGGAATGCCCCACAGGTGAGTGACTTGGGCAAAGATTTCCGGATGGAGTTCCCACTCCCCCGGATGCAATGTCTGACGACTCAGAAAATCCGCTTCCCAATTTTCCACTCCTGGGATGTGGATAGCAGACAGGTGGCAGGAGTGAGACTCCGCCCATAGAATGATTTTGGTCACTTCTTCCATCGCTAGGGAACTCCTTGTTCCCCCCTGATGGTTGATGTACGCAACAGTTGTCATGTTGTCTGATTGAAACCGTATGAACTTGGTCCTCGCTAGCTGAGGCCAAGCCTTGAGAGCATTGAATATCGCTCTCAGTTCCAGAATATTTATCGGTAGAAGAGATTCTTCCCAAGACCAAAGACCCTGAGCTTTCAGGGATCCCCAGACCGCGCCCCAGCCCATCAGACTGGCGTCGGTCGTGACAATGACCCACTCTGGTCTGCGGAATGTCATCCCTTGTGACAGGTTGTCCAGGGACAGCCACCAACGGAGTGAGTCTCTGGTCCTCTGATTTACTTGTATCTTCGGAGACAAGTCTGTATAGTCCCCATTCCACTGACTGAGCATGCACAGTTGTAATGGTCTTAGATGAATGCGCGCAAAAGGAACTATGTCCATTGCCGCTACCATCAACCCGATCACTTCCATGCACTGAGCTATGGAAGGAAGAGGAACGGAATGAAGTATCCGACAAGAGTCTAGAAGTTTTGTTTTTCTGACCTCTGTCAGAAAAATCCTCATTTCTAAGGAGTCTATAATTGTTCCCAAGAAGGGAACCCTTGTTGACGGGGATAGAGAACTCTTTTCCACGTTCACTTTCCATCCGTGAGATCTGAGAAAGGCCAGGACGATGTCCGTGTGAGCCTTTGCTTGAGGAAGGGACGACGCTTGAATCAGAATGTCGTCCAAGTAAGGTACTACCGCAACGCCCCTTGGTCGTAGCACAGCTAGAAGGGACCCTAGTACCTTTGTGAAAATCCTTGGAGCAGTGGCTAATCCGAAAGGAAGCGCCACGAACTGGTAATGTTTGTCCAGGAATGCGAACCTTAGGAACCGATGATGTTCCTTGTGGATAGGAATATGTAGATACGCATCCTTTAAATCCACCGTGGTCATGAATTGACCTTCCTGGATGGAAGGAAGAATAGTTCGAATGGTTTCCATCTTGAACGATGGAACCTTGAGAAACTTGTTTAAGATCTTGAGATCTAAGATTGGTCTGAACGTTCCCTCTTTTTTGGGAACTATGAACAGATTGGAGTAGAACCCCATCCCTTGTTCTCTTAATGGAACAGGATGAATCACTCCCATTTTTAACAGGTCTTCTACACAATGTAAGAACGCCTGTCTTTTTATGTGGTCTGAAGACAACTGAGACCTGTGGAACCTCCCCCTTGGGGGAAGTCCCTTGAATTCCAGAAGATAACCTTGGGAGACTATTTCTAGCGCCCAAGGATCCAGAACATCTCTTGCCCAAGCCTGAGCGAAGAGAGAGAGTCTGCCCCCCACCAGATCCGGTCCCGGATCGGGGGCCAACATTTCATGCTGTCTTGGTAGCAGTGGCAGGTTTCTTGGCCTGCTTTCCCTTGTTCCAGCCTTGCATTGGTCTCCAAGCTGGCTTGGCTTGAGAAGTATTACCCTCTTGCTTAGAGGACGTAGCACTTTGGGCTGGTCCGTTTTTACGAAAGGGACGAAAATTAGGTCTATTTTTTGCCTTGAAAGGCCGATCCTGAGGAAGGGCGTGGCCCTTACCCCCAGTGATATCAGAGATAATCTCTTTCAAGTCAGGGCCAAACAGCGTTTTCCCCTTGAAAGGAATGTTTAGTAGCTTGTTCTTGGAAGACGCATCAGCCGACCAAGATTTCAACCAAAGCGCTCTGCGCGCCACAATAGCAAACCCAGAATTCTTAGCCGCTAACCTAGCCAATTGCAAAGTGGCGTCTAGGGTGAAAGAATTAGCCAATTTGAGAGCATTGATTCTGTCCATAATCTCCTCATAAGGAGGAGAATCACTATCGAGCGTCTTTATCAGCTCATCGAACCAGAAACATGCGGCTGTAGCGACAGGGACAATGCATGAAATTGGTTGTAGAAGGTAACCCTGCTGAACAAACATCTTTTTAAGCAAACCTTCTAATTTTTTATCCATAGGATCTTTGAAAGCACAACTATCCTCTATGGGTATAGTGGTGCGTTTGTTTAAAGTGGAAACCGCTCCCTCGACCTTGGGGACTGTCTGCCATAAGTCCTTTCTGGGGTCGACCATAGGAAACAATTTTTTAAATATGGGGGGAGGGACGAAAGGAATACCGGGCCTTTCCCATTCTTTATTAACAATGTCCGCCACCCGCTTGGGTATAGGAAAAGCTTCTGGGAGCCCCGGCACCTCTAGGAACTTGTCCATTTTACATAGTTTCTCTGGGATGACCAACTTTTCACAATCATCCAGAGTGGATAATACCTCCTTAAGCAGAATGCGGAGATGTTCCAACTTAAATTTAAATGCAATCACATCAGGTTCAGCCTGTTGAGAAATGTTCCCTGAATCAGTAATTTCTCCCTCAGACAAAACCTCCCTGGCCCCATCAGACTGGGTTAGGGGCCCTTCAGAGATATTAATATCAGCGTCGTCATGCTCTTCAGTATCTAAAACAGAGCAGCCACGCTTACGCTGACAAGGGTTCATTTTGGCTAAAATGTTTTTGACAGAATTATCCATTACAGCCGTTAATTGTTGCATAGTAAGGAGTATTGGCGCGCTAGATGTACTAGGGGCCTCCTGAGTGGGCAAGACTCGTGTAGACGAAGGAGGGAATGATGCAGTACCATGCTTACTCCCCTCACTTGAGGAATCATCTTGGGCATCATTGTCATTATCACATAAATCACATTTATTTAAATGAATAGGAATTCTGGCTTCCCCACATTCAGAACACAGTCTATCTGGTAGTTCAGACATGTTAAACAGGCATAAACTTGATAACAAAGTACAAAAACGTTTTAAAATAAAACCGTTACTGTCACTTTAAATTTTAAACTGAACACACTTTATTACTGCAATTGCGAAAAAACATGAAGGAATTGTTCAAAATTCACCAAATTTTCACCACAGTGTCTTAAAGCCTTAAAAGTATTGCACACCAAATTTGGAAGCTTTAACCCTTAAAATAACGGAACCGGAGCCGTTTTAAACTTTAACCCCTTTACAGTCCCTGGTATCTGCTTTGCTGAGACCCAACCAAGCCCAAAGGGGAATACGATACCAAATGACGCCTTCAGAAAGTCTTTTCTAAGTATCAGAGCTCCTCTCACATGCGACTGCATGCCATGCCTCTCAAAAACAAGTGCGCCACACCGGCGCGAAAATGAGGCTCTGCTTAAGCTTTGGGAAAGCCCCTAAGGAATAAGGTGTCTAATACAGTGCCTGCCGATATTATTATATCAAAATACCCAGATAAAATGATTCCTCAAGGCTAAATATGTGTTAATAATGAATCGATTTAGCCCAGAAACAGTCTACAGTCTTAATAAGCCCTTGTGAAGCCCTTATTTATGATCGTAATAAACATGGCTTACCGGATCCCATAGGGAAAATGACAGCTTCCAGCATTACATCGTCTTGTTAGAATGTGTCATACCTCAAGCAGCAAGAGACTGCACACTGTTCCCCCAACTGAAGTTAATTGCTCTCAACAGTCCTGTGTGGAACAGCCATGGATTTTAGTTACGGTTGCTAAAATCATTTTCCTCATACAAACAGAAATCTTCATCTCTTTTCTGTTTCTGAGTAAATAGTACATACCAGCACTATTTCAAAATAACAAACTCTTGATTGAATAATAAAAACTACAGTTAAACACTAAAAAACTCTAAGCCATCTCCGTGGAGATGTTGCCTGTACAACGGCAAAGAGAATGACTGGGGTAGGCGGAGCCTAGGAGGGATCATGTGACCAGCTTTGCTGGGCTCTTTGCCATTTCCTGTTGGGGAAGAGAATATCCCACAAGTAAGGATGACGCCGTGGACCGGACACACCTATGTTGGAGAAATAAGAGTGTCTGTGTAGGTGTCTGAGTGTGTTTGTGTGTTTCTTTGAGTGTCTGCTAGAGTGTCTATATGTGAATCCTTATGTGTATATGTGTCTGTTTCTGTGTTTGTGTGTTACTACCTTTATAACATTTCAAAGTTTGACTACACTTAAGAATAAAGTGCCTATATGTTTTAGTCACTTGATTAAATTTGCACATGTCAAAGGGGAGCTCTGATCAATGGTTAAGGGGCCCAAAAATGTATAGTGGCGGCCCTGATTCAGATGTTAGGCAACAATATACCAGTAGCTGGAAGTTGGCTAAGCACCAGTAAAGCTTTAGGTTCAGTCACTAGCTTGTTTAATCAAGCACTGGTGAAATGGTTACATGGTGACGAAATGACTTCCGCCTTGTTAGCCCTGTAATCATCTGATATGAAACACCAACCAGAACTCTTTACCCTAACTCAGAGCCAGATAACCCCACTGCAGCAGTACTGGGCAGACAAGTTTCCAGAGGGCATGTTAGGGGTAAACAGGAAAAAAGTTAACTCCCACAGAGCCGAACATACAATAGGACCACTCTAGCACGCTTCGCTATTAAAACAGTGCTGGGGTTTTAGGCGCGTACCCGAGGTGACCACAAGACTCAGGAGCACGCTGAGAAATTAGCTGTGAAATAAGCCAGCATTCGCAAATTGGAATTTATAAAGGTCTATTAGCATTACTGTATGCATTATACCTAAAGGAAAAAAATATTAAAACATAGAAGCCGGGGCGTAAGGTGTGCTAACCTGTAGCTGCCTAATAAGCCGGCACGTGCAATTGAGCAATTACAAAGGGCTTAGAGAGCTAAACTGTAGGGGGGAAAAAAAATAAAGAAGTATTGCAAGAAAATACTAAAAACGATGCTACCATTGAAGAAAACCACCACTGTGTAAAAAATCCACTAAGAAAAATCTGTCATCGCGATGTGTAATGCTCGTGGGATACTCCTCTATCAGACCGAACTCGGCCAGTAGTCTTGTTATCCCGGCGTCAAGCCAGAATGATAGGGAATATCCCAGAGCAGAGAAGGTTTGCAAGATGAGATAAATGGCACTCACCACAGGGAGGACAGTCCTTGGCAGCAACATGCAGGAAACCAGAGGCAAACCACTAGGATGGTCAGGCAGGCAGGGTTTAGCAACAGTAAGGCAGTCCAGAGATAAACCACTAGGATGGTCAGGCAGGCAGGGTTTGGCAACAGTAAGGCAGTCAAGAGATAAACCACTAGGATGGTCAGGCAGGTAGTGTTTGGCAACAGTAAGGTAGTCCAGAGGTAAACCACTAGGAAGGTCAGGCAGGGTTTGGCAACAGTAAGGCAATCCAGGGCAATAGGGGTTAACAGGAGAGTGGTCAGACAAGAAGAGATCAGCAGCAGTATATCAATCCAGCAGTTAAGGGGTAAAGAGGCAGAGTGGTCAGACAAGCAGAGTTCAGCAGCAAAATAACAGTCCAGCATACCAAACAATAACACCCAGGAGAACAGTAACAGTGATAGGAATGACTGAGGCTACTTACATAGGTGCAGGATTCGCGCCAAAGGAGATCCTAACCAGGTCCTGAGGGAGAAAGCGTGCAGTTATGACATCACTGCCACACGCAGAGAGAAGCCGACTCCCCCCTAGGCAAAGCATACAGGTCGCACCGCGTCCCTAGCAACGGCTAGAGTCGGCGCGGCATGACACCATGAAGTTCCTAGTATACTACCAACTCTCAAACATAATACAAAAATCACACATATATTTACACCACTCATATACTTTAGTCTGTACTGTGAGATAACTGTGCCTGCATATGGGCTATGTGAGTGCATAGTGAAAACTGCACTTACCTGAACTTCACCCACTTTACTGAGCTTACCCCCTCCTCCTAAGTATCACAGCTCATTCTACTCGCTCTGTAGCCACTTCCTAGGCATTTAAGAATGAGGTCTCTGTGGAATAAATTTGCAAGGCAGCAACTTAGTCATCCTTGCATACTCTTACTAAATTCTACCATTTTGATGTTTTTGCTTCATCTGAAGCTACTTTTGGTAGGAAAGTTCTTCAAGCAGTCGTTTCTGTCTAGGACTCAGTTTTATGTTTTTAATTTGCATTTATAAAATTATATATACATATTTTTTTATATTTTTGGGTGCTTTTTCTTATGGTTAAAGGATGTTTAATTCATATCTTTTTTTTCCCCATTTCCTCTGTCAACTTGGCTATACGTCAGATTGATTATTCTAGAGGTGGGAGGGTTTATATAGAGCTCTGAGATTTTGGAATCTTTGCCTACTCCTATAGGCAGGAATGGTAATTCCAATGGATCATGGACTCTTATCACCATTAAAGAAAATAATTTATCATATCTTTGAGCGTTTATAACTTTTTTATGCAATATTTTTTTGAATCATTTTTATTAGATGGTGTTATTATGAGTGCACCTTTACTTTGTAATGTTATTTTGATGCATTTTGAGAGTCTTTTTTGTTTCGCCAAACAGTTAACCAGGCTCTGAGGTAAACCGATGTGCCTCAATTGCGCTCAAACAATTGTGTCTACTATCAACTTTTAATATGAGCAAAAAAACTGATGCGCACAAACGCCCGCGATAAACTCTTTTCGCTTGTGCGCAACTGTTAGCTTGATACTAATAATAATAGATAATCTAGCCTATAATCATTTACAATAACACTAAAATAATCTTAATTGGATTAGAACAATAATTTTTAATACAAATATTTGGGCATTTCAACAGCCATTAAGATGAGAAAATCGTGTTTCAATGACGCTATTCATTTAATATATGTACTCTAGCAACGTTTTTTTATATAACAAACAAAATGTATTTTAAAAGCACAATTTTTCCTTTGTTGTTGTTTTGCTGTGGACATCACTTTGCTTTCATTAATGCATATAGCCCGTTAAATTTTCAGTGTTCCCGCTTGAAAAAGGACTTATGACTCAGTCACTCAAATTGGCTTTTCATTTTGTTCTTAATGTAGAATTGTTAAAGCTGCGTAAAAAACTAAATGGTATACTTTATTTGTATTCCTGGAATCCATTAAAAATGTGCTTCTACCAGCAATTTATTGAAGCCAGTGTGTTTTGTATCATTCATATGAGAGTTTAAAGAGCTGATGGCTGACTTTAACACAGAGAAAATTAACCCCTTAACGACATACGTCATACAGGGTACGTCTTGCACAAACTGGTCTTTAAAGACCAGCGACGTACCCTGCACGACGTTGGGGTTGAAAGCAGCTGGAAGCGATCCTGATTGCTTCCAGCTGCTTTGCGGTTATTGCAGTGATGCCTCTATGTCGAGGCATCACTGCAATGACATTTTCCCCCATCCGATGCAGAGAGCCACTCTGTGGCCCTCTCTGCACCGGACATCGATGGCCGCAATCGTTGGTGGGTGGGAGCCGGGTGGGCGGCCATCGATGGCTTGCGAAGTACAGAGGTGGGTGGGATCGTGGGCAGGGTAGCTGGGGGCGCGCACGGACGCGGGCGCGGGCACGAGGGAGGGAGCGGGTGGGAACCATTACACTATGGAACGGTTTGTGTAAAGGGAGAGAGGGGAAATAAAAATTGTATTATAAATAATCAAAGTGATCTGGGAGGGGGTGGGGGAAGCTACACTACAAAAAAGTGGGGAGAAAAATAAAAAATATAGCTGCCAGTACCCAAGATGGCTCCCAATAATGTAGAGGGGGAGGGTTAGAGAGCTGTTCTGGGGGGGGGATCCTACGCAGCAGCATATGTAAATATGCTAGAATTTTTTTAAAAAAAAACAAACAATTTATGTCAGAACTTACCTGATAAATTCATTTCTTTCATATTGGCAAGAGTCCATGAGCTAGTGACGTATGGGATATACATTCCTACAAGGAGGGGCAAAGTTTCCCAAACCTCAAAATGCCTATAAATATACCCCTCACCACACCCACAATTCAGTTTAACGAATAGCCAAGAAGTGGGGTGATAAGAAAGGAGCGAAAGCATCAAACAAGGAATTGGAATAAATTGTGCTTTATACAAAAAAAAATCATAACCACCACAAAAAGGGTGGGCCTCATGGACTCTTGCCAATATGAAAGAAATGAATTTATCAGGTAAGTTCTTACATAAATTATGTTTTCTTTCATGTAATTGGCAAGAGTCCATGAGCTAGTGACGTATGGGATAGCAGATACCCAAGATGTGGAACTTCCACGCAAGAGTCACTAGAGAGGGAGGGATTAAATAAAGACAGCCAATTCCGATGAAAAAATAATCCATAACCCAAATAAAAAAATTGAAATTATAAGCAGAAGAATCAAACTGAAACAGCTGCCTTAAGTACTTTTCTACCACAAACTGCTTCAGAAGAAGAAAAAACATCAAAATGGTAGAATTTAGTAAAAGTATGCAAAGAAGACCAAGTTGCTGCTTTGCAAATCTGATCAACAGAAAATTCATTCTTAAAAGCCCAGGAAGTAGAAACTGACCTAGTAGAATGAGCCGTAATCCTTTGAGGCGGGGATTTACCCGACTCCACATAAAGCATGATGAATCAAAGACTGTAACCAAGATGCCAAAGAAATGGCAGAAGCCTTCTGACCTTTCCTAGAACCAGAAAAGGTAACAAATAGACTAGAAGTCTTCCTAAAATCTTTAGTAGCTTCAACATAATATTTCAAAGCTCTAACTACATCCAAAGAATGTAAAGATCTCTCCAGAGAATTCTTAAGATTTGGACACAAAGAAGGGACAGCAATTTATCTACTAATGTTGTTAGAATTAACAACTTTAGGTAAAAAATTAAATGAAGTCCACAACACCGCCTTATCCTGATGAAAAATCAGAAAAGAAGATTCACAAGAAAGAGCAGATAACTCAAAAACTGTTCTAGCAGAAGAGATGGCCAAAAGGAATAAAACTTTCCAAGAAAGTAATTTAATATCCAGAGAATGCATAGGTTCAAAAGGAGGAGCCTGTAAAGCCCTCAGAACCAAATTAAGACTCCAAGGAGGAGAAATTGACTTAATGACAGGCTTAATACAAACCAAAGCCTGCACAAAACAATGATTATCAGGATGATTAGCAATCTTTCTGTGAAAAAGTACAGAAAGAGCAGAGATTTGTCCTTTCAAGGAACTTGCAGACAAACCTTTATCCAAACCATCCTGAAGAAACTGTAAAATTCTAGGAATTCTAAAAGAATGCCAAGAGAATTTATGAGAAGAACACCAAGAAATGTAAGTCTTCCAAACTCGGTAATAGATCTTTCTAGACACAGATTTACGAGCCTGTAACATAGTATTAATCACTGAATCAGAGAAACCTCTATGACTAAGTATTAATCTCCATACCTTCAAATTTAATGATTTCAGATCCTGATGGAAAAAATGGGCCTTGAGATAGAAGGTCTGGCCTTAACGGAAGTGTCCAAGGTTGGCAACTGGCCATTCGAATGAGATCCGCATACCAAAACCTGTGTGGCCATGCTGGAGCCACCAGCAGTACAAACGAACGCTCCATTAGGATTTTGGAAATCACCTTTGGAAGAAAAACTAGAGGTGGAAAGATATAAGCAGGTTGATAATTCCAAGGAAGTGACAACGCGTCCACCGCTTCCGCCTGAGGATCCCTGGATCTTGACAGATACCTGGGAAGTTTCTTGTTTAGATGAGAGGCCATCAGATCTATTTCTGGAAGTCCCCAGATTTGAAAAATCTGAAGAAATACCTCTGGGTGAAGAGACCATTCGCCCGGATGTAATGTCTGGCGACTGAGATAATCCGCTTCCCAATTGTCTATACCTGGGATGTGAACCGCAGAAATTAGACAGGAGCTGGATTCCGCCCATACAAGTATCCAAGATACTTCTTTCATAGCCTGAGGACTGTGAGTCCCACCTTGATGATTGACATATGCCACGGTTGTGACATTGTCTGTCTGAAAAACAAATAAACGATTCTCTCTTCAGAAGAGGCCAGAACTGAAGAGCTCTGAAAATCGAACGGAGTTCCAAAATGTTGATTGGTAATCTCGCCTCCTGAGATTCCAAAACCCCCTGCACTGTCAGAGATCCCCATACAGCTCCCCAACCTGAAAGACTCGCATCTGTTGAGATCACAGTCCAGGTTGGACTAACAAGAGGCCCCTTGAATTAAACGATGGTGATCCAACCAACAAGTCATAGAAGATCGAACATTGGGATTTAAGGATATTAATTGTGATATCTTTGTATAATCCCTGCACCATTGATTCAGCATACAAAGCTGGGGAGGTCTCATGTGAAAACGAGCAAAAGGGATCGCGTCCGATGCAGCAGTCATGAGACCTATAATTTCCATGCACAAAGCTACCGAAGGGAATGATTGAGACTGAAGGTTTCGACAAGCTGAAACCAATTTCAGACGTATCTTTTCTGTTAGAGACAAAGTCATGGACATTGAATCTATTTGGAAACCCAAAAAGGTTACCCTTGTCTGAGGAATCAAGGATCTCTTTGGTAAATTGATCCTCCAACCATGTCTTTGAAGAAACAACACAAGTTGATTCGTATGAGATTCTGCAGAATGTAAAGACTGAGAAAGTACCAAGATATCGTCCAAATAAGGAAATACCACAATACCCTGTTCTCTGATTACAGAGAGAAGGGCACCGAGAACCTTTGAAAAGATCCTTGGAGCTGTTGCTAGGCCAAACGGAAGAGCAACAAACTGGTAATGCTTGTCTAGAAAAGAGAATCTCAGAAACTGATAGTGATCTGGATGGATTGGAATATTAAGATATGCATCCTGTAAGTCTATTGTAGACATATAATGCCCTTGCTGAACAAAAGGCAGAATAGTCCTTATAGTCACCATTTTGAATGTTGGTATCCTTACATAACGATTCAATATTTTTAGATCCAGAACTGGTCTGAAGGAATTCTCCTTCTTTGGTACAATGAACAGATTTGAGTAGAACCCCAGACCCCGTTCCAGAACTGGCACAATTACCCCAGCTGAATCTAGGTCTGAAACACATTTCAGAAACGCCTGAGCCTTTACTGGGTTTACTGGAATGCGTGAGAGAAAAAAATCTTCTCACAGGCGGTCTTACCTTGAAACCTATTCTGTACCCTTGTGAAACAATGTTCTGAATCCAAAGACTTTGAATCGAATTGATCCAAACATCATTGAAAAATCGTAACCTGCCCCCTACCAGCTGTGCTGGAATGAGGGCCGCACCTTCATGCAGATTTGGGAGCTGGTTTTGACTTTCTAAAAGGCTTGGATTTAATCCAGACTGGAGAAGGTTTCCAAACGGAAACTATTCCTTTAGGGGAAGGGTCAGGTTTTTGTTCCTTATTCTGACGAAAGGAACGAAAACGATTAGCAGCCCTATATTTACCTTTAGATTTTTTGTCCTGAGGCAAAAAGGCTCCCTTCCCCCCAGTAACAGTTGAAATTATTGAATCCAACTGAGAACCAAATAATTTATTACCTTGGAAAGAAAGAGAAAGCAACGTTGACTTAGAAGTCATATCTGCATTCCAAGACTTAAGCCATAAAGCTCTTCTAGCTAAAATAGCTAGACGTATACCTGACATCAATTCTAATGATATAAAAAATGGCATCACAAAGAAAGTTATTAGCATGTTGAAGAAGTTTAACAATGCTATAAGCATTATGGTCTGACACTTGTTGCGCTAAAGCCTCCAACCAGAAGGTGGAAGCTGCAGCAACATCAGCCAAAGAAATGGCAGGTCTAAGAAGATTATCTGAACATAAATAAGCCTTCCTTAGAAAGGATTCAAGCTTCCTATCTAAAGGATCTTTAAAAGAAGTACTATCTGCCGTAGGAATAGTAGTACGTTTAGCAAGAGTAGAGATAGCCCCATTAACTTCTGGGATTTTTTCCCAAAACTCTAATCTGTCAGATGGCAAAGGGTACAATTTCTTAAACCTTGGAGAAGGAGTAAATGAAGTACCCAGACTATTCCATTCCCAGGAAATTACTTATGAAATAGCATCAGGAACTGGAAAAACTTCTGGAATAACTATATGAGGTTTAAAAACTGAATTTAAACGCTTATTAGTTTTAATATCAAGAGGACTAGACTCCTCCATATCTAATGCAATCAACACTTCTTTAAGTAAAGAACAAATAAACTCCATCTTAAACAAATATGAAGATTTATCAGTGTCAATATCTGAGGCAGAATCTTCTGAACCAGATAGATCCTCATTAGAAATAGATAAGTCAGAATGATGGCGGTCATTTAAAAATTCATCTGAAATATAAGAAGTTTTAAAAGACCTCTTACGTTTACTAGAAGGAGGAATAAAAGACAGAGCCTTCCGAATAGAATTAGAAACAAATTCTCTTACATTAACAAGGACATCCTGAACATTAGATGTTGAAGGAACAACAACAGGTAATGGATTATTACTAATGGAAATATTATCTGCATTTGATAGTTTATCATGACAACTAACACAAACTACAGCCGGAGGAACAGTTACCAAAAGTTTACAACAAATGCACTTAGCTTTGGTAGAACCGACATCAGGCAGCGTCTTTGCAGAAGTAGATTCTGATCCAGGGTGAGGTAGTGACATCTTGCAATATGTAATAGAAAAAACAACATATAAAGCAAAATTATCAAATTCCTTAAATGACAGTTTCAGGAATGGGAAAAAATGCAATACAAAACAAGCCTCTAGAAACCAGAAGCAACTAAAAAGTGAGACTGAAATAATGTGAAAAAAAACTGGCGCCAAGTATGACGCCCACATTTTTGGCGCCAAGTATAACGCCCACATACGTCAAAAATGACGCAACCACATGAAACTTCCGGCGTCATAGTTGACGATTTTTTTGCGCCAAAAAAGTCTTGCGCCAAAAATGACGCAATAAATTGAAGCATTTCCTGCACCCGCGAGCCTAACAGCCCGCAATTTAGAAAAAAAGTCAATTGAAAATTTTTAAGGTAAGAAAAATATAAATTCATACGCATTTTCCCAAAAAATGAAACAGACAGTCTGAAAGAAGGAATACTGATTATCCTGAATCATGGCAAATATAAGTTTAACACATATATTTAGAACTTTACATATAAAAGTGCCCAACCATAGCGTAGAGTGTCATGAATAGAAATAAGACTTACTTGGGGGGCAGAGCCTATGCTTGGAGCGGCCAGACGTGTCTGCATGAAGCTCCTGTCTAAGGTTTCTTATTTGGACCCTATTTAACTATAAAGTTAAGAGATTTCAACTACTATCTTTTCATTATTGGGTCCCTGCAACTACTCATGTGTTTGATTAACTTAACAGAGGCAGAAGATTGATGCCCTGACCTATGTTTTCCAAGTGCGCCATTCATGCATACTGATCGCAAGGCCATTCATGCTTTGTGGATAGAGACTTGTGTGGCGAAGGCTGCCGCTTACACCCACCCCAGGAAACTGGGTTACAAGGTACGCAGATACCATCGTGTGGTGCTCATTTTTTACTGTTACATAACGGTATTGATTTATTTCCACTCGTGCAACTAACGAACATGGAGAGACTCTATAGTGCAGTCCAAACGCTCCTGGATGACTTTGAGCGCAAATTTTATGACCAGCTGGATATTTTGTTTAGACCCATACTCTCTGGTACTATATGGACTGATAGTCTGCCTAAGGACTGTGTGACTGGAGCAGCGACAACAGGGTCCAGTGATAGGAGGGGGCAAAAGACCTCGTGGCCCACTGACTCTCGGCAAATGAACCTGCGCATAGTAAGTACAGAAGTGTGTGGGGAGACAGCTACTCGGGAACAGCTGCTGAGTTTCAGCTATTTATCTACGGCTCTAAGGAGAGAAGTTGCTGAAGAGACATCCTTGTCTGGCTATACTGCTGTCTTGGGCCCAGAGGAGGCGGCCAATCCTCGGGTACATGATCAGTTATATTTGGATGGTGAGTCATATACAGAGAGGGTTATATGCCTAGGAGCCACACATTTCCTTAGCCATTAAGACGCAGTTAACACTACACCGCAGGAGTCTAAATTGTATACAAGTGGCCTGAGTCTTCTTTGTACTGTTCCAGATAGACTATATCAGAGTGCGGCTCATTTTGAGAAACTCAGCAGAGAGTCAGCCCTACAGCGCTATTTTGTTTGTGGAGTATATTGTGATCACGTACTTCATATGTCCTGCGCTATGTGTGAGATGATGCTTTTGAAATCTGGCAGTTGCAACGTATCTTCCAGAAAATGCATTGCCCTCAAGAAGGGGGTTGGATAGTCGTTACCCTTACCTTCTCACCTATTCTATAGATGTATGCTAGTTGCAGACAAACTGTATATTAAGTTTAATCAATGTTTCTAACTAATGTGCTGTTAATGCTGTTTCTTTTTGTTTATATCTATCTATGTACCTCAGCCGTAACTTATATCCAGGTCAATGCCCATGTTTTCCATCCGGATCAATAATCTGTCACCTATTTACCCAAAAGATATAATGCCTATTACATTAGTTTAGTTTTCTATGCCAGGTGACAGCCTAGTCTAGTGTTAAGGTATCGTTACCTCTAGATATATCAGCAAAATGATAAGTGCCAATGTTCTATTTTGCACAGTTTGATGTATCGTTCTCCATTTCTTTCATGTGTTAGTTTTAATATCAGGGCACTGTTGTCAGGGCTTATCTTTATATGTTATAAATAGATATTAGCTGTACTGGGGTAAATTAGGTATGCAGCAATTAGCCACCCATATATATTACTTTCTATTTTTATTCCCCATGCTTGTGGTTGGCTTCTTATTTACACTCCGGCGCAGGCTGATTATTTTCAATTTTTACTGTTTGATCTATATGCCTTTACCGGACATGTCCACTAGAGGGGAGTATAACCACAATTCTACATTCACTAGGGAAATGGTGTTTTTGCTTCTTTGTTTATATTTCTAGCGCAGCAGTAAGTGGCAGTATGAAAAAGCTTATGCTGAACTCCTAGAGAATTCTTCTATCATATGAGACCCTGGTAAGACAGATTAAGCAATAGCTGATATTCTTCACTGCAAGATACCACAAGACACAGGGTTATCCATGTAATGTATGCATCCTCTGTAGAGATATTTGTATGTCTTATTTTGCAGATATTATGTGAATGAACGGTTTATAGCTGTATAAGGTACATAAACATATTTTTATGGGTATTTCTGAACCTGTGAGACCTCCCTGACTGTTCAACATGCTGTATATAGGTTTTGAATCTAGCCTACCTCCTGAAATATTAGCTGATATAATATAGAACACAGTAGCAGTGATAAACCAAACTCCCTGCAATTTTATTGACTCTTTGATGGGTCCTGTATGGGCAAGGAAGTTAAGCCTCTGCATATCTTTATAGAGAATATGATATACCCCCTTTTGAAGATGTTATAGAGTACATATGGCATGAGCCCTTTATATCATGACAAACTCCGCTCCCCCATTATATAGCTTAATGATTAGGCATGGGAGCACAGACCCCACATGAAACTCCCTAAACTTTGGTTAAATCGTATTATACATAGCAGTTGCCGCTATAACCCCCCTACCCTTCATGAGGCAGGATTATAAATATTCTACAAGTTCTATTTGATATAGTCATGTTTTATTAGTTTCAATAGCACCCAAAAGGTCCATAGGGGACCTTATATTCTTGTAAACCTCCTTAAATTTGCTATAATTGATGTGTTAATGGTCCAATAGAGACCCTATTTTTGGTTAGGAGGCAAAAATAAAATCGAGGATTACCACTAGATAATATTCTTCTATTTCTGCTGGTTATATCAAGTTGTGGTCGCTTAGATAGCTGGTAACAATGTGGTACTAATTATACTTTCTCCTGTCCACATATTTGTGCCTCCTTGCATAATGTATAATCTATGCTAAGGAACATAATATATGTACATTTTATACTGTTTGATTTGTTATAGTGGAATGTCTGTATGTATATTCTAATCCTCAATAAAAATATATTTAAAAAAAAAAAAAAAAAAAAAGAAATAAGACTTACTTACCCCAAGACACTCATCTACATATAGTAGATAGCCAAACCAGTACTGAAACGAGAATCAGTAGAGGTAATGGTATATAAGAGTATATTGTCGATCTGAAAAGGGAGGTAGGAGAAGAAACTTCTACGACCGATAACAGAGAACCTATGAAATAGATCCCCTAGAGGAAGACCATGGTATTCAAATAGGTAATACTCTCTCCACATCCCTCTGACATTCACTGCACTCTGAGAGGAAAACCGGGCTTCAGCCTGCTGCAAAGCGCATATCAACGTAGAAATCTAGCACAAACTTACTTCACCACCTCAATGGGAGGCAAAGTTTGTAAAACTGAATTGTGGGTGTGGTGAGGGGTGTATTTATAGGCATTTTGAGGTTTGGGAAACTTTGCCCCTCCTGGTAGGAATGTATATCCCATACGTCACTAGCTCATGGAAAAAAAATAGGGCTAGTGAAATGTTAAAATGGGCTATATTGCTATATTAGGAACATGTTTTCTACAGTGTAGTAACAATATAAGTATAAAACGTTCAGAATAGTGAGAAATTATTTTGCCAATAAAAATAGAATATAAACAAAAAAAACTCAAAAAAGGGGGCGGAGCCTATGCTTGGAGCGGCAGGACGTGTCCGGATGAAGCTCCTGCTTATTTTCTACTAAAATAGTCTTTTATTTTCATATAACCTTACTTTCTGGGTCAGAAATATTTTACCCACTATGCTAGAACGTGGGAGCGGATAAAAAGACAGGCCTGACTTATGTTATCCAAGCAAGTCATGTATAAATCTGTTTGACTGGACCCTGGCAGCTAGTGAATGGAGAATCACACGGCTGAGGCTGACGCACATACCTCCCCCAGACTTCTGGGTTAAAGTAAACAAGGCTATTTAATTCAAGGATATAAACTTCAACTACGGTTTGACACAACTTTAATTCTATATTGCTTGAGTCAGAACAGCGACTTTGCTCCTGAGTAATTTTACCCTGCGATCCTACTAGGCTGCTGAGTTTTCCTAACACTGGTGCCAATATGGCGGCGCTGGCCGCGTGGGAGAGTCGCCTACAGTCTCTACTAGATATACATTTCCAGGAGATAAAGCAGAGCCTAGAGGGACTATTACACTCAGTTTTTGAGGATATGGGGCCAAAGGGAGACCTGCACCAGCGAGAACCTCAAAGGTCTGCAGATGGATTTCGGTCGGGAGAACAGAAAATCACAGACGCACCTATACCTTATGGTGCTGTCAGATTGTCTATAACCGCTGACAGGGCGAGTGTTTCTCGCTCCCGGGTCCCTAAGGAGATAAGTGTGCACGAAGCTCATGTCGCAGGACCTGAAAGAGATGTGATCCCTATCTCTGATGGAACTAGTCTCAGCTACTCACAAGACAGCTGGAGCCCTTAATTTCAAGAAATCTACTGAGATTTCCATGGTGCAAGACCTATTTGCCCTGGAGCAACGCCATTACAGCTGCTGAGTCCTTTGAAATACGACCATGGAAGTCATGTTTGTCTGGCGGCAAGTATATACCCACACATATTGCCTTCAAGAGACAGAAAGAAAGACTTATGACTTTGTGTGTTCTACGCATGGGAGTGGGCTAGAGACCTCTTTGTCTTCTCATACGTATACTATTAAAGTTAATCGATGTTTCTGTTCGCTTTGGTCCCTTAGAAATTATAAGGGCAACTTTACTGTTTCTGTTTTAAAGGTTAAAATTTACTATGTTAAAATGACTGGACTCACAACAAGTGATGTTTACTTGCAGAGAAGCCTTAATGGACGTACTGTACTAAGCGATGGGGCATGTATGTATTTATTTTAAGCTCCTCATGGGAAAGTTTTGTATTAGAAACTACTTGGGTTCTACAGTAATCTGTCTTTCAGCGGACTTATGAGAAGCTACCTTGGGGTGTCATATTTGCGTATCGCACAGATCACACTTCTACAGCCCCACCCACAGTTTATTCATAATTCCCCCTATTTTTAGTTAATCACAATCCAGTATGAGCGACCCTATAGGGAGTTACTATATATAAATCATTCAACTACAAATATAGGTATTATTTTGTTTAATAGGTTTACCTCCATAGTGTACTATATTGATAAACCCACTACGCTTTTGCCCAATTAAACTATATTACAGCTTTTACTTTTATATTGCTAGAATTTGGTGTATGGAGATAGGTGGGAGGGGTGATATTGGCGGCCGAGATGGTGCCTCTCTCAGGTAATGGACTTCATGGCTTAACTCTATGAATACTACTCTCCTTTATCCCTAGACACATGAACCATTTTATATACATAAACATCTAGAATGGGTTTATCTTTTTCATATTTGTAATTGCCCCCATTCTTAGTAGTGCCAGTAGTGATAGAGGATTGGCACTACTAAGAATGGAATCCCGTTGGATTTTCACATTGGACACAGTTGCCCCTCGAGGCCTGAATGTTAACATAGACTTTGGCTGTTGGTATAAACACAAATGAGTTGTGAACTACTGGGAGTCATCAAGGACCTAAGTTCTACCTACTCCTCAGGCATGATGCAATGTATACCTATTCTATTATATAGGGGGCTTTAGATTGTTTTTCGCCCTCATCAGCTACCTCACCACATGCCTTGATACCATGAGTATAGAGGGCTGTGCTATTAGTTATTTATACTTTGGGTTACGGTAGCATTATTTGCCTTATAAGCTATATATAAGGTTTGCTTCTCTGTTGCATATAGATAGATACCTTTTCTATTGTATTTTTATGTAGGGGTATTTGGATCACTTTTTGATCGACTGTTAAATTGTTTCCTGTCAGTCTTACCCGTCTGCGCACCCACACCTCACCAATGTTTATGCGTTGTCTCCATGGTTACGCATGTTTCCTTGGTTTCACGTAGGGCGGCGGTAACGTGATGACGTCACGTCACGCCTACATTGAGCCCGGCAAAAAGTTTTTTTTAGGTTTGTGTAAGTGGGTGTGCCGCGGATACACACTCTGATTGGTTTATCACTTGGGCTGGGTGGGTATTTAAGGTGTGTTTTTGTTTAAGTCTTCACATTTGGTTTTGTACACCATTGACAAAGGCTCGTGTTAGAGCCGAAACGTTTGGTAAACAATATTACTAATAAACCAGAGTGTTTTTGAAAAAAACCTGTGTGCCTGCTTCATTTGGATCCTGGCTGCAACACGGAGCCCGTCCGTGGGATTCATACCTGCTTTAATTAATTAATATATATATATATATATATATATATATATATATATATATATATATATATACATATATATACATATATATACATATATATACATATATATACATATATATACATATATATACATACATACATACATACATACATACATACACACACACACACATATATACACACATACATACATACATATACACACATATACACACATACATACATACATACATACACACACACACATACACACATACATACATATACATACACACATACATACATATACATACACATACATAAATACATATATACAATATACCCACATCCCCACAGCGCCTACAGGTTTAATATTAATTTTTCGATAGGAGTAACCTGTATTTTAATGAAGAAAAAACAAGTTTCTCATTTTAAAAAGACTATCCTCCATATTAAATGCCCCTTTTCAGCCATTATCAGTCTAGCCAGTTTTTCTGTGACAACATTTTCCATTCTTAAGATATCTACTAAATGAACAGTGAAATTTAATATACAGATGTACTATTTGAACTGTTCCTTCACAGAAACAATTTTTGTTTTAGTGAATGCACAGCCTATGTTGTGGAAACATACTTTGAATATGTGTCATCCACCACCACACAGCGATCACTGGCAATGTTGGCGGATTATTGCTGAATCCCTAATTATTTCCTATGAAAGGTACCATTTTCATTTAAAATATCGTCGGACCCATGGATTACAAGATTAGCAACCCAAAAAGGCAATTTCTCGTAGCTCTGATAAAGGGTTTAACATCAGGCCCTTAATGTCATAGTAATTGTAATTACCAGCAAATACCTCTCCTACAAATATGCCTAGTTCCTGGGGGTTGCTTCCTCCTTAAAAAACAGAATTTATGCTTACCTGATAAATTACTTTCTCTTGCGGTGTATCCAGTCCACGGATTCATCCTTTACTTGTGGGATATTCTCATTCCCTACAGGAAGTGGCAAAGAGAGCACACAGCAGAGCTGTCCATATAGCTCCCCCTCTAGCTCCACCCCCCAGTCATTCGACCAAAGGTTAGGAAGGAAAAAGGAGAAACCATAGGGTGCAGTGGTGACTGTAGTTTAAAGGATTACTTTCTGTTATAATTTTTAAGCTAAACAACTAACATATTAACGTTAACATTAATTAAAACCTACTGACCTATATTTTCTCCAAAACGAAGTTTCATAACGTTCTAAAAGTTATATCTTTTATTCGCCGATGATGTCACGTTATCCTGCCCACTATTTTCAGCACTGAGTGTTCAAAATACTTAAACCAATAACTTTGTGTTTAAAGCGCCATTTTGAAACCTAGGTATTGTAAACGGATTGGTACAGAGCAAAGGATACCCACGGAGTGGGTTTGGAAAACAATTAAATTTGCAGACAAGATTTCTGATATACGGTAGAGATATGTTAATGAAATGCTATTGATAAAAAGCATATTTGGGGTAGTTAGTTAGTAACAAGCATAGAAAATATTTACTTACAGAGGCCCTTTAAACAAAAAATTTTTACCTGACTTAATTGCCAGGGCGGGCCGTGGACTGGATACACCGCAAGAGAAAGTAATTTATCAGGTAAGCATAAATTCTGTTTTCTCTTGCAAGGTGTATCCAGTCCACGGATTCATCCTTTACTTGTGGGATACCAATACCAAAGCTTTAGGACACGGATGAAGGGAGGGAACAAGACAGGTACCTTAAACGGAAGGCACCACTGCTTGCAAAACCTGTCTCCCAAAAATAGCCTCTGAAGAAGCAAAATCGAATTTGTAAAATTTGGCAAAAGTATGCAGTGAAGACGAAGTCGCTGCCTTACAAATCTGTTCAACAGGAGCCTCATTCTTGAAAGCCCATGTGGAAGCCACTGCTCTGGTAGAATGAGCAGTTCTTCTTTTAGGAGGCTGCTGGCCAAACGGATGATGCTTTTCAGCCAAAAGGAAAGAGAGGTAGCAGTCGCTTTCTGACCTCACCTCTTACCAGAATAGATAACAAACAAGGAAGATGTTTGTCTGAAATCCTTAGTTGCTTGCAAATAGAACTTTAGAGCACGAACTTAGTCAAGATTGTGCAACAGAGGTTCCTTCTTCGAAGAAGGATTGGGACACAGAGAAGGAACAACAATTTCCTGGTTAATATTCTTGTTAGAAACCACTTTAGGAAGAAAAACATAATTTATGCTTACCTGATAAATTTATTTCTCTTGTAGTGTATCCAGTCCACGGATTATCCATTACTTGTGGGATATTCTCCTTCCCAACAGGAAGTTGCAAGAGGATCACCCACAGAAGAGCTGCTATATAGCTCCTCCCCTAACTGTCATATCCAGTCATTCGACCGAAAACAAACAGAGAAAGGAGAAACCATAGGGTGCAGTGGTGACTGTAGTTTAATTAAAATTTAGACCTGCCTTAAAAGGACAGGGCGGGCCGTGGACTGGATACACTACAAGAGAAATAAATTTATCAGGTAAGCATAAATTATGTTTTCTCTTGTTAAGTGTATCCAGTCCACGGATCATCCATTACTTGTGGGATACCAATACCAAAGCTAAAGTACACGGATGATGGGAGGGGCAAGGCAGGATTAAGCGGAAGGAACCACTGCCCAAAGAACCTTTCTCCCAAAAACAGCCTCCGAAGAAGCAAAAGTATCAAATTTGTAAAATTTTGAAAAAGTGTGAAGCGAAGACCAAGTCGCAGCCTTGCAAATCTGTTCAACAGAGGCCTCATTTTTGAAGGCCCATGTGGAAGCCACAGCTCTAGTAGAATGAGCTGTAATCCTTTCAGGGAGCTGCTGTCCAGCAGTCTCATAGGCTAGGCGTATTACGCTCCGAAGCCAAAAGGACAGAGAGGTTGCCGAAGCTTTTTGACCTCTCCTCTGTCCAGAGTAAACGACAAACAGGGAAGATGTTTGACGAAAATCCTTAGTAGCTTGTAAGTAAAACTTCAAGGCACGGACTACGTCCAGATTATGTAAAAGACGTTCCTTCTTTGAAGAAGGATTAGGACACAATGATGGAACAACAATCTCTTGATTGATATTCTTGTTAGAAACCACCTTAGGTAAAAACCCAGGTTTGGTACGCAGAACTACCTTATCTGCATGAAAAATCAGATAAGGAGAATCACATTGTAAGGCAGATAGCTCAGAGACTCTCCGAGCCGAGGAAATAGCCATCAAAAACAGAACTTTCCAAGATAAAAGTTTAATATCAATGGAATAAAGGGGTTCAAACGGAACTCCTTGAAGAACCTTAAGAACCAAGTTTAATCTCCACAGAGGAGCAACAGGTTTAAACACAGGCTTAATTCTAACCAAAGCCTGGCAAAATGCCTGAACGTCTGGAACCTCTGCCAGACGCTTGTGCAAAAGAATAGACAGAGCAGAAATCTGTCCCTTTAAGGAACTAGCTGATAATCCTTTGTCTAAGCCCTCTTGGAGAAAAGACAATATTCTAGGAATCCTAACCTTACTCCATGAGTAATTCTTGGATTCACACCCATAAGGATATTTACTCCATATCTTGTGGTAGATTTTCCTGGTAACAGGCTTTCGTGCCTGTATTAAGGTATCAATGACTGACTCTGAGAAGCCACGCTTTGATAGAATCAAGCGTTCAATCTCCATGCAGTCAGTCTCAGAGAAATTAGATTTGGATGATTGAAAGGACCTTGTATCAGAAGGTCCTGTCTTAGAGGCAGAGTCCATGGTGGAAAGGATGACATGTCCACTAGGTCTGCATACCAAGTCCTGCGTGGCCACGCAGGTGCTATCAGAATCACTGATGCTCTCTCCTGTTTCATTTTGGCAATCAGTCGAGGGAGCAGAGGAAACGGTGGAAACACATAAGCCAGGTTGAAGAACCAAGGCGCTGCTAGAACATCTATCAGCGTCGCTTCTGGGTCCCTGGACCTGGATCCGTAACAAGGGAGCTTGGCGTTCTGGCGAGAAGCCATGAGATCCAACTCTGGTTTGCACCAACGATGAATCAATTGAGCAAACACCTCCGGATGGAGTTCCCACTCCCCCGGATGGAAAGTCTGACGACTTAGAAAATCCGCCTCCCAGTTCTCCATGCCTGGGATATGGATTGCTGACAGGTGGCAAGAGTGGGACTCTGCCCAGCGAATTATTTTTGAGACTTCTAACATCGCTAGGGAACTCCTGGTTCCCCCTTGATGGTTGATGTAAGCCACAGTCGTGATGTTGTCCGACTGAAATCTGATGAACCTCAGTGTTGCTAACTGAGGCCAAGCCAGAAGAGCATTGAATATCGCTCTTAACTCCAGAATATTTATTGGAAGGAGTTTCTCCTCCTGAGTCCACGATCCCTGTGCCTTCAGGGAGTTCCAGACTGCACCCCAACCTAGAAGGCTGGCATCTGTTGTTACAATTGTCCAATCTGGCCTGCGAAAGGTCATACCCTTGGACAGGTGGACCCGAGACAACCACCAGAGAATAGAATCTCTGGTCTCTTGACCCAGATTTAGCAGAGGGGACAAATCTGTGTAATCCCCATTCCACTGACTCAGCATGCATAAATTGCAGCGGTCTGAGATGTAGGCGCGCAAATGGCACTATGTCCATTGCCGCTACCATTAAGCCAATTACCTCCATACACTGAGCCACCGAAGGGCGCGGAATGGAGTGAAGAACACGGCAAGCATTTAGAAGTTTTGATAACCTGGACTCCGTCAGGTAAATTTTCATTTCTACAGAATCTATAAGAGTCCCTAAGAAGGAGACTCTTGTGAGTGGGGATAGAGAACGCTTTTCCTCGTTCACTTTCCACCCGTGCGACCTCAGAAATGCCAGAACTATCTCTGTATGAGACTTGGCAACTTGAAAGTTTGACGCCTGTATCAGGATGTCGTCTAGATACGGAGCCACCACTATGCCTAGCGGTCTTAGAACCGCCAGAAGTGAGCCCAGAACCTTTGTAAAGATTCTCGGGGCTGTAGCCAACCCGAAGGGAATAGCTACAAATTGGTAATGCCTGTCTAGAAAGGCAAACCTTAGAAACCGATGATGGTCTTTGTGAATCGGTATGTGAAGGTAGGCATCCTTTAGGTCCACTGTGGTCATGTACTGACCCTCTTGGATCATGGGTAGGATGGTCCGAATAGTTTCCATTTTGAAAGATGGAACTCTGAGGAATTTGTTTAAGATCTTTAGATCCAAAATTGATCTGAAGGTTCCCTCTTTTTTGGGAACCACAGATTTGAATAAAAACCCTGTCCTTGTTCCGTCCGCGGAACTGGATGGATCACTCCCATAATTAGGAGGTCTTGCACACAGCGTAGGAATGCCTCTTTCTTTATCTGATTTGCAGATAGCCTTGAAAGATGAAATCTCCCTTGTGGAGGGGAAGCTTTGAAGTCCAGAAGATATCCCTGAGATATGATCTTGAACATCTCTTGCCCATGCCTGGGCGAAGAGAGAAAGTCTGCCCCCTACTAGATCCGTCGCCGGATAGGGGGCCGTTCCTTCATGCTGTCTTAGAGGCAGCAGCAGGCTTTCTGGCCTGCTTGCCTTTGTTCCAGGACTGGTTAGGTTTCCAGGCCTGCTTAGATTGAGCAAAAGTTCCCTCTTGCTTTGAAGCGGAGGAAGTTGATGCTGCACCTGCCTTGAAATTTCGAAAGGCACGAAAATTAGACTGTTTGGCCTTTGCTTTGGCCCTGTCCTGAGGAAGGGTATGACCCTTACCTCCAGTAATGTCAGCAATAATTTCCTTCAAACCAGGCCCGAATAAGAGTAATTTAGACTTCGAAGTCACGTCAGCTGACCAGAATTTAAACCATAGTGCCCTACGCGCCTGGATGGCGAATCCGGAATTCTTAGCCGTTAGTTTAGTCAAATGAACAATGGCATCAGAAACAAATGAGTTAGCTAGCTTAAGTGTTCTAAGCTTGTCAATAATTTCAGTCAATGGAGCTGTATGGATGGCCTCTTCCAGGGCCTCAAACCAGAATGCCGCCGCGGCCGTGACAGGCGCTATGCATGCAAGGGGCTGTAAAATAAAACCTTGCTGAATAAACATTTTCTTAAGTTAACCCTCCAATTTTTTATCCATTTTTTATCCGGGATAGTGATACGCTTTGCTAAAGTAGAGACTGCTCCCTCCACCTTAGGGACCGTCTGCCATAAGTCCCGTGTAGTGGCGTCTATTGGAAACATTTTTCTAAATATAGGAGGTGGGGAAAAAGGCACACCCGGTCTATCCCACTCCTTGCTAATAATTTCTGTAAGCCTTTTAGGTATAGGAAAAACATTAGTGCACACCGGCACCGCATAGTATTTATCCAGCCTACACAATTTCTCTGGTACTGCAACTGTGTTACAGTCATTCAGAGCAGCTAATACCTCCCCAAGCAATACACGGAGGTTCTCAAGCTTAAATTTAAAATTAGAAATCTCTGAATCAGGTTTCCCCGAATCAGAGACGTCACCCACATACTGAAGCTCTCCGTCCTCATGATCTGCATATTGTGACGCAGTATCAGACATGGCCCTTACAGCATCTGCGCGCTCTGTATTTCTCCTAACCCCAGAGCAATCGCGCTTGCCTCTTAATTCAGGCAACCTGGATAATACCTCTGACAGGGTATTATTCATGATTGCAGCCATGTCCTGCAAGGTAATCGCTATGGGCGTCCCTGATGCAATTGGCGCCATATTAGCGTGCATCCCCTGAGCGGGAGGCGAAGGGTCTGACACGTGGGGAGAGTTAGTCGGCATAACTTCCCCCTCGTCAGAATCTTCTGGTGATATTTCTTTTATAGTTAAAGACTGATCTTTACTGTTTAAGGTGAAATCAATACATTTAGTACACATTCTCCTATGGGGCTCCACCATGGCTTTCAAACATAATGAACAAGTTGTTTCCTCTGTGTCAGACATGTTTAAACAGACTAGCAATGAGACTAGCAAGCTTGGAAAACACTTTAAACAAGTTTACAAGCAATATAAAAAACGTTACTGCACCTTTAACAAACACAAATTTTTGCCAAAATTTGAAACAGTGAAAAAAGGCAGTTACACTAACAAAATTTTTACAGTGTATGTAACAAGTTAGCAGGTCATTGCACCCACTTGCAAATGGATGATTAACCCCTTAATACCAAACACAGAATAATAACTGACAAAAACTTTTTTTTTTTTTTTTTTAAATAGTCACAACAACTGCCACAGCTCTACTGTGGCTTGTTACCTCCCTCAAATAAAACTTTGAAGCCTTTTGAGCCCTCCAGAGATATCCTGGATCATGCAGGAAGAAGCTGGATGTCTGTGTCTAATTTTTGCTGCACAAAAAAACCCCTCCCACTCATATTACAACAGTGGAAAGTCAGGAAACTGTTACTAGGCAGAATTCAAGCCAGCCATGTGGAAAAAAACTAGGCCCCAATAAGTTTTATCATCAAACATATATAAAAACGATTAAACATGCCAGCAAACGTTTTATATTACATTTTTATAAGAGTATGTATCTCTGTTAATAAGCCTGATACCAGTAGCTCTCACTGCATTTAAGGCTTTACTTACATTAGTTCAGTATCAGCAGCATTTTCTAGCAAATTCCATCCCTAGAAATATATTAACTGCACATACCTTATTGCAGGAAAACCTGCACGCCATTCCCTCTCTGAAGTTACCTCACTCCTCAGAATATGTGAGAACAGCCATGGATCTTAGTTACTTCTGCTAAGATCATAGAAAACGCAGGCAGATTCTTCTTCTAAATACTGCACACTCCGGTACCATTTAAAAATAACAAACTTTTGATTGAAGAATAAACTAAGTATAAAACACCACACTCCTCTTACGACCTCCATCTTGGTTGAGGCTTGCAAGAGAATGACTGGGTATGACAGTTAGGGGAGGAGCTATATAGCAGCTCTGCTGTCGGTGATCCTCTTACAACTTCCTGTTGGGAAGGAGAATATCCCACAAGTAATGGATGATCAGTGGACTGGATATACTTAACAAGAGAAACCAGGTTTAGTACGCAACACTACCTTATCTGCATGGAACACCAGGTAAGGTGAATCACACTGTAAGGCAGATAATTCTGAGACACTTCGAGCAGAAGAGATAGCTACCAAAAAACAAAACTTTCCAAGATAACAACTTAATATCTATGGAATGTAAAGGTTAAAAAACGGAACCCCTTGAAGAACTGAAAGAACTAGATTCAGACTCCATGGCGGTGCCACAGGTTTATAGACAGGCTTGATTCTGACTAAAGCCTGTGCAAATGCTTGAATGTCTGGTACCTCTGCCAGACGCTTGTGTAAAAAGGATAGACAGAGCAGATATCTGTCCCTTTAAAGAACTAGCCGACAAACCTTTCTCCAATCCGTCTTGGAGAAAGGACAATATCCTGGGAATCCTAATATTACTTCATAAGTAACCCTTGGATTCACACCAACAAAGATATTTCCGCCATATCTTATGGTAGATTTTCCTGGTGACAGGCTTTCTAGCCTGAATCAGAGTATCTATAACTGACTCAGAGAAACCACGCTTTGATAGAATTAAGCGTTCAATCTCCAAGCAGTCAGACGTAGAGAAACTAGATTTGGATGCTTGAACGGCCCCTGTATTAGAAGGTCCTGCCTCATTGGCAGTGTCCATGGTGGGGCAGATGACATGTCCACTAGGTCTGCATACCAAGTCCTGCGTGGTCACGCAGGCGCTATCAAAATCACTGAAGCCTTCTCCTGCTTGATTCTGGCGATCAGACGAGGGAGAAGAGGAAACGGTGGGAAAACATAAGCCAGATTGAAGGACCAAGGCGCTGCTAGAGCATCTATCAATTCCGCCTTGGGGTCCCCGGACCTGGATCCGTAGAGAGGAAGCTTGGTGTTCTGACGGGACGCCGTCAGATCCAACTCTGGAATGCCCCATAGCTGAGTTAGCTGGGCAAATACCTCCGGGTGGAGTTCCCACTCCCCCGGGTGAAAAGTCTGACGACTCAGAAAATCCGCCTCCCAGTTGTCTACTCCTGGGATGTGAATTGCTGAGAGATGGCAGGAGTGGTCCTCCGTCCACCTGATTATTTTGGTTACTTCCTTCATCGCTAGGGAACTCTTTGTTCCCCCCTGATGATTGATGTAAGCTACAGTCGTGATGTTGTCCGACTGAAATCTGATGAATTTGGCCGCAGCTAGTTGAGGCCATGCCTGAAACGCGTTTAATATCGCCCTCAGTTCCAGAATGTTTATCGGGAGAAGAGATTCTTCCCGAGACCATAAGCCTTGAGCTTTCAGGGAGTCCCAGACTGCACCCCAGCCTAACAGACTGGCGTCGGTCGTTACAATGATCCACTCTGGTCTGCGGAAACATATTGCCTCAGACAGGTGATCCTGAGACAACCACCAGAGAAGAGAAACTCTGGTTTCCTGGTCCAACTGTATTTGAGGAGACAAAATCTGCATAATCCCCATTCCACTGATTGAGCATGCATAGTTGCAGTGGTCTGAGATGTATCCGAGCGAAAGGGACTATGTCCATTGCCGCTACCATTAATCCGATTTCCTCCATGCACTGAGCTACAGATGGCAGAGGAATGGAATGAAGGACTCGGAAGTAGTTAAAAGTTTCAACTTTCAGACGTCCGTCAGAAATATTTTCATTTCTACCGAATCTATTAGTGTTCCTAGGAAGGGAACCCTTGTGAGTGGGGACAGAGAGCTCTTTTTGATGTTCACCTTCCACCCGTGAGACCTCAGAAAGGCCAATACAATCTCCGTGTGAGCCTTGGCTCTGTGAAAGGACGGCGCCTGAATTAAGATGTCGTCTAAATAAGGCGCCACTGCTATGCCCCGCGGTCTTAGAACCGCCAGAAGGGACCCTAGCACCTTTGTGAAAATTCTGGGAGCAGTGGCTAAACCGAATGGAAGAGCCACGAACTGGTAATGCTTGTCTAGGAAAGCGAACATGAGGAACTGATGATGATCTTTGTGGATAGGAATATGCAGGTACGCATCCTTTAGATCCACGGTAGTCATATATTGACCTTCCTGGATCATAGGTAAGATTGTCCGAATGGTCTCCATCTTGAATGATGGGACTCTGAGGAATCTGTTTAGAATTTTTAGATCCAGGATTGGTCTGAAAGTTCCTTCTTTTTTGGGAACCACAAACAGGTTTGAGTAAAAACCCAGTCCTTGTTCTGCAATTGGAACTGGGTATATCACTCCCATCGTATGTAGATCTTCTACACAGCGCAAGAACGCCTCTTTCTTTGTGTGGAACCTTCCCCTTGGAGGGGAGTCCTTGAATTCTAGAAGATATCCCTGGGTAACAATCTCCAACGCCCAGGGATCGTGAACATCTCTTGCCCAGGCCTGAGCGAAGAGAGAAAGTCTCCCCCCTACTAGATCCGGTCCGGATCAAGGGCTACCCCTTCATGCTGTCTTGGTAGCAGCTGCAGGCTTTTTGGCCTGTTTACCCTTGTTCCAGCCCTGGTAAAGCTTCCAGGTTGCCTTGGGCTGTGAAGCGTTACCCTCTTGCTTTGCAGCTGTAGAGGCTGAAGCGGGACTGCTCCTGAAATTACGAAAGGAACGAAAATTAGCTTTGTTTTTAGCCTTAAAGGGCTTGTCCTGAGGGAGAGCATGGCCCTTTCCCCCGCTGATGAGAAACCTTTCCTGAATCAGAAATTTCTCCCTCAGACATCAAATCCCTCACCCCCACTTCAGAGCGTTGTGAGGGCACATCAGATAAGGCTACCAAAGCTTCAGACTGCTCATAATCTGTTCTTAAAACAGAGCTATCGCGCTTTGCAGGAAAAACTGGCAGTTTGGATAGAAAGGCCGCAAGCGAATTATCCATGACTGTCGCTAGTTGTTGCAATGTAATAGGGACAGACGCACTAGAGGTACTAGGCATCGCTTGAGCGGGCGTAACTGGTTGTGACACATGGGGAGAGGTAGACGGACTATCCTCATTACCTTCAGTCTGAAAATCATCTAGGGCCACACTTTTAAGTGCAACAATATGATCTTTAAAGTGTATAGACTTATTAGTGCAATTGGGACACATTCTGAGAGGGGGTTCCACCATGGCTTCTAAACACATTGAACAAGGATTTTCCTTAGTGTCAGACATGTTTAACAGACTAGTAGCATACACAAGCAGGCTTGGAAAACACTTTAATCAAATAAAAAATACAATTTGAAAAAACGTTACTGTGCCTTTAAGAAATAAAAAGCACACAATTTTACAAAACAGTGAAAAATGCAGCAATCCTTTTGACATTTTCACACTATGTACCTAAAGCTTTAATATGATTGCACCACAAGTTGCAGAATGATTAACCCCTTAATGCCCAAACCAGAGCAGCCTAAAGCCAACAACCGGTTAAATAACTACAGCACCTTGAAACAGCTTACTGCTGTGGCCCTACCTGTCCTTAGGGATCAGTTTTGGGGGAAAAAGCTTTTTAAGGCCCTCAATCAGCAGCTGGATCCTCCATGTGAAGCAGCATGAACTGTCTTTCAATTTTAACTGCGCATCTGAGGCGCGAAATTAGGCCCCTCCCACTCCAGAGTTGTGAGGCCTACAAAAATCACTTCTAAGTGACTAAATTTTTGCCATGTGGGTAATAACCCCAGAAAACACTCCAAAGTGCTTAAAAAAGTGTCTCCAACGAGTATTTCTTAAAACAAATAATCGATTGCCCTGAATTAGTGTCAACCAGCCTAATTAGCCCTGTTATGTAAGCATTAAATTCTTTACTAAGTCTCAGAACATAGCTTACCCTCCCCACATGGGGATCTTGTCAGTCTTCTAGCATTATCTCAGTCTTGTCTAGAATAATTGACTGAACATACCTCATTGCAGTCAGGCCTGCAAACTGTTTCCCCCAACTGAAGTTTTCTGGTACTCCTCAGTCCTGTGTGGGAACAGCAGTGGATTTTAGTTACAACATGCTAAAATCATTTTCCTCTCAGCAGAAATCTTCATCACTTTTCTGCTAGAGAGTAAATAGTACAAACCGGTACCATTTAAAAATAACAAACTTTTGATTGAAGATATAAAACTACAATACTAACACCACATTCACTTTACACTCCCGAGAGAGACCCTAGTGCTTAGAGCCAGCAAAGAGAATGACTGGGGGGTGGAGCTAGAGGGGGAGCTATATGGACAGCTCTGCTGTGTGCTCTCTTTGCCACTTCCTGTAGGGAATGAGAATATCCCACAAGTAAAGGATGAATCCGTGGACTGGATACACCTTGCAAGAGAAACGATATTACCCCCCCCCAAAAAAAAACAACAACTTTATTTGTGATTCAGACAGAGCATTACATTTCTTAAACTGTTTACAATACACTTCTATTTTCAAATTTGCTTTGTTCTCATTGTATTCTTATTGAAGAGATACCTAGATAGGCATCTGGAGCACTACATGGCAGGAAATAGTGCTGCCATCTAGTACTCTTGCAAATGGATAAAACTTACAAAACTGCCATAGTGTGCTCCAGAAATGGGCCAGTTCCTAAGCATACGTTATAGCTGTTCAACAAAATATACAAAAAGAACAAAGAAAAATTGATAATAGAAGTAAATTAGAAAGTTGTTTAAAATTGCATGCACTATCTGAATCATGAAAGAAAATTTTTGGGTTTCATATCCCTTTAACACACACAAATTGATGAGCTGCGCACTAACAAGTGCACCGTATTTACAATGTTTCCAACCTAATAACACTATTCTTAACAATTTTTAAAATTCTGTATACATACAAGTTGATCACAAATAATGCAAATATTTTTAAATTATCAGTATAGCAATTGATTTATCAATTTCCAATATAAGGGAAAATTAGAAAGATAAAATACTACTGAGAGCAAAAAATAATAATAAATTTAAATATAAAAATACCATACATTAAGCGTTTAACATAACAATAAAAAATAATAAATAAAAACCACTTTATTAACTCACATTCATGACTCCGGGAATATGGGTAGAAACTTATAACTGAGACAAAGGATTCCTCTTGTCGGTTCTCTTTCCTCCCTTGCCGACGAATCCTTTCTGCAGCTTCCACATTCACTGAGCCCAAAGGAGTGCTCAGATTTTGTATGTACTAGAACGATAAGAATAAAAAGTGCATCCCAGATTCACAGTAAAATTTAACTTTATTGGTGCACACAATCTAATGCACTTACAAGAGTTAAAATCATAAATGCCTTCTTAAAAACTCCTGATGCACTTTTTAGTCCACATAGATCGGCAGATAGCGACCTCTGCTCTTCTTGTGTCTCTGTGTATCGGACGTAAAGCCTTTTTGGCAAATTTCCTTCTCAGGAAATTAAAAAACAACCTCTTATAACATGCAGAGTCTTATAAGTGCTTGTAGACCGTCCTGTCTACGCGTTTAGTTTGTCGTTTGCAAACTTTCTCAAGACGATGGATGGTGGGTGTGTTTCCGATGAGATTCCCCTGGTTTACATAGAGCCTTACCGGATCCTCCTCTTCCTGTGTCACTTTGGAGTATAAGCAAAGCACGCCCAGTAGCCATGTGTTGCTACTGCGTGTCTTTCATGGATCATAATAAGTAACAATTTTACAGCATAGTATATACATTTTATAACCCATTATTCTTGTACACATATATATTACCAATCGGACATTATTTATTGTAGTATAACATATACATCACTTCGTTCTGGTGGCCGGAAGGGGAGGAGCTACACGGTGGCAGTGTGAAGCAAGCGCTCTGGTTGGGATAGAGTGCGCAGCAGGCCCCAAGTGCTCCGAGAAACTTGCTTGGCAAGCGAAGCCTTTAGGTACTCTGTGTGCCTGGTACCTGAGACGGCAGCGGGATCGCTTGACACCTGTGGGAAAGGGAAGCACCACAGCCACTTACAACAGGCGTTTATTGTACCCGTCGCCAAAGCGGAGCTGAAGTGGGAGGCCGCACAGGCCATATAAACACTAGACCGCAACAGAGACCATAACAGTGGAGACAAAATTGCGGAGACGAACTCCAGATTTAAAGGTATTAAATGGAGAATAAAGCCAAGACAAGGTGAGTGGGGGGAACGAAGATAGGATATTAAAGAGATGTATAAATACCAAGAAAATGTTCTGACAGACGGGACATAGATACAATAAATATTTTTGCTCTGACTAGCAGGTGTGGGCAGATACGTGAGGCTCAGGGTGAAAGTCCCTAAAAGAAATACCAAGTCTAACTGCAGAGGACAAATGGTCTGTTTCTGATAAAGGGTCCCCCCATCATGAAGAAATACATAGCAAAATATCGGTCTTGATGGTTTTATAAAAAGACGAAGTCTAAAATCAAGAAGGAGGCATTAAGCTACTCATCCCTTAGCCTAAGGAAAACGAGAGGGCATACTAATTTAAGCTAGGTACTGCAAAGTGGGTAAAGGCCTGGTTCCCTTTTAAAACAGAAAAGAAAAAAAAGAGTGGCTTTTTTTCTCGTTTGCTTGTTTTTTTGGGGGCTATCTGCCCGGATAGCTAAAGGATTGCAGCCCTATAACATAAGAAATAAGGAATCAAGAGAGGAAAAACTCCACAGTTAAATAGCATAAGCCAATAAGACTGCTTGGTTGGACTGGGTTTGGTATTATAAATCGAACTAATATTAATACTAAAGGGACTTTGTGGCTGCAGATGGAAAGATAGTGTAATTAAGATTGCAAGGGCAGCATGGGCAATAACTTTGGCTTTTATAAGATAAGCTATGAAATGGTGATTTAATGCCGCAAGTCTATCCTAAATATCGTCTTGCAAGATACCAGGAAGAAACGATTCAGGGATCCAATGTGGAGCAAACGACATGACTAAATTTTACAGTGTATGAAAATTCTTGTGGAAAGTAAAATAAGCCTTGTATAACTTACACTTGTGACATTAACTAATAAGGCCTCTCTGTAATCTTGCATTGTTCATATACTGGTAACAGCCTTTGAGAGGTTGTATAAGTGAAAACCCGTTTTTTTTTTTCATGTAAATTATACGATGTTGGAAATATGACAAAATAATATTGTTTAGGCAATTAGAAAATGAGGTAAATGAGACAGAAATAAGAGGTCCTGGCTCTCGCTTTTAGAGATACCAGAAGGATAAAATAAGTCTGTCCAGCGATTATTTTGTATATTACTCTGTATAGGTGTAGCTAATAATTCTATGGTATTTGTGATAATGGCTATCTAATATATATCTGTTAAAAGGTCAATAGGAGGAAACTTGAAACCAGTAGGAACAAAGGATATTCTAACTATGTAGATAACACAGTGGCCAAGACGCTAACTTAGACTACTTGCACAAAACATTAAGACCAAATTGTTTTACCTCTGTGTTCCAAAAAGGTATCCAGACAATAGCAGAAAAATATTTGTGCATAAGAACTAGAAGCAAAAAGGAAAAAGGTTGTGACTATAGGGCATATTTATAAGTATATAGGCTCTAGGCCTTAGGGAACCTTGAAACCGGGCATTTCTTATGTAAATTATATGTCGTTGGGAATATGACAAAATAATACTGTTTGGGCAACCAGAAAACGAGGTAAATGTAAGAGGTCCTGACTCTCGCTTCTAGAGATACCAGAAAGATAAAATAAGTCTGTGTAGACATTACATTGTATATTACTCTGTATAGGTGTAGCTAATACTTCTATGGTATCTGTGATAATGGCTAATACATATCTGTTAAAAAGTCAATAGGAGGATACTTGAAACTAGTAGGAACAAAGGATATTCTAACTTTATAGATAATACAGTGGTCAAGATGCTAACTTAGACTACTCGCACAAAACATTAAGACCAAAATTGTTTTAGCCATATGAAAACCTCTGTGGCTTAAAAAAAAAAAAAGGTGCTATCTAGACAATAGCAGAAGAATATTTGTGCATAAGAACTAGAAGGATAAAGGAAAAGGGTAGTGACTATAGGGCACATCTATATCCAAGGAAAGTTGTAAGGGTAAAAAAGGACGGTGCATAGAGGGATAAAGTTACAAGGATAACCGTTTTTGCTACAAATTTGGTATTGCCCCCCCCCCTTTTTTTTTTTTGCGTTTTCTGCACTACACAGAGCACCATGAGTTTTGTATAATACACATACGTAGGGGTTTTCTTTTTTTTTTCTCTCCCTAACTCACGCAGCCGAGATTAGGCCCATATCCTAACAGTTTATTACACAGATCCATGGAAAAGTTTGTCACGATTAAACACAAATCACCAGCATTGCCACCTAAAGGGAAGGATAAGAAAAATATGAAAAGGAACAGCTTAGATACAGCTAATGGAAGTACAGTCGAAACATCAAATGTAAATATGTACCCAATTGAGTCTCAGGATTTGGTTAAACAACTGTCAGACATTATGCTACCACAATTTGATCAGGTTAAAAAGGATATTTCAGAGTTAAGATCAGAAGTAAAACAGTTTTCAGAAAGGCTATTGGAGATAGAAAATAGAATATCAGACATAGAAGACACTAGCATCAGGCATGAGACAAGAATCAAAGAACAGTCAAGTCAGATACATGTACTACAGAGTAAGGTTGAGGAGTTAGAAGATTGCGCAAGGCGCAATAATGTTAGAATTATAGGTCTACCAGAATCAGGTGAATTTCAGGACCTTATTCAATTTATGGCAGTTCAACTGCCCCTATCCTTAGGTATGCAAGTCCCACCACAAGGGTTACAAGTAGAAAGAGCACATAGAGTAGGTAATGCTAGAACCTTTGAAGATGGCAAGACTAAAACAGGCCAATTATTGTTAAATATCTGAATTACCAAGATAAAGTCAGTATCATGAGTTATTACAAGAAAAAATTACCAGTAGTAATTGGAGAACGGAATATATTACTTTTCCAGGATTTTTCAATAGAGACCTCCAGGAAAAAACAATTTATGCTTACCTGATAAATTTATTTCTCTTGTAGTGTGTTCAGTCCACGGGTCATCCATTACTTATGGGATATATTCTCCTTCCCAACAGGAAGTTGCAAGAGGATCACCCAAGCAGGGCTGCTATATAGCTCCTCCCCTCACATGTCATATCCAGTCATTCGACCGAAACAAGACGAGAAAGGAGAAACTATAGGGTGCAGTGGTGACTGGAGTTATAATTTAAAATTTAGAACCTGCCTCAAAAAGACAGGGCGGGCCGTGGACTGAACACACTACAAGAGAAATAAATTTATCAGGTAAGCATAAATTATGTTTTCTCTTGTTAAGTGTGTTCAGTCCACGGGTCATCCATTACTTGTGGGATACCAATACCAAAGCTAAAGTACACGGATGATGGGAGGGGCAAGGCAGGATTAAGCGGAAGGAACCACTGCCCAAAGAACCTTTCTCCCAACAACAGCCTCCGAAGAAGCAAAAGTATCAAATTTGTAAAATTTTGAAAAAGTGTGAAGCGAAGACCAAGTCGCAGCCTTGCAAATCTGTTCAACAGAGGCCTCATTTTTGAAGGCCCATGTGGAAGCCACAGCTCTAGTAGAATGAGCTGTAATCCTTTCAGGGAGCTGCTGTCATCCATTACTTGTGGGATACCAATACCAAAGCTAAAGTACACGGATGATGGGAGGGACAAGGCAGGAACATTAAACAGAAGGAACCACTGCCTGTAGAACCTTTCTCCCAAAAACAGCCTCCGAAGAAGCAAAAGTGTCAAATTTGTAAAATTTGGAAAAAGTATGAAGAGAAGACCAAGTTGCAGCCTTGCAAATCTCTTCAACAGAGGCCTCATTCTTAAAGGCCCAGGTGGAAGCCACAGCTCTAGTGGAATGAGCTGTAATTGTTTCAGGAGGCTGCTGTCCAGCAGTCTCATAGGCTAAGCGTATTATGCTACGAAGCCAAAAAGAGAGAGAGGTAGCCGAAGCCTTTTGACCTCTCCTCTTTCCAGAATAAACGACAAACAGAGAAGAAGTTTGTCGAAAATCTTTAGTTGCCTGTAAGTAGAACTTCAGGGCACGGACCACGTCTAGATTATGCAAAAGACGTTCCTTCTTTGAAGAAGGATTAGGACATAACGATGGAACAACAATCTCTTGATTGATATTCCTGTTAGAAACAACCTTAGGTAAAAACCCAGGTTTAGTACGCAGGACTACCTTGTCTGAATGAAAGATCAGATAAGGAGAATCACAATGTAAGGCAGATAACTCAGAGACTCTTTGAGCCGAGGAAATAGCCATCAAAAACAGAACTTTCCAAGATAAAAGCTTAATATCAATGGAATGAAGGGGTTCAAACGGAACACCCTGAAGAACTTTAAGAACCAAGTTTAAGCTCCACTGAGGAGCAACAGTTTTAAACACAGGCTTAATCCTAGCCAAAGCCTGACAAAAAGCCTGGACGTCTGGATTCTCTGCCAGACGCTTGTGTAAAAGAATAGACAGAGCAGAAATCTGTCCCTTTAGCGAACTAGCGGATAAGCCCTTTTCTAAACCCTCTTGTAGAAAAGACAATATCCTAGGAATCCTAACCTTACTCCATGAGTAACTCTTGGATTCACACCAATATAAATATTTACGCCATATCTTGTGGTAAATTTTTCTGGTAACAGGTTTCCGAGCCTGTATTAATGTATCAATAACCGAATCCGAAAACCCACGCTTTGATAGAATCAAGCGTTCAATTTCCAAGCAGTCAGCCTCAGAGAAATTAGGTTTGGATGGTTGAAAGGACCCTGGATTAGAAGGTCCTGCCTCAGGGGTAGAGACCATGGTGGACAGGACGACATGTCCACTAGGTCTGCATACCAGGTCCTGCGTGGCCACGCAGGCGCTATCAGAATCACTGATGCTCTCTCCTGTCTGATCCTGGCAATCAGTCGAGGTAGCAACGGAAAAGGTGGAAACACATAAGCTATGTTGAAAACCCAAGGGGCTGCTAGTGCATCTACCAGCACCGCACCTGGGTCCCTGGACCTGGATCCGTAACAAGGAAGCTTGGCGTTCTGGCGAGATGCCATGAGATCCAGATCCGGTTTGCCCCAATGACGAATCAGTTGAGCAAATACCTCCGGGTGAAGTTCCCACTCCCCCGGATGAAAGGTCTGTCGACTTAGAAAATCCGCCTCCCAGTTCTCCACACCTGGGATGTAGCTCGCTGACAGGTGGCAAGAGTGAGACTCTGCCCAGCGAATTATCTTCGAGACTTCCAACATCGCTAGGGAACTCCTGGTTCCCCCTTGATGATTGATGTAAGCCACAGTCGTGATGTTTTCCGACTGAAATCTGATGAACCTCAGTGTTGCTAACTGAGGCCAAGTTAGAAGAGCATTGAATATTGCTCTTAATTCTAGAATGTTTATCGGGAGGAGTCTCTCCTCCCGAGTCCACGATCCCTGAGCCTTCAGGGAGTTCCAGACTGCTCCCCAGCCTAGTAGGCTGGCATCTGTTGTTACAATCGTCCAATCTGGTCTGCGAAAAGTCATTCCTTTGGACAGATGAACCCGTGACAACCACCAGAGAAGAGAATCTCTGGTCTCCTGGTCCAGATTTAGCAAAGGGGACAGATCTGAGTAATCCCCGTTTTATTGACTTAGCATGCATAGTTGCAGCGGTCTGAGATGTAGGCGCGCAAATGGCACTATGTCCATTGCCGCGACCATTAAGCCGATTACTTCCATGCACTGAGCTACTGATGGGCTTGGAATGGAGTGAAGGACACGGCAAGCATTGAGAATCTTTGATAACCTGGACTCCGTCAGGTAAATCTTCATCTAGAAAAGGGACCCTTGTGAGTGGTAACAGAGAACTCTTCTCCACGTTCACTTTCAACCCATGCAACCTCAGAAATGCTAGAACTATCTCTGTATGAGACTTTGCATTCTGAAAACTTGACGCTTGTATCAGAATGTCGTCTAGGTACGGAGCCACCGCTATGCCTCGTGGTCTTAGTACCGCCAGAAGTGAGCCCAGAACCTTTGTAAAAATTCTCGGGGCCGTAGCTAACCCGAAGGGAAGAGCTACAAACTGGTAATGCCTGTCTAGAAAGGCAAACCTCAGGTACCGAAAATGATCTTTGTGAATCGGTATGTGAAGGTAGGCATCCTTTAAGTCCACTGTGGTCATATATTGACCCTCTTGGATCATGGGTAGGATGGTCCGAATGGTTTCCATCTTGAACGACGGAACCCTTAAGAATTTGTTTAAGATTTTTAAGTCTAAGATTGGTCTGAAAGTTCCCTCTTTCTTGGGAACCACAAACAGATTTGAATAAAACCCTTGCCCCTGTTCCGTTCGCGGAACTGGGTGGATCACTCCCATCACTAAGAGGTCTTGTACACATTGTAGAAATGCCTCCTTCTTTACTAGGTTTGTTGATGACCTTGACAGATGAAACCTCCCTTGTGGAGGAGAAGTTTTGAAATCCAGAAGGTATCCCTGAGATATAATCTCCAACGTCCAGGGATCCTGTATATCTCTTGCCCAAGCCTGAGCGAAGAGAGAAAGTCTGCCCCCCACTAGATCCATCTCCGGAAAGGGGGCCCTGTCTTCATGCTGTCTTACGGGCAGAAGTAGGCTTTCTGGCCTGCTTGCCCTTGTTCCATGACTGGTTGCCTTTCCAACCCTGTCTGTAACGAGCAGTAGTTCCTTCCTGTTTTGGAGCGGAGGAAGTTGATGCTGCTCCTGCCTTGATATTACGAAAGGCACGAAAATTAGACTGTTTGGCCTTTGATTTGGCCCTGTCCTGAGGGAGGGTGTGGCCCTTACCTCCAGTAATGTCAGCAATAATTTCCTTCAAGCCGGGCCCGAATAAGGTCTGCCCTTTGAAAGGAATGTTTAGTAGTTTAGACTTAGAAGTTACATCTGCTGACCATGATTTAAGCCATAGCGCTCTGCGTGCCTGTATGGCGAATCCGGAATTCTTAGCCGTAAGTTTGGTTAAATGCACTACGGCATCCGAAACAAACGCATTAGCCAGCTTAAGGGTTCTAATCTTGCTCAAAGATTCATCCAATGGTGCTGTGCGAATCGCCTCTTCCAGAGACTCAAACCAGAATGCCGCTGCAGCAGTGACAGGCGCAATGCATGCAAGAGGCTGTAATATAAAACCTTGTTGAACAAACATTTTCTTAAGGTAACCCTCTAATTTTTTATCCATTGGATCTGAGAAAGCACAGCTATCCTCCACCGGGATAGTGGTACGCTTGGCTAAAGTAGAAACTGCTCCCTCCACCTTAGGGACCGTCTGCCATAAGTCTCGTGTGGTGGCGTCTATAGGGAACATTTTTCTAAATATCGGAGGAGGGGAAAAAGGCACACCGGGTCTATCCCACTAATTGCTAATAATCTCTGTAAGCCTCTTTGGTATAGGAAAAACGTCAGTACACACAGATACCGCATAGTATTTATCCAGCCTACATAATTTCTCTGGGATTGCCACTGTGTCACAATCATTCAGAGCCGCTAACACCTCCCCTAGCAACACGCGGAGGTTCTCAAGCTTAAATTTAAAATTTGAAATTTCTGAATCCGGTCTCCCCGAATCAGAACCGTCACCCACAGAATGAAGCTCTCCGTCCTCATGTTCTGCAAATTGTGACGCAGTATCAGACATGGCTCTCGTGTCATCGGCGCGTTCTGTCCTTAACCCAGAGCTGTCGCGCTTGCCTCTTAACTCTGGCATATTGTATAATACTTCTTTCATAACATTAGCCATATCATGCAAAGTGATTTGTAAGGGCCTTGATGTACTTGGCGCCTCAATCTTACGCACCTCCCGAGCGGGAGACGAAGGTACTGACACGTGAGGAGAGTTAGACGGCATAACTTCCCCCTCGTTGTCTGGTGATAATTTCTTTATTGGTACAGATTGACTTTTATTCAAAGTAATATCAATACAATTGGTACACATATTTCTATTGGGCTCCACATCGGCTTTTAAACATAATGAACAAGCAGATTCCTCTGTATCAGACATGTTTAAACAGACTAGCAATGAAGCTAGCAAGCTTGGAAATTACTTCAATAAGTTTACAAGAAATATAAAAAACGCTGCAGCGCTTTTTTAAAAAACACAATTGAATAACAAAGATCTAGTTCAGTTATAGTCAACAATTCTTTAAATGTATTAATTAGCAGAGGATTGCACCCATTAGCAAAAGGATGATTAACCCCTCAGTACCCAAAAAACGGATATCAAATTAAGATTTAACGCTCTTATCACAGTCAAACACACTGTCACAGGTCTGCTGTGACTGATTACCTCCCTCAAAAACGAATTTTGAAGATCCCTGAGCTCTCTGGAGACGTCCTGGATCAAAGAGGAAGAAGCAGGAAGACTGTGCTAGAATTTTAACTGCGCAACAAGGCGCTAAAAAAGGTCCCTCCCACTACTATTACAACAGTGGGAGACCTGATATAACGGTTTCTATGCAGAAATATACGTTAGCCGCGTGGAAAAAAATCATGCCCAAAAAGATTTATCACCAAAGTACCTCACAAAATGATTAACATGCCAGTAAACGTTTTAAAAAACAACATTTCAGATGCTGTGTAAAGTTATTACTAAGCCTGCTACCAGTCGCTTCTACTGCAGTTAAGGCTCACACATTATATCAGTATTAACAGTATTTTTTCAGTCAAATTCTAGTCCCTAGAAAATAACTCTACCGTGCATACATTTATCAGCCTGATACCAGTCACTACTACTGCATTTAAGGCTGTACTTACATCATACGGGTAACAGCAGTGTTTTCTTAGTCAATTCCATTCCCAGAAAATATTGTACTGCACATACCTCATTTGCGGGAGACCCCGCATGCTATTCCCATTTTCTGAAGTTACCCCACTCCTCAGAATGTCGAGAACAGCCAGTGGATCTTAGTTACGCCTGCTAAGATCATAGAAAACGCAGGCAGTTTCTTCTTCCAAATACTGCCTGAGATAGAAAAACAGCACACTCCGGTGCCATTTAAAATAACAAACTTTAGATTGAAGAATAATTAAGTAAAAACTCCAGCTCCTCTCGCGACCTCCTTCTTTGTTGAGGGTTGCAAGAGAATGACTGGATACGACATGTGAGGGGAGGAGCTATATAGCAGCTCTGCTTGGGTGATCCTCTTGCAACTTCCTGTTGGGAAGGAGAATATATCCCATAAGTAATGGATGACCCGTGGACTGAACACACTTAACAAGAGAAAGAAAGAAATGGTACCCATATGTACAAATCTAATTAAAATAGGTCTGAAAGCTACAATTATTTATCCGGCTAAAATTAATATTTTTAGTGATCAGGGGAATGTTGTGTTGAACAATTATGAAGAAGCTAAAGCATTTTTGTGTACAAAAGAGTGTTTAGGGCAAGGCGGTGAGAAGCTAAATAATTGTGAGACACTAATGTAAACATGTATTTTTTTTAAAAAACACTTGCTGTACTACTTTTTGGACCAATTGTTTTGGCCCATTGGAAACTTTGGAGTTTTGGTCTATGCTGCTTGCCTCATATAAGTCTGTTGGGTGACCATATTGATCCCTTCCTGCTCTATTGGCATCATTGGAGATGCTACAACATATGTGAGTATATATTATACCACCCATAACACTCCATGGTATAAACTGTACTAGGCCATATAGGCACCTTTGTGTCTTTTTTGTATTTCATACTACAGAATATCCAATCCTTCCAAGAGGTCGGTCTGCTGGGTGACTGTTATAGATCCCACTATCTGGAGTGCTCTAGTACACGTGAGTGTAATTTAACACACCACCATTATATATATCCTTGGAACAAACAATATTGGGCCATGTGGCGCATCTGTCCTTTCTTCTAATTCTAATGTAAATAAGAATCATGGAGGTGCAAGATAAGGTCAATGAATCACGTTATAGACTTAGGAGGGTAGGCTCTCCAAGAGATGTGTTTATCCTAGGTCTATCTGAAATTGATCAAACGGATGGTCAAGAGAGGTATAGGAGTGTTTCTCTCCTTACTCTCTTTTTATGTGTTATGGCTTACAATGCTGCAAAGTGTTGTGTTTTTTCCACCCCTCTTCTCTTTTCTTTTTCTTTTTTTTTCTCAGCTCCCCGCGCTGTCTCCCGCCTTACTCGGCCTACCTACTGTCCCCCCCATTTATATGGATCTGAATATTAGCCTAAATGGCTGAGCAATTACAATGTATATCATGGAATGTGGGTGGGATATCTTCTCCATGGAAGAGGAAAAATATTTTGAAGCAATGTAAAAAATACTCAGCAGATATAGTTTTATTACAAGAAACCCATTTGAAAGAGCAGGAAATAGGCAAACTCCAAGTAGGTTGGGTAGGGGAGGTGGTGGCAACTCCATGCATAGCAAGGAAAAAAAGGAGTGGCAATAATGTTTAACAAGAAGCTGGATTATAAAATTCTAGCAAAAGAGTTAGATACAGAGGGGAGATTTATAATCTTGTGTGTTGTAGTCCAGGAAAAAGCATTGATTTTGTGCAAGATATATGGTCCAAACAACTTAGACAGAGGTTTCTGGAGCAAGATCCAAGTTAAACTAATGATATTGGTGTGGAAAATATCATTTTGAGAGGTGATCTAAATATGGTTATGTACCCAACTTTGGATAGGTTAAAACCTTCCATGAACAGTAATAGTCGATTGGAAACTAAAGTACTTAAGAATCTCTTTAAAAATCTAAGACTTAAAGACATTTGGAGGATCCAGAACCCCGACACAAGATCTTTCTCATGTATCTCACATAGTCACAAAACAATGTCCAGAATAGATTCTTTTCTAGTTTCAGAGAATCTACTGAATACAGAAATAACTACAGACATTAAAGACGTCACAATATACGACCATGCTATCATTTCTCTAAATTTTTAATTTAAAAAGGTTAAAAGAGACCCGGCAATGTTCTATTTTCCCACTTACCTTAGCTCCAACATTCAATTTAAAGAGTGGTTAAGGAAAAAATTGAATGTTAATTGTGATTTTAATAAGGAATATGCAAAGAAATACAAAATATTTTGGGAAGCGTTTAATGCGTTTATCAGAGATGAAATTAAGGCCTATATAAACAAATGAGTAACACAACAGAAAGATTTACAGTTAGCAGGACAGGTACGTAATTGCTATAATGCATTCTTAAGTGATAGATCAGACGAATTATGGGACAAATATATCAAGGCCAGACAAATAAGGGAAACCTTCTTAATGCAAAAATCAAGACAGGAGGATCTTAGAACAAGGGCTTTGATGTATAGACATAGTGGAAGAGCGGGAAATTTCTGGCAAACTTGGTCAAAATTAGGAAGAAAAAACGAGCTATAGAGGCCATTAACAAGGGAACGGAGAGAGTGACAAATATTGAAGAAATAAATGATTGTATATACAAATATTTTCAAAAAGTTTACACAGCAGATAGTATAAATTGGGAAGCTAAGGCAGAGTTTTGGGATAAAATTAGATTACCCAAATTAGGCAGAGAAGAGCTAAATAAACCAATAACACAAGAGGAGATAAAAAAAGCAATCCGAAATATGACATCAAATAAGGCTCCTGGCCCCGATCAGATCCCAATAGAATTTTACAAATTAATGGAGGGGGAAACACTACACTAGAAGCTCTGTTTAATAGGCTATTTATTCAAAATTAGATGGAATCTAAATACTTCAATGCATCAACAATTTCGTTAATTCTTAAAAAAGATAAGGACCCAGAAGAGATGGGTTCATATAGACCCATCTCATTATTAAACAATGACTATAAATTACTTATGAATGGGATTGTGCAAAGATTAAAAAAGGTGATGGCTCCGTTAATCCATAAAGATCAAGTTGGCTTTATGCCAAATAGAAGCTCAACAACCAATCTGAGGAAATTGCAATTAATAATTGAGTCATATTGGAATTTAGCCAAAAAAGTGAAGCAGGAAAAACATGCAGATATGGCAATTACATCTATTGATGCTGAAAAAGCTTTCGATATGATTACTTGGGACCACCTATTCACTACAATAGAGAAATTTGGAATTTCAGGTCCTTTCCTTAGATTGGTGCAGATTATCTATAAAGAACCTCAGGCCAATATCCTAATTAACGGTAGCACTACACCAAACTTTCTGCTTCAGAAGGGAACTAGACAAGGATGACCACTTTCCCCCTGTTTAATCTAACCATTGAACCACTAACCATACATTTGAGGAAAGAACAATTACATTACTATTATATGCAGATCTACTAGTTTTTATAAAAGACACTAATAGAAATGTCCCATTATTAATCCAGATATTGGAAAATGTTGGTATGTTTGCAGGTTACAAAGTTAATATTAACAAATCAGAGATTCTATGGTTACAGAAACAGAAAAATAGCTATAAAAATGCCCCATTTAAGGAAAGTTGAAATACTTGGGCATTATATTGACCAGGGATCCAGAGAAATGGTATATATCAAATTATCCCCAAATATGGACAAAAATGTCTAGAGATTTAGCAAGTTGGTCTAATTTTCCACTGACTTTGTCAGGTAAAATTAATCAAAATGATATTATTCCCCAAAATGTTATATCTTCTACAAAACTTGCCTATATTCATTAAGTATAAGGATCTTTTATTGTTTCAACGGGATTGCTTAAAGGGACACTGTACCCAAAAATTTTCTTTCGTGATTCAGATTGAGCATGCAATTTTAAGCAACTTTCTAATTTACTCATATTATCAATTTTTCTTCGTTCTCTTGCTATCATTATTTGAAAAAGAAGGCATCTAAGCTTTTATTTTGTTTCAGTACTCTGGACAGCACTTTTTTATTGGTGGATGAATTTATCCACCAATCAGCAAGGACAACCCAGGTTGTTCACCAAAAATGGGCCGGCATCTAAACTTACATTCTTGCATTTCAAATAAAGTTATCAAGAGAATGAAGACAATTTGATAATAGGAGTAAATTAGAAATTTGCTTAAAATTTCATGCTCATTTTGAATCATGAAAGAAAAATGTTGGGTACAGTGTCCCTTTAAAGGTTTTATGGGGGAAAAAACGCAAGGCAATTGCACTACATAATTTGACCTTGCTTAAAACAGGGGGAGGTTTGGCGCTCCCGGATCTTGAAGTATGTAACCTAGTATGCATGGGGAAGTTCGCTCTCGAATGGTTAACAGAGGCAAATTACTATGCTACAACTGAATTCGAAGAACATTTAGTGGCCTCATACATGTTAAAAGCATTGCTACATTGTAAAGGGAAATTACCAGCTAAAGTTAAAAAATTCTCTACGATAAAGAATGTAATTGAGGCATGGCATAAATTGTAGAAAATTTTACGAATAAGCCCTGAATATTCAAAATACTTGACAATAATGGGGAATCCTAAGTTTATACCGGCGATAGAGTCTAAAATATTTCACAGATGGAAAATGAAGGGTTTGATTTTTGTGCAACAATTAAGAGATAAAGAAACGAGAGGATGTAGAACATTCCAGGATCTAAAAGAAGAGTTTGAAATCCCCAATAAAGAATGTTTTGCTTACTTACAAGTACGGCATGTTTTTGAGGAATTAAATAAAAATTATACAGAGGTTAATTTGGGTGAAGAGATAAACACGGTTATAAACTTGTATATTCAAGGAATCTATTCTATATCCTTTTTTTATAAAACAATCAAAAAGTGTCAGGAAATAACAAGAATAGGGGCAATAGGAGGGGGTTGGTCCCAGCCAGTAGCGAGGTTACAAAAGAGTTTTAACATGGTAGATAAAGCGGCTCTCTCTATTGATTGGAGAGAATCTCATATAAAAGTAATAAATAAGATATTTCTCCAGCTGTAAAAGCAAAATGGGAAAAAAACATGGAAAACAAATGCTCTAAATGCAGCCTACCACTAGCAGAATTAGTTCATTGCCTATGAAAATGTCCAAAAATTCAACAATTCTGGGGTAAACTGAATTATTGGCTGAACAAAATTAACAGAAAGGAGATTAAACTAGACAAAGGTGATGTCCTGTTTATGTTTCAAACACCCAAATCCCAATCAATTTTAGATTTGTGAATACAGTAATACTAGCAGGGAGATCATTAATATTGAAACATTGGTAAGATAAAAAAAATGCCCTAATCTGGTAGAGTGTATTAACAAAATTAAGGGACAAATGATAGTGGAGCAATATGACACGACAGTTAACTCTGAATCGCAAATTAAACGTTTCCTCAGTAAATGGAAAAAGTTTATTCAGTCATTCTCTGATGAGGAACAAGTGGGGTTTATATATCCCTTTAGGAACTCAGAAACGTTGATTAACGCGATTGCTAGAAATGAATTTCCGAATAGTAAACAGGTTAGGTAAGAAATTGGACGACAGGGGCCAGAGCGGGTAGGGAGACGGAGTGGCGCAGAGAAGATTTGTCGCGATCGCTCAGCTGCTGATCGCTTCCTTCTGCACAGCGCGGTAGCGCTTCCTTGGTTGCTTAGCAACCTTGTTCTCCTCGGCCCCTTCTGCTGACGTCAGAGGGCCTTCTTATTCCGGGGTCTCCTCACCTCGGGGCCTGTTTGTTCTGTTCCTGCTTGTAAGTAACTTTTGGATTACTTATTTTGAATCAGAATTGCTGGCTTGTTTGATTCCTAATTCCTTCCTGCCTGTTTCCTGTTATCTGGACTATTGCTTGTTTTGAACATTTCTACTGTTAACCCCAAACTGCCTGATTACACGCTGCTGGAACTTGGATTGTTTGACTATTCTACTGTTTAACCCTAAGCTACCTGATTACACGCTGCTGGGACTTTGCTTGCTAGACCATCCTACTGTTTAACCCCAAACTGCCTGATTACACGTTGCTGGAACTTTGCTTGCTAGACCATTCTACTGTTTAACCCCTAACCGCCTGATTACACGTTGCTGGACTTTGCTTGTTTGACCATTCTACTGTTTAACCCCAAACTGCTTTATTACACGCTGCTGGAACTTTGCTTGTTTGACAAACCCTTCTGGTTAACCCCTGCCTGCCTGATTCCATGTTGCCAGTTATTGCTTGATGGATTACTCTTTTGGTTAACCCTTATCTACCCGAAGTTCTTCCCCTGACCCTGTCGTATCATCTTCCAGTTTATTTCTGTGAGTATACTATTGCAGCTGTCGCAGGGTCAGGTCCGGGAATATACTCACAGTGCTAGAGTGTTATTCTAACTTCATTTTAGCATTTGGGTCTAACTCTGGACTTAACCTATCCTGACATTACAAACAGGCCATAAAATGGACCCTGGTGAGTTATCCAGAGCTGTGGCTCTACAGGGACAGCTTCTTGGAACCCACTTTGCACACCTGCAATCCCTGGATTCTAAATTGGATCAAATTACTGCTCTTTTGCATAATCTCTCTCCTTCTCAAATTTCTGCAACACCTGTTGTTCCTGCGGCCAGTTCTAACCCTGCATTTAATCCACCACAACCTGCAGAACAGTTTATTCCCAGAATTCCACTACCGGATAAATATGACGGCAATCCTGAAGACTGTCGAGGATTTCTAAATCAGTGCCGCCTTCACTTCAGAAATAATCCTCAGATGTTTGTTTCCTCTTCCTCCAAGATCACCTTTTTAATTTCTCTTATGAAGGGTAAAGCCTTGGCTTGGGTTTCTCCACTGTTGGAAAAGGATGATCCTTTGCTCCATGATATTGACACTTTTGTTTCCATATTTTCTTCTGTGTTTGATAAACCTGGTAGATCAGCGGCTGCTGAAGCAGGACTTTTAGATCTAAGACAGGGATCTCTTTCTGTAGCACAATACGCTATAGAATTCCGGACTTTAGCTGCTGAAACTATGTGGTATCATGGGGCCTTACGTGCAGCGTTTCGTAAAGGTCTTTGTGATCGTTTGAAAGATGAATTGGTTTATAGGGATCTTCCTGATTCTCTAGAAGAACTTATCAACTTATGTATCAAGCTAGATGCTCGTTACTCTGAGCGTCTCCATGAACGTGACCGTAACAGAAGATCCTTTATCAGATCTTCTTTCCGTCCTATGCCTCGTTCACCAAACCTTCCTACTCCTAATACTTCTATCTCTGAGTCAAGTGAACCCATGGAGGTTGGTGCAATTAAATTATCCAAAGCTGAACGTCTCAGAAGGCGTAATCTGGGACTATGTCTTTACTGTGGTATTAAGGGGCATATGTTAAAAGATTGTCCAACTCGTCCAGTAAAAGCCAGGGCTTAACTCCAGAAAGAGGGACTGAGTTAAGCCAAAGATCTTTTTCTACCCTCAAACCCAAGCTATTTGTTCCAGTCACTCTTCGTTTTTAATAACTGATGTTCTTTTTAATAGTAATAGGCCTTATAGAGAAGTGACTAGATATGGCTAGTATTATCCTTACTATGGTAAAACATAATGTATGTAAGAATTTACCTGATAAATTCATTTCTTTCATATTAGCAAGAGTCCATGAGCTAGTGACGTATGGGATATACATTCCTACCAGGAGGGGCAAAGTATCCCAAACCTCAAAATGCCTATAAATACACCCCTCACCACACCCACAAATCAGTTTAACGAATAGCCAAGAAGTGGGGTGATAAGAAAAAAAGTGCGAAAGCATAAAAAATAAGGAATTGGAATAGTTGTGCTTTATACAAAAAAATCAAAATCACCACAAAAAAAGGGTGGGTCTCATGGACTCTTGCTAATATGAAAGAAATGAATTTATCAGGTAAGTTCTTACATAAATTATGTTTTCTTTCATGTAATTAGCAAGAGTCCATGAGCTAGTGACGTATGGGATTATAAATACCCAAGATGTAGAACTTCCACGCAAGAGTCACTAGAGAGGGAGGGATAAAATAAAGACAGCCAATTCCGCTGAAAAATAATCCACACCCCAAACATAATTTCAGTTTTTTTCATTATAAGATTTAAACTTTAAGCAGAAGAATCAAACTGAAACAGCTGTCTGAAGTACTTTTCTACCAAAAACTGCTTCAGAAGAAGAAAACACATCAAAATGGTAGAATTTAGTAAAAGTATGCAAAGAAGACCAGGTTGCTGCTTTGCAAATCTGATCAACCGAAGCTTCATTCCCAAATGCCCAGGAAATAGAAACTGACCTAGTTGAATGAGCTGTAATCCTTTGAGGCGGAGTTCTACCCTACTCAACATAAGCATGATGAATCAAAGACTTTAACCAAGACGCCAAAGAAATGGCAGAAGCCTTCTGACCTTTCCTAGAACCAGACAAGATAACAAATAGACTAGAAGTCTTTCGGAAATCCTTAGTAGCTTCAACATAATATTTCAAAGCTCTTACTACATCCAAAGAATGTAATGATCTTTCCTTAGAATTCTTAGGATTAGGACACAATGAAGGAACCACAATCTCTCTACTAATGTTGTTAGAATTCACAACCTTAGGTACAAATTTAAATGAAGTCCGCAACACTGCCTTATCCTGATGAAAAATCAGAAAAGGAGATTCACAAGAAAGAGCAGATAACTCTGAAACTCTTCTAGCAGAAGAGATGGCCAAAAGAAACAAAAAACTTTCCAAGAAAGTAATTTAATATCTAGAGAATGCATAGGTTCAAAAGGAGGAGCTTGTAGAGCTCCCAGAACCAAATTCAAACTCCAAGGAGGAGAAATTGACTTAATAACAGGTTTGATACGAACCAAAGCCTGTACAAAACAATGAATATCAGGAAGATTAGCAATCTTTCTGTGAAAAAGAACAGAAAGAGCAGAAATTTGTCCTTTCAAGGAACTGGCAGACAAACCTTTATCCAGACCATCCTGAAGAAACTGTAAAATTCTTGGAATTCTAAAAGAATGCCAGGAAAATTGATGAGAAGAACACCAAGAAATGTAAGTCTTCTAGACTCGATAATATATCTTCCTAGACACAGATTTACGAGCCTGTAACATAGTATTAATTACGGAGTCAGAGAAACCTCTATGACTAAGAATCAAGCGTTCAATCTCCATACCTTCAAATTTAATGATTTGAGATCCTGATGGAAAAATGGGCCTTGAGATAGAAGGTCTGGTCTTAACGGAAGAGACCAAGGTTGGCAACTTGCCATCCGAACAAGATCCGCATACCAAAACCTGTGAGACCATGCTGGAGCCACCAGCAGTACAAACGAACGCTCCTTTAGAATCTTGGAATTCACTCTTGGAAGAAGAACTAGAGGCGGAAAGATATAGGCAGGGTGATACTTCCAAGGAAGCGATAATGCATCCACTGCCTCCGCCTGAGGATCCCTGGATCTGGACAGATACCTGGGAAGTTTCTTGTTTAGATGAGAAGCCATCAGATCTATTTCTGGAAGACCCCACATCTGAACAATCTGAAGAAATACCTCTGGGTGAAGAGACCATTTGCCCGGATGCAACGTCTGCTGACTGAGATAATCCGCTTCCCAATTGTCTATACCTGGGATGTGAACCGCAGAAATTAGACAGGAGCTGGATTCCGCCCATACAAGTATTCGAGATACTTCTTTCATAGCCAGAGGACTGTGAGTCACCCCTTGATGATTGATATATGCCACGGTTGTGACATTGTCCGTCTGAAAACAAATGAACGATTCTCTCTTCAGAAGAGGCCATGACTGAAGAGCTCTGAAAATCGCACGGAGTTCCAAAATGTTGATTGGTAATCTCGCCTCCTGAGATTCCCAAACCCCCTGCGCTGTCAGAGACCCCCATACCGCTCCCCAACCTGTCAGACTCGCATCTGTTGAGATCACAGTCCAGGTTGGAAGAACAAAAGAAGCCCCTTGAATTAAACGATGGTGATCTGTCCACCACGTCAGAGAGTGTCGTACAAATCAGATTTAAAGATATTAACTGTGATATCTTTGTATAATCCCTGCACCACTGGTTCAGCATACAGAGCTGAAGAGGTTGCATGTGAAAACGAGCAAAGGGGATCGCGTCCGATGCAGCAGTCATAAGACCTAGAATTTCCATGCATAAGGCTACCGAAGGGAATGATTGAAACCAAAGATTTCGACAGGCTGAAATCAATTTCAGACGTCTCTTGTCCGTCAGAGACAAAGTCATGGACACTGAATCTATTTGGAAACCTAAAAAGGTTACCCTTGTCTGAGGAATCAATGAACTCTTTGGTAAATTGATCCTCCAACCATGTTCTTGAAGAAACGACACAAGTCGATTCGTATGAGATTCTGCTAAATGTGCAGACTGAGCAAGTACCAAGATATCGTCCAAATAAGGAAATACCACAATACCCTGTTCTCTGATTACAGATAGAAGGGCACCGAGAACTTTTGAAAAAATCCTCTGAGCCGTTGCTAGGCCGAACGGCAGAGCCACAAATTGGTAATGCTTGTCTAGAAAAGAGAATCTCAGAAACTGAAAGTGATCTGGATGAAACGGAATATGCAGATATGCATCCTGCAAATCTATTGTGGACATATAATGCCCTTGCTGAACAAAAGGCAGAATAGTCCTTATAGTTACCATTTTGAATGTTGGTATCCTTACATAACGATTCAATATTTTTAAATCCAGAACTGGTCTGAAGGAATTCTCCTTCTTTGGTACAATGAATAGATTTGAGTAAAACCCCAGACCCTGTTCCAGAACTGGCACAATTACTCCAGCCAACTCTAGATCTGAAACACATTTCTGAAATGCCTGAGCCTTCACTGGATTTATTGGAATGCGAGAAAGAAAAAATCTTCTTGCAGGTGGTCTTACCTTGAAGCCTATTCTGTACCCTTGTGAAACAATGTTCCAAATCCAAAGACTGTGAATCGATTTGACCCAAATCTCTTTGAAAAATCGTAATCTGCCCCCTACCAGCTGCGCTGGAATGAGGGACGCACCTTCATGTGGACTTGGGAGCTGGCTTTGGCTTTCTAAAAGTCTTGGATTTATTCCAGACTGGAGACGGGTTCCAAACAGAAACCGTTCCTTTAGGGGAAGGATCAGGCTTCTGTTCCTTATTCTGACGAAAGGAACGAAAACGATTAGCAGCCCTATATTTACCTTTAGATTTTTTATCCTGAGGTAAAAAACATAATTTATGCTTACCTGATAAATTCCTTTCTTCTGTAGTGTGATCAGTCCACGGGTCATCATTACTTCTGGGATATTACTCCTCCCCAACAGGAAGTGCAAGAGGATTCACCCAGCAGAGTTGCATATAGCCCCTCCCCTCTACGTCACCCCCAGTCATTCGACCAAGGACCAACGAGAAAGGAGGAACCAAGGGTGTAGTGGTGACTGGAGTATAATTTAAAAATAATTACCTGCCTTAAAAAACAGGGCGGGCCGTGGACTGATCACACTACAGAAGAAAGGAATTTATCAGGTAAGCATAAATTATGTTTTCTTCTGTTAAGTGTGATCAGTCCACGGGTCATCATTACTTCTGGGATACCAATACCAAAGCAAAAGTACACGGATGACGGGAGGGATAGGCAGGCTCTTTATACAGAAGGAACCACTGCCTGAAGAACCTTTCTCCCAAAAATAGCCTCCGAGGAAGCAAAAGTGTCAAATTTGTAAAATTTGGAAAAAGTATGAAGCGAAGACCAAGTTGCAGCCTTGCAAATCTGTTCAACAGAGGCCTCATTCTTAAAGGCCCAAGTGGAAGCCACAGCTCTAGTGGAATGAGCTGTAATTCTTTCAGGAGGTTGCTGTCCAGCAGTCTCATAGGCTAAACGTATTATGCTACGAAGCCAAAAAGAGAGAGAGGTAGCAGAAGCTTTTTGACCTCTCCTCTGACCAGAGTAAACGACAAACAGGGAAGACGTCTGTCGAAATTCTTTAGTTGCCTGTAAGTAAAATTTTAGGGCACGAACTACATCCAGATTGTGCAGAAGACGTTCCTTCTTTGAAGAAGGATTTGGACACAAAGATGGAACAACAATCTCTTGATTGATATTCCTATTAGTGACTACCTTGGGTAAGAACCCAGGTTTAGTACGCAGAACTACCTTATCCGAATGAAAAATCAAATAAGGAGAATCACAATGTAAGGCTGATAATTCAGAGACTCTTCGAGCCGATGAAATAGCCATTAAAAATAGAACTTTCCAAGATAACAACTTTATATCAATGGAATGGAGGGGTTCAAACGGAACGCCCTGTAAAACGTTAAGAACAAGATTTAAACTCCATGGTGGAGCAACAGTCTTAAACACAGGCTTAATCCTCGCTAAAGCCTGACAAAAAGCCTGAACGTATGGCACTTCTGACAGACGTTTGTGTAACAGAATAGACAGAGCTGAGATCTGTCCCTTTAATGAACTAGCAGATAACCCCTTTTCTAAACCTTCTTGTAGAAAAGACAATATCCTAGGAATCCTAACCTTACTCCAAGAGTAACCTTTGGATTCACACCAATATAGGTATTTACGCCATATTTTATGGTAAATCTTTCTGGTGACAGGCTTCCTGGCCTGTATTAAGGTGTCAATAACTGACTCAGAAAACCCACGTCTTGATAAAATCAAACGTTCAATTTCCAAGCAGTCAGCTTCAGAGAAGTTAGATTTTGATGTTTGAAAGGACCCTGTATCAGGAGGTCCTGTTTCAGAGGTAGAGACCAAGGTGGACAGGATGACATGTCCACCAGGTCTGCATACCAAGTCCTGCGTGGCCATGCAGGTGCTATCAGAATCACTGATGCTCTCTCCTGTTTGATTCTGGCAATCAATCGAGGAAGCATCGGGAAGGGTGGAAACACATAAGCCATCCTGAAGTCCCAAGGTGCCGTCAGGGCATCTATTAGGACTGCTCCTGGATCCCTGGATCTGGACCCGTACCGAGGAAGCTTGGCGTTCTGTCGAGACGCCATGAGATCTATCTCTGGCTTGCCCCAACGTCGAAGTATTTGGGCAAAGACCTCCGGATGAAGTTCCCATTCCCCCGGATGAAAAGTCTGACGACTTAAGAAATCCGCCTCCCAATTCTCCACTCCTGGGATGTGGATTGCTGACAGGTGGCAAGAGTGAGACTCTGCCCAGCGAATTATCTTTGATACTTCCATCATTGCTAGGGAGCTCCTTGTCCCTCCCTGATGGTTGATGTAAGCTACAGTCGTGATGTTGTCCGACTGAAACCTGATGAACCCCCGAGTTGTCAACTGGGGCCAAGCCAGGAGGGCATTGAGAACTGCTCTCAATTCCAGAATGTTTATTGGCAGGAGACTCTCCTCCTGACTCCATTGTCCCTGAGCCTTCAGAGAATTCCAGACGGCACCCCAACCTAGAAGGCTGGCGTCTGTTGTTACAATTGTCCAGTCTGGTCTGCTGAATGGCATCCCCCTGGACAGATGTGGCCGAGAAAGCCACCATAGAAGAGAATTTCTGGTCTCTTGATCCAGATTCAGAGAAGGGGACAAGTCTGAGTAATCCCCATTCCACTGACTTAGCATGCACAATTGCAGTGGTCTGAGGTGTAAGCGAGCAAATGGCACTATGTCCATTGCTGCTACCATTAGGCCGATTACCTCCATGCATTGAGCCACCGATGGGTGTTGAATGGAATGAAGGGTGCGGCAAGCACTTTGAAGTCTTGTTAACCTGTCTTCTGTCAGGTAAATCTTCATTTCTACAGAATCTATAAGAGTCCCCAGGAAGGGAACTCTTGTAAGTGGAACGAGTGAACTTTTCTTTTCGTTCACCTTCCATCCATGTGACCTTAGAAATGCCAGTACTAACTCTGTATGAGATTTGGCAGTTTGAAAGCTTGAAGCTTGTATCAGAATGTCGTCTAGGTAAGGAGCTACCGAAATTCCCCGCGGTCTTAGTACCGCCAGAAGAGCACCTAGAACCTTTGTGAAGATTCTTGGAGCTGTAGCCAATCCGAATGGAAGAGCCACAAACTGGTAATGCCTGTCTAGAAAGGCAAACCTTAGATACCGGTAATGATCTTTGTGAATCGGTATGTGAAGGTAAGCGTCCTTTAAGTCCACTGTGGTCATGTACTGACCTTCTTGGATCATGGGTAAAATTGTCCGGATAGTCTCCATTTTGAATGATGGAACTCTTAGGAATTTGTTTAGGATCTTTAAATCCAGGATTGGTCTGAAAGTTCCCTCTTTTTTGGGAACCACAAACAGATTTGAGTAAAACCCTTGTCCCTGTTCCGACCGTGGAACTGGATGGATTACTCCCATTAGCAATAGATCTTGTATGCAGCGTAGAAACATTTCTTTCTTTGTTTGTTTTGTCGACAACCTTGACAGATGAAATCTCTCTCTTGGAGGAGAGTGTTTGAAGTCCAGAAGGTATCCCTGAGATATTATCTCTAGCGTCCAGGGATACTGGACATCTCTTGCCCAAGCCTGGGCGAAGAGAGAAAGTCTGCCCCCCACTAGATCCGATCCCGGATCGGGGGGCCCTCAATTCATGCTGTTTTAGTGGCAGCTGCAGGCTTCCTGGCCTGCTTGCCCTTGTTCCAGGACTGGTTAGGTCTCCAGCCTTGTCTGTAGCGAGCACCAGATCCTTCTTGTTTTGGAGTAGTGGAAGATGATGCTGCTCCTGCTTTGAAATTCCGAAAGGAACGAAAATTAGACTGTCTAGCCTTAGGTTTGGCTTTGTCTTGAGGTAGGGCGTGGCCCTTACCTCCTGTAATGTCAGCGATAATTTCTTTCAAACCAGGCCCAAATAAGGTCTGTCCCTTGAAAGGTATATTAAGTAATTTGGACTTAGAAGTTACATCAGCTGACCAGGATTTTAGCCACAGTGCTCTGCGCGCTTGAATGGCGAATCCGGAATTCTTAGCCGTAAGTTTAATTAAATGTACTACGGCTTCCGAAATGAATGAATTAGATAGCTTAAGTACTCTAAGCCTGTCTGAAATGTCGTCCAGCGTAGCTGAACCAAGATTCTCTTCTAGAGACTCAATCCAGAATGCCGCTGCAGCCGTGATCGGCGCAATGCATGCAAGGGGTTGCAATATAAAACCTTGTTGAACAAACATTTTCTTAAGGTAACCCTCTAATTTTTTATCCATTGGATCTGAAAAGGCACAGCTATCCTCTACCGGGATAGTGGTACGTTTAGCTAAAGTAGAAACTGCTCCCTCCACCTTAGGGACCGTTTGCCATAAATCCCGTGCGGTGGTGTCTATTGGAAACATCTTTCTAAATATTGGAGGGGGTGAGAACGGCACACCGGGTCTATCCCACTCCTTAGTAATAATTTCAGTTAGTCTTTTAGGTATAGGAAAAACGTCAGTACTTGTTGGTACAGCAAAATATTTATCCAACCTACACATTTTCTCGGGTATTGCAACTGTGTTACAATCATTCAGGGCCGCTAACACCTCCCCTAGTAAAACACGGAGGTTTTCCAGCTTAAATTTAAAATTTGAAATATCTGAATCCAATCTGTTTGGATCAGAACCGTCAGCCGCAGAATGAAGCTCTCCGTCCTCATGTTCTGCAAGTTGTGACGCAGTATCTGACATGGCCCTAACATTATCAGCGCACTCTGTTCTCACTCCAGAGTGATCACGCTTGCCCCTTAGTTCTGGTAATTTAGCCAAAACCTCAGTCATAACAGTAGCCATATCTTGTAATGTTATTTGTAATGGCCGCCCAGATGTACTTGGCGTCGCCATATCGCGCACGTCCCGAGCGGGAGATGCAGGTACTGTCACGTGAGGCGAGTTAGTCGGCATAACTCTCCCCTCGTTGTTTGGTGAAATTTGTTCAATTTGTACAGATTGACTTTTATTTAATGTAGCATCAATACAGTTAGTACATAAATTTCTATTGGGCTCCACCTTGGCTTTAGTACAAATAGTACAGGTCTCATCTTCTGAATCAGACATGTTTAACAAACTAGCAAATAAACTTGCAATTTGGAAATACTATACAAGTAAAATACAATGAAAAAAACGAACTGTGCTTAAAAAGCACTGAATATATATAACAGATGAAATCAATCAGCTTTGTAAAACAAAAAGCAACTTAGCAAAGGCTTGTACCCAGTAGCAAGAAATAACTAACCCTGAGGCATAAAAAAGTTAAAGAATAAACGTTTTTTATCACAGTCAACTACAATCTTACAGCTCTGTTAGATTACTTCCCTCAAATTAGCTTTGAAGATCCCTGGGTTCTGTAGAGATAAACCGGAACATGCAGGAAAAAACAATGAGCTTTTGACTGAAATTTTTGATGCGTAGCAAAAGCGCCAAAAAAGGTCCCACCCCCTCACACACAACAGTGAGAGAGATTAAAAACTGTCATAATTAGATCCAGCAACTGCCAAGTGGAAAAATAGTGCCCAAACATTTTATTCACCCAGTACCTCAGAAAATGAAAACAATTTTACATTCCAGCAAAAACGTTTAACATAATTAAGAATTATTAAAAAGCCTGTTGTATTTCTATTAGGCTAAAATCTTATATACACAGTGTAATTCCAGTGAAGTACCATTCCCCAGAATACTAAAATGTAAATTATACATACATGATATAATGTCGGTATGGCAGGATTTTCTCAGCAATTCCATTGTTAGAAAATAAAAACTGCTACATACCTTTTTGCAGAATAAACTGCCTGCTGTCCCCTGATCTGAAGTTTACCTCTCCTCAGATGGCCGAGAAACAGCAATATGATCTTAACAACTCCGGCTAAAATCATAGTAAAAACTCTGGTAGATTCTTCTTCAAACTCTACCAGAGAAGCAATAACACACTCCGGTGCTATTAAAAAATAACAAACTTTTGATTGAAGAAATAAACTAAATAAAATCACCATAGTCCTCTCACACATCCTATCTAGTCGTTGGGTGCAAGAGAATGACTGGGGGTGACGTAGAGGGGAGGGGCTATATGCAACTCTGCTGGGTGAATCCTCTTGCACTTCCTGTTGGGGAGGAGTAATATCCCAGAAGTAATGATGACCCGTGGACTGATCACACTTAACAGAAGAAAAGTTCCTTTCCCCCCAGTAACAGTTGAAATAATAGAATCCAACTGAGAACCAAACAATTTATTACCTTGGAAAGAAAGGGAAAGCAAAGTTGACTTAGAAGACATATCAGCATTCCAAGTTTCAAGCCATAAAGCTCTTCTAGCTAGAATAGCTAGAGACATATACCTGACATCAACTCTAATGATATCAAAGATGGCATCACAAATAAAGTTATTAGCATGTTGAAGAAGTTTAACAATGCTATGAGAATTATGATCTGACACTTGTTGTGCCAAAGCCTCCAACCAAAAAGTGGAAGCTGCAGCAACATCAGCTAAAGAAATAGCAGGCCTAAGAAGATTACCTGAACATAAATAAGCTTTCCTTAGAAAGGAATCAATCTTCCTATCTAAAGGATCCTTAATGGAAGTACTATCTGCCGTAGGAATAGTAGTACGCTTAGCAAGAGTAGAGATAGCCCCATCAACTTTAGGGATTTTGTCCCAAAACTCTAATCTGTCAGATGGCACAGGGTACAATTTCTTAAATCTTTTAGAAGGAGTAAAAGAATTACCCAGATTATTCCATTCCCTAGAAATTACTTCAGAAATAGCATCAGGGACAGGAAAAACTTCCGGAATAACTACAGGAGGTTTAAAAACCGAATTTAAACGCTTATTAGATTTAGTATCAAGAGGACTAGAATCCTCAATTTCTAAAGCGATTAAAACTTCTTTAAGTAAAGAACGAATAAATTCCATTTTAAATAAATATGAAGATTTATCAGTGTCAATATCTGAGAAAGAATCCTCTGAACCAGAAAAATCCTCATCAGAAACAGACAAATCAGACTGATGATGTTCATTTAAAAATTCATCTGAGAAATGAGAAGTTTTAAAAGATTTTTTACGCTTACTGGAAGGAGGAATAACAGACATAGCCTTCCTAATAGATTTAGAAAAAAAATCTCTTATATTAACAGGAACATCCTGAGTATTAGATGTTGATGGAACAGCAACAGGTAATGGAATATTACTAATGGAAATTGAATCTGCATTAGCAAGTTTATCATGACATTCATCACAAACTACAGCTGGAGAAACAGATACCACAAGTTTACAACAAATGCACTTAACTTTGGTAGCACCAGCATCAGGCAGCGATTTTCCAGAAGTAGCTTCTGATCCAGGGTCAATCTGAGACATCTTGCAATATGTAAAAGAAAAAACAACATATAAAGCAAAATCTATCAAATTCCTTAAATGACAGTTTCAGGAATGGGAAAAAATGCCAATGAACAAGCCTCTAGTAACCAGAAGCAAAAGAAAAATGAGACTTAAATAATGGGAAAAAAAAGGTGGAGACAAAAATGACGCCCACATTTTTTAGCGCCAAAAAAGACGCCCACATTATTGGCGCCTAAATGCTTTTGGCGCTGAGAATGACGCCACATCCGGTGACGCTGACATTTTTGGCGCAAAACGTCAAAAAAATTACGCAATCACGAACAACGCCAAAAAAGTTCGCGCCAAGAATGACGCAATAAAATGAAGCATTTTCAGCCCCCGCGAGCCTAACAGCCCACAGAGAAAAAAGTCAATTTAAAGGTAAGAAAAAAATTGATAATTCATATGCATTATCCCAAATAATGAAACTGTCTGTCTGAAATAAGGAATATTGATCATCCTGAATCAAGGCAAATAAATGTTTAAACACATATATTTAGAACTTTAACATAAAAGTGCCCAACCATAGCTTAGAGTGTCACAGAAAATAAGACTTACTTACCCCAGGACACTCATCTACATGTAGTAGAAAGCCAAACCAGTACTGAAACGAGAATCAGTAGAGGTAATGGTATATAAGAGTATATCGTCGACCTGAAAAGGGAGGTAAGAGATGAATCTCTACGACCGATAACAGATGAAAAAGGTCCCGTAGAAGGAGACCATTGAATTCAAATAGGCAATACTCTCCTCACATCCCTCTGACATTCACTGCACACTGAGAGGAAAACCGGGCTCCAGCCTGCTGCGAAGCGCATATCAACGTAGAATCTAGCACAAACTTACTTCACCACCTCCATGGGAGGCAAAGTTTGTAAAACTGATTTGTGGGTGTGGTGAGGGGTGTATTTATAGGCATTTTGAACTTTGGGAAACTTTGCCCCTCCTGGTAGGAATGTATATCCCATATGTCACTAGCTCATGGACTCTTGCTAATTACATGAAAGAAAACTATACTGATAACCACTATAAATCATAACCTATATTGTAATTATGATGCTGCTGTCGTTTCAGTTGCCTATAGACCTTATCATTGTTTTGTTTGGTGGCTATATACACTAATTAGCTTGGTTTTTACGTTATACTCACTACTTATACTGAAGGCAGAATTATATTACTGTGATCTTTGGTACCTAGTGTTCCATTTGCCCTATTACTGCAACCTAATTGTTAAGTATTGGATGCTTATCCTAGTCAATATAAACACTCTTCTCACTGTTCAAATGATGTATTTGGGCTACAGCATAAATGCTTGTAAATCCAAGTCTATATTTAGGCCTTTGGGGGGATGAGACTTTCTAGTTCTTGGATCCACCTGGTTTCTTTTTTTCTCAGTGTAGTTAACCTCTGATGTGGGTTTGTACCTATAGGGACTACTTCTAAAAGACTTATACAGAGACTACTCGGGTCTAAAATGATCTGACACACTATGGCCTAGATTTAGAGTTCGGCGGTAGCCGTCAAAACCAGCGTTAGAGGCTCCTAACGCTGGTTTTGGCCGCCCGCTGGTATTTGGAGTCAGTCAGGAAAGGGTCTAACGCTCACTTTTCAGCCGCGACTTTTCCATACCGCAGATCCCCCTACGCCATTTGCGTAGCCTATCTTTTCAATGGGATCTTCCTAACGCTGGTATTTAGAGTCGTTTCTGCAGTGAGCGTTAGAGCTCTAACGAGAAAATTCCAGCCGCCTGAAAATAGCAGGAGTTAAGAGCTTTCTGGCTAACGCCGGTTTATAAAGCTCTTAACTACTGTACCCTAAAGTACACTAACACCCATAAACTACCTATGTACCCCTAAACCGAGGTCCCCCCACATCGCCGCCACTCGATTAAAATTTTTAACCCCTAATCTGCCGACCGCCACCTACGTTATCCTTATGTACCCCTAATCTGCTGCCCCTAACCCCGCCGACCCCTATATTATATTTATTAACCCCTAACTTGCCCCACACAACGTCGCCGCAAGCTACTTAAAATAATTAACCCCTAATCTTCCGACCGCAAATCGCCACCACCTACGTTATCCCTATGTACCCCTAATCTGATACCCCTAACATCGCCGACCCCTATATTATATTTATTAACCCCTAATCTGCCCCCCTCAACGTCGCCGACACCTAACTTCAATTATTAACCCCTAATCTGCCGACCGGAGCTCACCGCTATTCTAATAAATGTATTAACCCCTAAAGCTAAGTCTAACCCTAACACTAACACCCCCCTAAGTTAAATATAAGTTTTATCTAACGAAATTAATTAACTCTTATTAAATAACTTATTCCTATTTAAAGCTAAATACTTACCTGTAAAATAAATCCTAATATAGCTACAATATAAATTATTATTATATTATAGCTATTTTAGGATTAATATTTATTTTACAGGCAACTTTGTAATTATTTTAACCAGGTACAATAGCTATTAAATAGTTAAGAACTATTTAATAGTTACCTAGTTAAAATAATAACAAATTTACCTGTAAAATAAATCCTAACCTAAGATATAATTAAACCTAACACTACCCTATCAATAAAATAATTAAATAAACTACCTACAATTACCTACAATTAACCTAACACTACACTATCAATAAATTAATTAAACACAATTCCTACAAATAAATACAATTAAATAAACTAGCTAAAGTACAAAAAATAAAAAAGAACTAAGTTACAGAAAATAAAAAAATATTTACAAACATAATAAAAATATTACAACAATTTTAAACTAATTACACCTACTCTAAGCCCCCTAATAAAATAACAAAGCCCCCCAAAATAAAAAATTCCCTACCCTATTCTAAATTAAAAAAGTTACAAGCTCTTTTACCTTACCAGCCCTGAACAGGGCCCTTTGCGGGGCATGCCCCAAGAATTTCAGCTCTTTTGCCTGTAAAAAAAAACATACAATACCCCCCCCCCAACATTACAACCCACCACCCACATACCCCTAATCTAACCCAAACCCCCCTTAAATAAACCTAACACTAATCCCCTGAAGATCTTCCTACCTTGTCTTCACCATCCAGGTATCACCGATCCGTCCTGGCTCCAAGATCTTCATCCAACCCAAGCGGGGGTTGGCGATCCATAATCCGGTGCTCCAAAGTCTTCCTCCTATCCGGCAAGAAGAGGACATCCGGACCGGCAAACATCTTCTCCAAGCGGCATCTTCGATCTTCTTCCATCCGGTGCGGAGCGGGTCCATCTTGAAGCAGGCGACGCGGATCCATCCTCTTCTTCCGATGTCTCCCGACTAATGACGGTTCCTTTAAGGGACGTCATCCAAGATGGCGTCCCTCGAATTCCGATTGGCTGATAGGATTCTATCAGCCAATCGGAATTAAGGTAGGAATTTTCTGATTGGCTGATGGAATCAGCCAATCAGAATCAAGTTCAATCCGATTGGCCGATCCCATCAGCCAATCAGATTGAGCTCGCATTCTATTGGCTGATCGGAACAGCCAATAGAATGCGAGCTCAATCTGATTGGCTGATGGGATCGGCCAATCGGATTGAACTTGATTCTGATTGGCTGATTCCATCAGCCAATCAGAAAATTCCTACCTTAATTCCGATTGGCTGATAGAATCCTATCAGCCAATCGGAATTCGAGGGACGCCATCTTGGATGACGTCCCTTAAAGGAACCGTCATTAGTCGGGAGACATCGGAAGAAGAGGATGGATCCGCGTCGCCTGCTTCAAGATGGACCCGCTCCGCACCGGATGGAAGAAGATCGAAGATGCCGCTTGGAGAAGATGTTTGCCGGTCCGGATGTCCTCTTCTTGCCGGATAGGAGGAAGACTTTGGAGCACCGGATTATGGATCGCCAACCCCCGCTTGGGTTGGATGAAGATCTTGGAGCCAGGACGGATCGGTGATACCTGGATGGTGAAGACAAGGTAGGAAGATCTTCAGGGGCTTAGTGTTAGGTTTATTTAAGGGGGGTTTGGGTTAGATTAGGGGTATGTGGGTGGTGGGTTGTAATGTTGGGGGGGGGGGTATTGTATGTTTTTTTTTTACAGGCAAAAGAGCTGAAATTCTTGGGGCATGCCCCGCAAAGGGCCCTGTTCAGGGCTGGTAAGGTAAAAGAGCTTGTAACTTTTTTAATTTAGAATAGGGTAGGGAATTTTTTATTTTGGGGGGCTTTGTTATTTTATTAGGGGGCTTAGAGTAGGTGTAATTAGTTTAAAAAATTGTTGTAATATTTTTATTATGTTTGTAAATATTTTTTTATTTTCTGTAACTTAGTTCTTTTTTATTTTTTGTACTTTAGCTAGTTTATTTAATTGTATTTATTTGTAGGAATTGTGTTTAATTAATTTATTGATAGTGTAGTGTTAGGTTAATTGTAGGTAATTGTAGGTAGTTTATTTAATTATTTTATTGATAGGGTAGTGTTAGGTTTAATTATATCTTAGGTTAGGATTTATTTTACAGGTAAATTTGTTATTATTTTAACTAGGTAGCTATTAAATAGTTCTTAACTATTTAATAGCTATTGTACCTGGTTAAAATAATTACAAAGTTGCCTGTAAAATAAATATTAATCCTAAAATAGCTATAATATAATTATAATTTATATTGTAGCTATATTAGGATTTATTTTACAGGTAAGTATTTAGCTTTAAATAGGAATCATTTATTTAATAAGAGTTAATTTATTTCGTTAGATAAATATTATATTTAACTTAGGGGGGTGTTAGTGTTAGGGTTAGACTTAGCTTTAGGGGTTAATACATTTATTAGAATAGCGGTGAGCTCCGATCGGAAGTTTAGGGGTTAATAATTGAAGGTAGGTGTCGGCGATGTTAGGGAGGGCAGATTAGGGGTTAATACTATTTATGATAGGGTTAGTGAGGCGGATTAGGGGTTAATAACTTTATTATAGTAGCGCTCAGGTCCGCTCAGCAGATTAGGGGTTAATAAGTGTAGGCAGGTGTCGGCGACGTTGTGGGGGGCAGATTAGGGGTTAATAAATATAATATAGGGGTCGGCGATGTTAGGGCAGCAGATTAGGGGTACATAGGGATAACGTAGGTTGCGGCGGTTTACGGAGCGGCAGATTAGGGGTTAAAAATAATATACAGGAGTCAGCGATAGCGGGGGCGGCAGAATAGGGGTTAATAAGTGTAAGGTTAGGGGTGTTTAGACTCGGGGTACATGTTGTTAGGTGCAGACTTAGGAAGTGTTTCCCCATAGGAAACAATGGGGCTGCGTTAGGAGCTGAACGCTGCTTTTTTGCAGGTGTTAGGTTTTTTTTCAGCTCAAACAGCCCCATTGTTTCCTATGGGGGAATCGTGCACGAGCACGTTTTTGAGGCCGGCCGCGTCCGTAAGCAACTCTGGTATCGAGAGTTGCATTTGCGGTAAAAATGCTCTACGCTCCTTTTTTGGAGCCTAACGCAGCATTTGTTTTAACTCTCGATACCAGAGTTAAATTTATGGTGCGGCCAGAAAAAAGCCCGCGGAGCGTTAACAGCCCTTTTACCGCCGAACTCCAAATCTAGGCCTATGTGTTTTTAATCCTCTCTCTATATTTGTTATATGCTCGTAGCATCTTCTTTTTATCTTATGTTTTGCTCTCCCTACATAGATTCTTCCACACCCACAGGTAAGGCCATAAACTACAAATGTGGAATGGCATGTACCTATAGATTTAATTGGTATTTGTTTGGTATTATTCCAATTCCCATAGAAATCCCTATTTGCAAGATGCAAACACATGCAACAGTTACTGCGCCCACACTTGTATGTCCCAGCCTGCCTGTGATCCACTGATCTAAGGTGCCTGATCTGTTGTTCTTTACTATTCCTTTTAGCTTAGAGGGGGCTAAAATATTCTTTAGATTTTGGTTCCTCCTAAAGACCACTATTGGTTTCTCTTCTATTACCGTTTTTAATATGGGGTCCGCCCTCAAATGCCCCAATGTTTATTTAGGATTTTTTTTAAAAACCCAGCCCCCTCACTATATGTAGTAATGAATCTAACTCTTAACTCTTGTAAGTGCATTAGATTGTGTGCACCAATAAAGTTAAAAGATTTTACCGCAAATCTGGGATGCGCTTTTTGTTCATATCCCTTTAAACTTTGAAAAAGGATGCACACTTTTTATGCATTCTTAGTTCTAATAGCTTGCTTCTTGGATAGTAATTGCTGTATTCCTTCATGCTATGTGAGGTAATGTTAGAGTGAGTAGCTTCTGCGTCTTGCTATCCTGACTGATGACCATAATCTGCATATTGTACCTACTGGCCACTACCTGTATATACTATAGCTCTTGATTGCAATTAAACTGCCTACTACCCAGTGTAGCTAATGCTTACTATCAGTGCCTGCACGGTAATTCCTGCAATATGTACCTGTTGGTGAAACCAACCTGCCAATACTACCCCATGGCCATGGCATTCAGTACAGAGTACAGTGTTGGCTATAACTGCAGCCTTTGTTGGACTATGTTTTCAGTTTCCAGTCTGTTAATGTCTGGCTAGACCTTTAAAAAAAAACTAATTTCCGCCACCTCTTGACACTGCTGCTCGTCTCAGGCTTCATCTTGTCTTAACTGTGCTTATTCCCTACTTTACATACTTAAAGGGACATTATACACTCATTTTTTCTTTGCATAAATGTTTTGTAGATGATTTATATAGCCCATAAAGTTTTTTAAAAAAAATAAAATGTATAGTTTTGCTTATTTTTAAATAACATTGCTCTGATTTTCAGACTCCTAACCAAGCCCCAAAGTTTTATGTGAATACTGTAAGCTACCTACTCCAGCTTGCTCCTGTTTGTGTAAAGGGTCTTTTCATATGCAAAAGAAGGGGGAGGGGGGAGTGTCTTATTTGCCACTTGCAGTGGGCTATCCAGCTCCTTTTCAACAGAGCCAAACTGACAGCTTCTAAGTAAGTTTTTAAACAGTTTTATACTGGATTTTTATATCAGTATCTGTGCATCTTATTCTTTATAGTAGTGTCTATTACATGCAGTTATATGAAAATGAGTGTATACTGTCCCTTTAATATTTCCGGTTTATCACAGAGACTCACCTGCAATACTTGTACAGTATAGACTTCAAGGGGAATGAAACAAATTATTTTTTATTTCAGGATTCAGATAGAGCATATACATTTTAAACAGCTTTCTAATTTAGTTCTAATATCTCATTTGCTTCGTTATCTTGGTATATTTTATTAAAAAGAATACCTAGGTAGTCTCAGGAGCAGCAATGCATTACTGAGAGCTAGTTGCTGATTGGTGGCTGCACATATATGCTTATTGTCAATGGATTGCTTAAATGTGTTCAATAAGCTCATAGTAGTCCATTGCTGCTTTTTCAACAACGGATCTCAAGAAAATGAAGCAAATTTGATTAAAGAAGTCAATTGAAAAGATGTTTTAAATTGTATGTTCTCAATTAATCATGAAAACAAAACAAAAAAAAAAACACTACTTAGTTTTCATGTCCCTTTAATAAATCATAAAGAGCTATATTCCTGATCTGCTGGCTCATCTCTTCTACCTCGTCAATGATCTTTAGAAACCTTTACCATTTCAGTTAATTTGACACAATTGACAAATACCAGATATTTTATGTATCCCTTATATATTTTTTCTTTTACATTTCCAATTTTAGTGCTGATCCATTAGCACGTCAATAGAATAAGCAGCCAGTTCTCCATCTCTACTCTCTAAGGGACTTTTTTTTTTTTTTTTTTTTTAAAGTAACAATTTCAATTTTAAATTTAGGAAACAGTTTAGCAAACACAAGGTTTTTGTACAAAGCTATATCTAGAATAAGCCAAAAATACAAACCTATAAACCATGTCTCCTTGCCTCTCAGGATTTATCAAACTATGTCTTAAAATATATGTAAATCACCTAGATAGGGGCAGCCAATCTTTTTGTTTTTATATGTAGGGCCAGTTACTAATGAAGCATTGGTTGCAGTCTTGTTTCTACAGGAGGTGCATGAGGTTACAAAATGCATCCTGAATCGAGGGAGAAATCTGCCCCTCCCTACTTCTCTCCAATTACCACCTAGACACCCTACCACCACCTAGTCACACCCCAGACTACTAAACTCCAACCACAGCACACTTAGCTTTATATAGGGAACACCTGTGACTCAACCTCTGCCTGCCCTAACTCCACCCATGGTATACCAGCCAGTAGCATTCCTCACTCAGTCACCAGATTCCTAGCCCTATAGGCTGTCTCCACCCCCTACAAAGTTTACAATCTAGAACCACCTAAGACCACAAAACAATACATATTACATAATAAAACTGTAATAAAGAAAAGAAGGCACGTCAATGGCATAATATTTAGTTTCCTCGCCCCCTCTTAAAACCTCCTTCCCCATAGAAGGATACTCACAAGATGGGAGCACTTATTTCAAGAAAAAAGCTGTCTGAGAGAATTTGGAGCTTCCCAGTTAGCTCTTCAAAGATCACCGGCATTTGGATTCTATCACACAAATTGTCCAAAAATACTGCGATTAAACCCCTTGTTCTAAAAAAGTGTCAGGGTTATTAAAGTGAATCTCAAGTTTGATGAATCGGTGATCGGTTTTTAAAAATCCTATTAAAAACAGCTGCACTTTCATTCATCAAACTTTACATTTCACTCGTTTTGTTAAACAAGTGATTCCCCTGGGGGATGCCATATTCGTCATTGCTGACGTATGAAGTGACGAGCCGCAGGAGGGGGAAGCGCTGGAGCGGCTTTCAAGATTAAAAAGGTAAGTATTTTAACAAAATGAGTGAAATGTAAATTTTGATGAATAAAAGTGCCCCTGTTTTTAATATGATTTGTAAAAACCAGGCACTGATTCATCAAACTTGACATTCACCTTAATTAAAAACAATTCATATATAACATTATACTGACAATTATACTAATTAGAACATAGATAAAATTAGATTATAATCCAATTTTAGTTAAAAGTTATGTGTGAAACTAGTTACTATTCATTAATTTAACAGTATATACTACTCAAAATAAACAGAATTTCATACCAATAGTAATGAGGGCTACACAATAAAAAAAATTAAAAAAAAAACACACACACAAAAAAAAAACAACTTAGTGAGCAGGTTTTGGAATTCAGATAAAAATCTGAAAAATAAAAGCATTTCTTTTTTGCAAGATTAAAAATTGTGGTTTATGGAGCCTTTCAAAATTAGAATTTATGTTCATAAATAAGTATCAATGAGCGGTTGAGCGGACTGGAATAGGCTAATCAGCTGATAATAACAGTATATATTCATTATAAACAGAGCCTTTTTCCATTATGATAAATCTCATACTATTTTATAGATGTTATGCCAGGATCCAAAGAAATTTAAAACGTAAGTAGGAAGAAAAAAAATCAGCTTAGCTAAATTCCATTTCTGTTCAGTTTATCAGTTTCTGTGAGTGATAATCTATACAGCACCCCCACATATATTGCCACCTCCTACAAATCTTACTCATCAGATTTGCCTTATATGGTACACTCAGCCAGTCAGTGTGACAGATCACATTGCCCAAAAATAATTGCTAAGAATTGCTGAAATGCACACATTTATGTTACTTCATTTTATTTATTAGACCAGTTAAAGAAATCACAATATGTACTCTACAGACCACACCCTTCAAGAAAATGGAAGACATACACATTAAAATCTGATGAATGCTAAAAGAATTAAATGCTCTACAAAAAAATATGTAAATTAAAAATATGTAAATTATGCTGCACGCTTAATTGATTTGTACACAGTAAAGAAGCATAAGGTATTGAAAAAATATGTATCCAATAATGAGAAAATCAAATGAAAAAAGTAACAGCATAATTATACTGATTTTGCTATTGTGCTCCTACATAAAAGCTTTTACTTGGATGAAAATCACACTGAGATAGCCAACAGTGTTTGGCCTCACAAGATGTTCTGTCTCACATTTCGAGAGCTCTGCAAAGTTTATCGGTTTTACAATTTTAATAATGAGCAAATCAATAGACTGTAATTATTTCTAGGTCCTACTGCTAGAAAGGAATGCTGAATTCCCATTAATGACAGCAAGAAAACAAAGCAAAAATCAGATAAATATCTTGTCTTCTTAGAAAGACTTCCATATTTGAACACTTAAAACTGCAATCAAACTGTATGAAAACATGTAATTTAACTCTAAAAATATCTGGGACACCTGGTCTTTGAGACTTTATCTAACAGTACCTGATGTAGCATAAGAAAAGGATGCTGAGGGGTCAGTCAAGGAAGGGAAATATATATCTTTCATGGTTGAGATAGATAATACAATTTCAAACAAATTTCCAATTTCACTCTTATTTGCTTCATTCTCTTGGTATCCTTTGTTAAACGAGCAGTAATGCACTACTGGGAGTTAGCTGAAAGCCAATGACAAGAAGCATATATGTGCAGCCACCAATTAGCAGCTTCTGAGTCTACCTAGTTATACTTTTCAAAAAAGGATAAAAACAAATTAGATAATACAAATACATTGGAAAGTTATTTAACATTGTATGATCTATCTGAATCATGGAAGAATTTTTTTTTTGTGTTCCATGACCCTTTAAACCCTTGAGTGCCAACAACGTCTCTGAGCCGTTGCAGAGTTTACCACTCAGGTGCCGACGTCGGCTCAGAGCCATCGGTAGCACTCTCCCACCTTGAGAGAGATCTGGGGGCTCCCACCCGCTCTTACCCCGGCGATCGGGCCTGTATAGTGACAGCCATCGCCGGGGCTTCACGTGCAATGACGTGATAACATCACAGCGCAACTTTATTTAAAAATGACAATAAGTATAGGGAAAGGGGGCATGCTGCTTACAAGCCTGTATCTCAGGCATCTAAGCAGCTACAGACCCCTGAGACCCACAATTGGAAAGGTAATCATCTAACCTTTCCAACAGTGTAAGTCTTGGGGATCTGAGAAAAAAAAATATATATATATATATATATATATATATATATATATATTTAACCACTTAATGACCGAGGACGTACGCCATACGTCCTCAGAAAAAATACAGTTAACGCCTGAGGACTAAGGCGTACGTCCTCGGTTAGGAAAGCAGCTGGAAGTGATCATAATCGCTTCCAGCTGCTTTCCGGTTATTGCAGGATGCCTCGATATAGAGGCATCCTGCTTTAACCATTTTTACCCCTCTGGTGCAGAGAGAGCCACTCTGTGGCCCTCTCTACACCGGACATCGATGGCCGCATTCGTTGGTGGGTGGGAGCTGCAGTGGGAGGTGGGTGGGCAGCCATCGATGGTTTCTGAGCCTGAGAGGGGGGCGGGACAGTCGGGGGGGCGCACGCACGGAGGGTGGCGGGCGGATGCGTGCACGTGGAGGGAGCGGGTGGGAACCGCTACATTACAGAAAACATAAAGTATAAGTGGGAGAAAGGGGGGAGGGAATGCCCCAAAAAGTTATCTAAGGGATCTGGGACAGGGTGGGGGGAAAGCTACACTACAGAAAAAAAAAAAAGGAGATACATTATATTGTAAATTGGGTACTGGCAGACAGCTGCCAGTACCCAAGATGGCTGCCAAGAAGGTAGAGGGAGAGGTTAGAGAGCTGTTTGTGGGGGGGGGGGCAGAGAGGTTGGGGGCTAAGGGGGACCCTACACAGCAGCATATGTAAATATGCAAAGGGAAAAGAAAGAAAAAAACATAATTTATGCTTACCTGATAAATGAATTTCTCTTGTGGTGTATCCAGTCCACGGATCATCCATTACTTGTGGGATATTCTCATTCCCAACAGCAAGTTGCAAGAGGACATCCACAGCAGAGCTGTCTATATAGCTCCTCCCCTAACTGCCATATCCAGTCAAATCGACCGAAAACAAACAGAGAAAGGAGAAACCATAGGGTGCAGTGGTGACTGTAGTTTAAAATGAAAAAATACCTGCCTTAAAATGACAGGGCAGGCCATGGACTGGATACACCACAAGAGAAATAAATTTATCAGGTAAGCATAACTTATGTTTTCTCTTGTAAGGTGTATCCAGTCCACGGATCATCCATTACTTGTGGGATACCAATACCAAAGCTAAAGTACACGGATGAAGGGAGGGACAAGGCAGGTACTTAAACGGAAGGTACCACTGCCTGTAAAACCTGTCTCCCAAAAATAGCCTCCGAAGAAGCAAAAGTATCAAATTTGAAGAATTTTGAAAAAGTATGAAGCGAAGACCAAGTCGCCGCCTTGCAAATCTGTTCAACAGAAGCCTCATTTTTAAAGGCCCATGTGGAAGCCACAGCTCTAGTAGAATGAGCTGTAATCCTTTCTGGAGGCTGCTGGCCAGCAGTCTCATAGGCTAAGCAGATTATGCTTCTTAGCCAAAAAGAAAGAGGTTGCCGAAGCCTTTTGACCTCTCCTCTGTCCAGAGTAAACAAACAAAGCAGATGTTTGACGAAACTCTTTAGTAACTTGTAAGTAAAACTTTAAAGCACGAACCACGTCCAGGTTGTGTAATAGACGTTCCTTCTTTGAAGAAGGATTAGGACACAAAGACGGAACAACAATCTCTTGATTGATATTCTTACTAGATACCACCTTAGGTAAAAACCCAGGTTTGGTACGCAGAACTACCTTATCTGCATGGAAGATCAGATAAGGAGAATCACATTGTAAGGCAGATAACTCGGAAACTCTACGAGCCGAGGAAATAGCTACCAAAAAAAGAAACTTTCCAAGATAAAAGTTTGATATCTATGGAATGAAGAGGTTCAAACAGAACCCCCTGAAGAACTTTAAGAACCAAATTTAAACCTGTTGCTCCACCTTGGAGCTTAAACTCAGGCTTGATTCTAACTAAAGCCTGACAAAATGCCTGAACGTCTGGGACATCCGCCAGACACTTGTGCAAAAGGATAGCGCAGAAATCTGTCCCTTTAAGGAACTAGCCGACAATCCTTTCTCCAATCCTTCTCGGAGAAAAGATAATATCCTGGGAATCCTGACCTTACTCCATGAGTAGCCCTTGGATTCACACCAATAAAGATATTTACGCCATATCTTATGATAGATTTTCCTGGTGACAGGCTTTCGTGCCTGAATTAAGGTATCAATGACTGACTCGGAGAAAACATGCTTTGATAAAATCAAGCGTTCAATCTCCAGGCAGTCAGCCTCAGAGAAATTAGATTTGGAAGGTTGAAAGGACCTTGAAGTAGAAGGTCCTGTCTCAGCGGCAGAGTCCATGGTGGAAAAGATGACATGTCCACTAGATCTGCATACCAAGTCCTGCGTGGCCACGCAGGCGCTATCAAGATCACTGATGCTCTCTCCTGCTTGATCTTGGCAATCAGATGAGGGAGCAGAGGAAACAGTGGAAACACATAAGCCAGGCTGAAGGACCAAGGCGCTGCTAGAGCATCTATCAGCGTTGCCTTGGGGTCCCTGGACCTGGATCCGTAACAAGGAAGCTTGGCGTTCTGGCGAGACGCTATGAGATCCAGTTCTGGTTTGCCCCAACGATGAACCAATTGTGCAAACACCTCCGGATGGAGGTCCCACTCCCCCGGATGAAAAGTCTGTCGACTTAGAAAATCCACCTCACAGTTCTCCACTCCTGGGATATGGATAGCCGATAGGTGGCAAGAGTGAATCTCTGCCCAAAGAATTATCTTTGAGACTTCTAACATCGCTAGGGAACTCCTTGTTCCCCCTTGATGGTTGATGTAAGCCACAGTCGTGATGTTGTCCGACTGAAATCTGATGAACCTCATTGTCGCTGAGGCCAAGCCTGAAGAGCATTGAATATCGCTCTTAGTTCCAGAATGTTTATTGGAAGGAGTGACTCCTCCTGAGTCCACAATCCCTGAGCCTTCAGGGAGTTCCAGACTGCACCCCAACCTAGAAGACTGGCATCTGTTGTTACAATTGTCCAATCTGGCCTGCGAAAGGTCATACCTTTGGACAGATGGACCCGAGATAGCCACCAGAGAAGAGAATCCCTGGTCTCTTGATCCAGATTTAGTAGAGGGGACAAATCTGTGTAATCCCCATTCCACTGACTGAGCATGCAGAGTTGCAGCGGTCTGAGATGTAGGCGTGCAAAAGGCACTATGTCCATTGCCGCTACCATTAAGCCGATTACTTCCATGCACTGAGCCACCGAAGGGCGAGGAATGGAATAAAGAACACGGCAGGAATTTAGAAGTTTTGATAACCTGGACTCCGTCAGGTAAATTTTCATTTCTACAGAATCTATCAGAGTCCCTAGGAAGGAAACTCTTGTGAGGGGGGATAGAGAACTCTTTTTCTCGTTCACCTTCCACCCATGCGACCTCAGAAATGCCAACACTATGTCCGTATTAGACTTGGCAATTTGGAAGTTTGACGCCTGAATCAGGAGGTCGTCTAAATAAGGGGCCACTGCTATGCCCCGCGGCATTAGGACCGCCAGAAGCGACCCCAGAACCTTCGTAAAAATTCTTGGGGCTGTAGCTAACCCAAAGGGAAGAGCTACAAACTGGTAATGCCTGTCTAGAAAGGCAAACCTGAGAAACCAATGATGATTTTTGTGTATCGAAATGTGAAGATAAGCATCCTTTAAATCCACTGTAGTCATGTATTGACCCTCCTGAATCATAGGTAGGATGGTACGAATAGTCACCATCTTGAATGATGGAACTCTGAGGAATTTGTTTAAGATCTTTAGATCCAAAATTGGTCTGAAGGTTCCCTCTTTTTTGGGAACTACAAACAGATTTGAGTAAAATCTCTGTCCCTGTTCCTCCTTTGGAACTGGATGGATCACTCCCATAACTAGGAGGTCTTGTACACAGTGTAAGAATGCGTCTCTCTTTATCTGGTTTGCAGATAATTGTGAAAGGTGAAATCTCCCTTTTGGGGGGGGGAGCCTTGAAGTCCAGAAGATATCCCTGGGATATAATTTCCAACGCCCAGGGATCCTGGACATCTCTTGCCCACGCCTGGGCGAAAAGCGAAAGTTTGCCCCCTACTAGATCCGTTACCGGATAGGTGGCAGTTCCTTCATGCTGTCTTAGAGGCAGCAGCAGGCTTTTTGGCCTGCTTACCCTTGTTCCAGGTCTGGTTAGGTCTCCAGACCGTCTTGGACTGAGCAAAAGTTCCCTCTTGTTTTGCATTAGAGGAAGTTGATGCCGCACTTGCCTTGAAGTTTTGAAAGGCTCGAAAATTAGACTGTTTGACCCTTAATTAGGACCTATCCTGAGGAAGGGCATGACCTTTTCCTCCAGTGATATCAGCAATAATCTCCTTCAAACCACGCCCGAATAGGGTCTGCCCCTTGAAGGGAATGTTAAGCAGCTTAGATTTTGAAGTAACGTCAGCTGACCATGATTTAAGCCATAGCGCTCTGCGTGCCTGGATAGCAAAACCAGAATTCTTAGCCGTTAGTTTAGTCAAATGAACAATGGCATCAGAAACAAAAGAATTGGCTAGCTTAAGTGCTCTAAGCTTGTCAAGTATGTCATCCAATGGAGTCGCTACCTGTAAAGCCTCTTCCAGAGACTCAAACCAGAACGCTGCAGCAGCAGTGACAGGAGCAATGCATGCAAGGGGCTGTAGGATAAAACCTTGTTGAATAAACATTTTCTTAAGGTAACCCTCTAACTTTTTATCCATTGGATCTAAGAAAGCACAACTGTCCTCGACAGGGATAGTAGTACGCTTTGCTGGAGTAGAAACTGCTCCCTCCACCTTAGGAACTGTCTGCCATAAGTCCCGTGTGGTGGCGTCTATTGGAAAAAAAAAATCTAAAAATAGGAGGGGGAGAGAACGGCACACCTGGTCTATCCCATTCCTTAGTAATAATTTCTGTAAACCTTTTAGGTATTGGAAAAACATCAGTGCACACTGGCACTACATAGTATTTATCCAGTCTACACAATTTTTCTGGCACTGTAATTGTATCACAGTCATTCAGAGCAGCTAAAACCTCCCTGAGTAACACGCAGAGGTGTTCAAGCTTAAATTTAAATGTAGAAATATCAGAATCAGGTTGCATCATCTTCCCTGAGTCAGAAACATCCCCCACAGAAAGAAGCTCTCCTTCAGCTTCTGATGAAAAAAGTTCAAGCGGCACCTCCAATTGTACAAATTATTCCAATTTTATTGTACCAAGGCACACAAAATCATGAAGTTTCGGGCTCAAATACCCTTAATCATATAACTTAAACATACTAAACACCTCTCTTAAATATCCTCTACCACAGGTGTTGCTAATTATAACATTCAATGTCAGAGAATTTTAACTCTTAAGTGTAAATGCCACCTAGTGGTCAGTATAAAGAATAACATATAATATACTTTAAAAAAGGTCTAACCATGCTACATACATGTATTGAAGCATACAAGAATACTTTTTACAACATTTTTTACAGAAAAACAATTTCTTTCAAAATAACAATTGTTTTACAGAAAAACCTCTTATGGAATAGTTACAGATCCGGAAGAAAGGGTTTCTTTTTTCTAATAATCACATTTGGAAAAGTAGAATCTAAGCAAATCTACAGAAAAATCTAGAGAAAAATATTTAGATCTATTTCACGGTTCATACCCTTTGGGAACATACAATCTAACCTATAGATCCACATAGATTCTCTTTTCTTTAAAATTAATTCTCTATTTCCACCTCTACGAGGGATGGGAACATGATCAATTATTTGGAAATTTAATTGAGAAATTGAGTGACCTTTTGATAGAAAATGACTAGAGACTGGGGCATTTAGATCTTTACATCTTATATTTGATTTATGTTGGATAATCCTATCCCTTACTCTCTGGGTAGTCTCGCCAATGTAAATCCACCCACACGGGCATTTGATAAGATAAATCACATAACAGGAGTTGCATGTAAGAAAAGCATTAATTTTATATACTTTGCCTGTGTGTGGATGTACAAAGGTAGAACCTTTTACCATGTTGTTACAATTTGCACAGCCTAAACAAGGGTAACAACCCAAAAAAATTTCGGTAATATAACTCTGCTTCAATTTTTTACTACCTATATCAGCCCTCACCAACTTATCTTTAATGCTGGAGCTTTTCCTGTAAGCAGACATTGGACTATTAGAAAATGATTGCACACCTGGATGGCATTCTCTCAACATAAACCAATACTTATTAATAATCCTTTTTATCTTTGAGCTTTGTTTACTATATTCTGATACAAAAATAATTCTATCCTTCTTATCCTGTTCCTTAATGGTATTGGTGCATGTGTCTTCACTAGCCCTTTTCACTTCCTCATGTAATAGGTCCGTTGGATAACCCCTATTACTGAATTTCTGACCCATTTCTTTAAGCCTTTTAGTAGCAAGTTCTTTGTCAGACACTATCCTCTTGACTCTTGTCATTTGGCTTCTAGGTAGAGATCTAATCAAAGCCGGTGGATGAGCACTTGTAAAGTGCAACAAACTATTCTTGTCTGTACTTTTCTTATATATATCTGATTTTAACATTCCACCTTCTTTATAAACCAAAGTGTCAAGAAAATGCAAGGATTGTTCATCCCAGGTGAGGGTAAACTTAATATGTCTAGTGGCACTATTAAGATCATCCACAAATTTAAGAAGGGATCCAATGTCGCCCCACCAGACACCAAAGATGTCATCTATATAGCGCCACCAGGTGGCGCCATACAGATGGAACATCTCATTTTGATAAACAAATTTTTCTTCAAATGCAGACATAAACAAGTTTGCATAGGTAGGGGCGACATTGGATCCCATCGCTGTACCCTTCACCTGCATATAGTAGTTGTCCTCAAACAAAAAATAGTTACAGTATAGGATTATGGTCAATAAATTCAGACCAGACGCGGTAATCGCTACCAGAGACGAGAAGCGAGTACCATGGACTCACAGACGGACAGCTCTCCGGGGGAGTCCGATGCAGGAAGCGACGTGGCGGTAAAAGACACAACCGCAAAAGGCTTGCAAGGGAAAGTGCTGCAGAATGAGCGGCAGCACCAGCAGCGTTCAACGAGGAGGAAGAACAAGACCTAGTGGTAAATATATCCGGAACCCCACTGACTGCCATTGAGGGAAAAGTTCTTAATAAGGGACTCTCCTTTTGTCCAAGCAGCAATTGTGATTTCTTTAATTTGGAGCAGGACTTACATAGACTGTTTAGGAACATTAAGTTGAAATCTTTTTTTGCCAACAATGAATTTTGTGGAAATGCTAAAATGTATGCAGATTTAAGTATTCGTAAATTTGGTCTAAAGAACAAGAGCAGCTTTGTCCCTAACAACTATAACCACTGTATTGATACATACATAGAATTGGTCAAAAAAGATATTAATAGGCTTAAAGATGATATGTTTTGTGGTAAAGGTACTGTCTATAAGAATCACAATAGGATTGCTAATGTTGACAATCTTGGTAAAACTGAAAGGGAGGCCCTTAAATTATTGAAAAATAATAGAAATGTTAGTTATAAACAGGTAGACAAGGGCGGTGCCTTAGTGGTACTGGATAAAGGATATTATGTGAACAAAATTAAAATGCAATTGAGTGACACAAGTGTATATAAATTATTAAATTTCAATCCAACATTGATAATACAAAAAGAAATAGGATTCTGTCTAGACAAAGCTTTGCAAAATGGTATAATTGATGAAGAGACTAGGAAATTTATTTTTATTGAAAATGGGATAATACCTGTTTTTTACACCTTACCCAAGGTGCATAAGCATATTGAAAGACCACCTGGGAGGCCAATTGTGGCTAGCACAGAATCTATCTTTTCGAATATTTCTATCTATCTAGACAAAGTTTTAAGGGGTTATGTTGAACAGTCAACCTCATACATAAAGGATACTGGTGATTTCCTTGATAAAATTAAGACCATAGAAACACCAGAAAGATGCATTCTCTATAGCCTTGATGTGGTCAGTTTATACACCTCAATTGAGCACGAAAGTGGGATTGGTGCAATTAAGAATATATTGATTACTAGTGGTGTATACACTGACTCACAACAAGATTTTTTTATTGAATTTATTGACCATAATCCTATACTGTAACTATTTTTTGTTTGAGGACAACTACTATATGCAGGTGAAGGGTACAGCGATGGGATCCAGTGTCGCCCCTACCTATGCAAACTTGTTTATGTCTGCATTTGAAGAAAAATTTGTTTATCAAAATGAGATGTTCCATCTGTATGGCGCCACCTGGTGGCGCTATATAGATGACATCTTTGGTGTCTGGTGGGGCGACATTGGATCCCTTCTTAAATTTGTGGATGATCTTAATAGTGCCACTAGACATATTAAGTTTACCCTCACCTGGGATGAACAATCCTTACATTTTCTTGACACTTTGGTTTATAAAGAAGGTGGAATGTTAAAATCAGATATATATAAGAAAAGTACAGACAAGAATAGTTTGTTGCACTTTGCAAGTGCTCATCCACCGGCTTTGATTAGATCTCTACCTAGAAGCCAAATGACAAGAGTCAAGAGGATAGTGTCTGACAAAGAACTTGTTACTAAAAGGCTTAAAGAAATGGGTCAGAAATTCAGTAATAGGGGTTATCCAACGGACCTATTACATGAGGAAGTGAAAAGGGCTAGTGAAGATACATGCACCAATACCATTAAGGAACAGGATAAGAAGGATAGAATTATTTTTGTATCAGAATATAGTAAACAAAGCTCAAAGATAAAAAGGATTATTAATAAGTATTGGTTTATGTTGAGAGAATGCCATCCAGGTGTGCAATCATTTTCTAATAGTCCAATGTCTGCTTACAGGAAAAGCTCCAGCATTAAAGATAAGTTGGTGAGGGCTGATATAGGTAGTAAAAAATTGAAGCAGAGTTATATTACCGAAAATTTTTTGGGTTGTTACCCTTGTTTAGGCTGTGCAAATTGTAACAACATGGTAAAATGTTCTACCTTTGTACATCCACACACAGGCAAAGTATATAAAATTAATGCTTTTCTTACATGCAACTCCTGTTATGTGATTTATCTTATCAAATGCCCATGTGGGTGGATTTACATTGGCGAGACTACCCAGAGAGTAAGGGATAGGATTATCCAACATAAATCAAATAAGATGTAAAGATCTAAATGCCCCAGTCTCTAGTCATTTTCTATCAAAAGGTCACTCAATTGCTCAATTAAAGTTCCAAATAATTGATCATGTTCCCATCCCTCGTAGGAGGTGGAAATAGAGAATTAATTTTAAAGAAAAGAGAATCTATGTGGATCTATAGGTTAGATTGTATGTTCCCAAAGGGTATGAACCGTGAAATAGATCTAAATATTTTTCTCTAGATTTTTCTGTAGATTTGCTTAGATTCTACTTTTCCAAATGTGATTATTAGAAAAAAGAAACCCTTTCTTCCGGATCTGTAACTACTCCATAAGAGGTTTTTCTGTAAAACAATTGTTATTTTGAAAGAAATTGTTTTTCTGTAAAAAAATTTGTAAAAAGTATTCTTGTATGCTTCAATACATGTATGTAGCATGGTTAGACTTTTTTTAAAGTATATTATATGTTATTCTTTATACTGACCACTAGGTGGCATTTACACTTAAGAGTTAAAATTCTCTGACATTGAATGTTATAATTAGCAACACCTGTGGTAGAGGATATTTAAGAGAGGTGTTTAGTATGTTTAAGTTATATGATTAAGGGTATTTGAGCCTGAAACTTCATGATTTTGTGTGCCTTGGTACAATAAAATTGGAATAATTTGTACAATTGGAGGTGCCGCTTGAACTTTTTTCATTTGAATTACAAATCTGGAGCTTTGGCAGGAGCTCTTCAAGCTGGCACTCCTATCACCAGTGCTGGAGGATAACATTTTGCTTTACTTCTTCAGCTTCTGCATATTGTGAGGCAGTATCAGACATAGCTCTTAAAGCGTCAGTATGCTCTGTATTTCGTCTAACTCCAGAATTATCTCGCTTTTCTCTAAATTCAGGTAGTCTGGCTAATACCGCTGACAGTGTATTATCCATGACTGCCGCCATGTCTTGTAAAGTAAACGCTATGGGCGCCCTAGATGTACTTGGCGCCATTTGAGAGGGAGTCCCTTGAGCGGGAGTCAAAGGATCTGACACGTGGGGAGAGTTAGTCAGCATAACTTCACCCTCGTCAGATTCCTCTGGTGATAAATTTTTTAAAAACAGAATATGATCTTTATTGCTTAAAGTGAAATCAGTACATTTGGTACACATTCTAAGAGGGGGTTCCACCATGGCTTTTAAACATAATGAACAAGGAGTTTCCTCTATGTCAGACATGGTTGTACAGACTAGCAATGAGACTAGCAAGCTTGGAAAACACTTTAAATCAAGTTAACAAGCAAATATAAAAAATGATACTGTGCCTTTAAGAGAAACAAATTGTCAGAATTTGAAAAACAGTGAAAAAAAGGCAGTAAATCAAACAAAATTTTTACAGTGTGTATAATAAGCTAACAGAGCATTGCACCCACTTGCAAATGGATGATTAACCCCTTAGTTAAAAAAAACGTTTTTTTAACAGTCACACCAAACTGCCACAGCCTTGCTGTGGGCCTACCTTCCCCAACAAACGATTTTGGAAAGCCTAAGAGCCCTTTAGAGATATCCTATAGCATTCAGGGGACTCCTGGAGGAAGCTGGATGTCTCAGTCTGTAAAAGGTACTGCACAAAAAAGCGCTAAATTAGGCCCCTCCCACTCATAGTAACACAGTGGAAAGCCTCAGGAAACTGTTTCTAGGCAAATTTAAGCCAGCCATGTGGAAAAAACTAGGCCCCAATAAAGTTTTATCACCAAAGTATATATAAAAACGTTTAAACATGCCAGCAAACGTTTTATATTGTAAATATAAAAGAGTATTACCTCAGAAAGTAAGCATGATACCAGTCGTTATTAAATCACTGTATTCAGGCTTACCTTACATAAATTTGGCATCAGCAGCATTTTCTAGCATTCACATCTTCTAGAAAAATCTTAACTGCACATACCTCATAGCAGGATAACCTGAACGCCATTCCCTCGCTGAAGTTCTCTCTCTTCAGTCATGTGTGAGAACAGCAATGGATCTTAGTTACAACCTGCTAAGATCATAGAAATCACAGGCAGATTCATCTATTTTTCTGCCTGGAACAAAATAGTACAACTCCGGTACCATTTAAAAATAATAAACTTTTGATTGAAGCAAAATAACAGCTACATTTCACCACTTCTCTCTTACTACCTCCATGTTTGTTGAGAGTTACAAGAGAATGACTGGATATGGCAGTTAGGGGAGGAGCTATATAGACAGCTCTGCTGTGGGTGTCCTCTTGCAACTTCCTGTTGGGAATGAGAATATCCCACAAGTAACAGATGATCCGTGGACTGGATACACCTTACAAGAGAAAAGTATGCCTTTTATTTTAGTACTGGCAGACTTTCTGCCAGTACTTAAGATGGCGGGGACAATTGTGGGGTGGGGGAGGTAAGAGCTGTTTGGGAGGGATCGGGGGGGTGATGTGTCAGGTGGGAGGCTGATCTCTACACTAAAGCTAAAATTAACCATACAAGCTCCCTAATTAACCCCTTCACTGCTAGCCATAATACACATGTGATGCGCAGCGGCATTTAGCAGCCAAAGCCATATATGTCTGTTATTTCTGATAAAAGGGGATCCCAGAGAAGCATTTACAACCATGTATGCCATAATTGCACAAGCTGTTTGTAAATAATTTTAGTGAGAAACCTAAAGTTTGTAAAAATGTTTTTTTTTTATTTGATCGCATTTGGCGGTGAAATGGTGGTATGAAATATACCAAAATGGGCCTAGATCAATACTTTGGGTTGTCTACTACACTAAAGCTAAAATTACCCCAAAAAGCTCCCTACATGCTCCCTAATTAACTCCTTCACTGCTGGGCATAATACACGTGTGGTGCGCAATGGCATTTAGCGGCCTTCTAAATACCAAAAAGCAACGCCAAAGCCATATATGTCTGCTATTTCTGAACAAAGGGGATCCCAGAGAAAAATTTACAACCATGTATGCCATAATTGCACAAGCTGTTGAATGTAAATTTTAGCAGCCAGTCCATTTTAGGTTCAGCACCATGGATACCACTTGCTTATTGGAGGTTTACTTTTGCCCACCAATAAGCAAGCATAACCCAGGTTCTCAACCAAAAATGGGCCGGCTCATATGCATCACATTCCTACTTTTTAAATAAAGATAGCAAGAGAACGAAGAAACATTGATAATAGGAGTAAATTAGAAAGTTGCTTAAACCTTAATGACCACAGCACTTTTCCATTTTCTGTCCATTTGGGACCAAGGCTAGTTTTACATTTTTGCGGTGTTTGTGTTTAGCTGTAATTGTCCTCTTACTCATTTACTGTACCCACACATATTATATACCGTTTTTCTCGCAATTAAATGGACATTCTAAAGATACCATTATTTTCATCAATTTTATAATTTACTATAAAAAAAAAAAAAAATATGAGGAAACAATGGAAAAAAAACACACTTTTTCTAACTTTGATCCCCAAAATCTGTTACATATCTGCAACCACCAAAAAACACACATGCTAAATAGTTTCTAAATTTTGTCCTGAGTTTAGAAATACCCAATGTTTACATGTTCTTTGCTTTTTTTGCAAGTTATAGGGCCATAAATACAAGTAGCACTTTGCTATTTCCAAACAATTTCTTTTTTCAAAATTAGCGCTAGTTACATTAGAACACTAATATCTTTCAGGAATCCCTGAATATCCATTGACATGTGTATATATTTTTTTAGTAGACATCCCAAAGTATTGATCTCGGCCAATTTTGGTATATTTTATGCCACCATTTCACCGCCAAATGCGATCAAATACAAAAAATCATTCCCTTTTTTTACAAACTTTCGGTTTCTCACTGAAATTATTTACAAACAGCTTGTGCAATTATGGCATAAATGGTTGAAAATTCTTCTCTGGGATCCCCTTTGTTCAGAAATAGCAGACATATATGGCTTTGACGTTGATTTTTGGTAATTAGAAGGCCGCTAAATGCCACTGTGCACCACATGTGTATTATGCCCAGCAGTGAAGGGGTTAATTAGGGAACATGTAAGGAGCTTTTTGGGGTAATTTTAGCTTTAGTGTAGTGTAGTAGACAACCCCAAGTATTGATCTAGGCCCATTTTGGTATATTTCATGCCACCATTTTACCGCCAAATGCAATCAAATGAAAAAAAAAAAAACCGTTAAATTTTTCACAATTTTAGGTTTCTCACTGAAATTACTTGCAAACAGCTTGTGCAATTATGGCACACATGGTTGTAAATGCTTCTCTGGGATTCCCCTTTGTTCAGAAATAGCGTTGCTTTCTGGTAATTAGAAGGCCGCTAAATGCTGCTGCGCATCAAGTGTTTTATGGCAAGCAGTGAAGGGGTTAATTCGGTAGTTTGTAGGGAGCTTGCAGGGTTAATTTTAGCTTTAGTGTAGAGATCAGCCTCCCACCTGACACATCAGACCCCCTGATCCCTCCCAAACAGCTCCCTTCCCTCCCCCACAATTGTCCACGCCATCTTAAGTACTGGCAGAAAGTCTGCCAGCACTAAAATAAAAGTTTTTTTAATTTTTTTAATTTATTTTTTAGCATATTTACATATGCTGCGGTGTAGCATCCCCCCTTAGCCCCCAACCTCCATGATCCCCCCCAAAACAGCTCTCTAACCCTCTCCCCATCTGCCTTATTGGGGTCCGTCTTGGGTACTGGCAGCTGTCTGCCAGTACCCAGTTTGCAAAAAAAAAAAAAAGAAAGGGGGGGTTTCTTCTTTTTTTTCTGTAGTGTAGCTTCCCCCCCTACATAACAACCCCCACCACCTGCCTGATCTTTTTTTTTATAATTTTTTATCCCAATTTTTACTACAACTTTTTCTGTATTGTAGCGGTTCCCACCTGCTCCCTGCCCACCCCCGCGTGCCCCCGGCCATCACCGCCCACGATCCCGCCCCCCTCCACATCACCAGGGCCATCGATGGCCGCCACCCGCCTCCCACCCACCAACGATACCCGCCATCGATGTCCGGTGCACAGAGTGGCTCTCTCTGCATTGGATGGCCATACAAGGTTATTGCAGGATGCCTCCATATTGAGGCATCACTGCAATAACCGGAAAGCAGCTGGAAGCGAGCAGGATCGCTTCCAGCTTCTTTCCACACAGAGGACGTGCAGGGTACGTCCTCAGGTGTTAACTGCCTTTTTTTTTTTTTTTTGAGGACGTACCCTGCAAGTCCTCGGACGTTAAGGGGTTAAAATCGCATGCTCTATCTGAATCATGAAAGAAAAAAAAAATTGGGTTTAGTGTCCCTTTAATTTTCACTCATCTTAAGGACATGACGTGGTAATAATTTCTGCATGATTTTTTTACTTTTTATTTTCTTTATGACAAAATGTTTTCTCTATTCAGTGATTATACGCCACACATGACAGTTAAAAAAAAAAGAAAAAAATGGGACCAACTGATCTATTATAGCTGCTAAGGAAAGAAAAAAAATGGAACTTACAGCTAAAATACAAAGTGGGTGGTGGTTTTCCTATAAAAATCATTCAATGGAGGGAGAAGAAATGTTATGCAATGCTATATCCAAGGCCATCACAATGCTTCCAGGGGGTGTTAATACAAAGTGTGTGTAATTTTTCAGAGAACAAAGACAAAATTAAAAACATAGAAAACATTAACTTTTTAAAATTATTTATTTCTCAGATACAAGCTAGAAGCATTGACTTATGGTTTTATCTTTTTTTTTTTTGTACGGTTGATAAATTAACTAGTAACCCACCCAAGCAGTCTGTCAGAGCTATGCAATACCAAGTACTTCAAGAAAGTACTACCAGAGCTTATGGGGGCTCTTTTTATATAAATTTAATGGAGCAGTTATATAACTTATGTATTAATCGCACATAAGAGCCGCCTAGTGCGGCCCTAACCAGCTGATATATTATAGCCTGTTGAATATGAGATACACTATCATAAGGGGTAACATTTATTAGAATCAATGGTACCTAACAAGCGCTGGAATTGTGGCGCTCGAGATAAATTATGGCTAATTTAGTCTAAAGACTAGTGTCATAACTGTCCGGTACGCTTATTGTAATTACGCTTACTACCATTACACTTAATATTCACACCCTGTGTTACACTTTCACTTGACAAATCTATGTTTTCTATATGCTAGAAGTGTGGTGCTTATCTCATGCACAGTGAAGCATATATAGCGCCTGGAACTTCCATATAGTGTAAGGTTTACCCAGTTCATCTTACCGCCGTAGCAAGCAGAATATCAATTCACATTTTACTCAATAAAACTATTTCTATTCATATATATTAAAAAGCTAGTTACTGGAGGTACAAATTAATATAAAGGGAACATTTATTATAACAATTTGGAATGCACTTGAACATTGGCACTAATGATAATTGTGACTACTTCGGTCTAGTCTGGAATATTTATTTATATTATATCTGACACATGTACGATATTATACCCGATACATGTAATCCATGTTGCAGTAGCATTGAACAAGTGAACATTGTACACAAGCTAGAACAGCAGCGTTTTCAATGATATGTAATGCTTGCAATAATCTGAAAACGCTCACTCTAACATACATAGTTTTTGAACAGCTGCGATATTGTGTCAATACACCACACGTTACTTTATTAACAAACAGGTATGGTTACTATTGTTACAGCTCCCGGTTCATAAAATGATCTATGTTTAACCACCTACAACAATGAGCACAATAGTACTTGTGTGTAAGCACAACACTTTTACAATATAATATTTCCAAGAACTATATAGCAATGACGGGTAGTAACTCAATTGATGTGCATTGCCAACTAGTTCCAATATGAATGAATAGAGTCATAACAGTTAGTTAGATCAATATAATTTAAACCCTTGAATTTGAGTGACACATTGACACATCCTAGCTATACTTTATGTTAAAGTTTATTACCTAAATACCTTATTTACCAACACAAAGGAATTGCGTGGATAATGTGCAGATAAAATTTTACTAGGTGGGAACTTGATTGGAGGAGATACTATATTGATATTTATTATATCATATTCACTCCTCTATTCATACCACTGCTCCATATATATCAACCCTGGATTGATCATAAGAGGTCACTGAACCACAAAGGCCTATTCTTTATAATTAGCCAGGGTCTATTACTTTCTATCCAAGTGTATGTGTATAAATTAATAAGTTATTTTTTATCACTTTTGTCTATTCTGCCTTAGTAGTCAGGGCAAAGAGTACTAAAGTGCATTCTATAGTGGGAATCTCTCCTTTCCCACATTTGGTTAAAATCACTTTAAATATATTGTCGGGTTGCTTAGCAACCCTAAAGGCGGGTTTCTGAAGGGAAGGACTTAAGGGGGTATTTAAACGTGAATGTTTGAACACAATTTTGTCTGCACAATAAAGTGTTTAGTTATTAAGAAATCCACAGAGTGCCTGCACTTGTTTATATTTTTTTTAATGTAGCTAGACACCAGGAGTTAGATATATCTTCAGATTCAGACACAAACACTTAAACTAGCCATGCATAGTTTACAGAAATTAAAATTTCAGCTTCCAAACATTTATTTATTAAGAAATAGCCCACACACAAGGTAAGAAACACAAATTAAAAATATAATAAGAACTACAGGCACTTCACTAACAACCATCTTTGTGGGAATAGCTAATCCCGCATCCAATGCCACTTTTCTCTATTTGAAAGGTTTATGAGTCATGAGTATACCTAGGGAATGATGCTTGAATATTTGTTATGTGCATAGAATTGTCACAAACCATTTAAATATTTAAAGAGCGGAATATTTTGTGGTTTGTGTAAAGTACCTCTTTACCTTGGTGTTAAAAATCTCACAACTTATTGCTTTTAGGACACTGGATATTAATATTTTTTTAATTTATCAATTTATTTAATTTTAAACAGAAAAGATATACAAAACAGTTGTTGCCTGTTAGGTTATAATGTAGTATACAATAATACCCCAGTGTTTGTTGAAGAATTGCTGCTTAATAATTAGTAAGTAAAGCCAAGAGAAAGACAGCAGAGTACAGTATAACGTCATTAGTTGAGATAGGTAATCATTTACCTATAAAACAATTATTTATTATTATTATTCCAAACAATAGGAAAAGAAAATAAGAAGAGAAGAATAGGGGGAAAAAGAAAAGAAGGGGAATATAAAAGGAGCCTGCAAGTAGTGGGAAAAAGAAGTTGGATTAGGAATTGGACCAGCGAACGAATCGAAAATGTAATGAGGTAGGGCCCCAGAAGGCGAAGGTAGAACTACTTAAAGGGACATTAAAGTCATAATTAGACATTCATGATTAAGAGAAAGCATATAGTTTTAAACAACTTTTTAATTTACTGCTATTATTTAATTTGCTTTCTTATTATTGCTGAAAGGTTTATCTAGGAAAGCTCAGGAGCAGCAAAGAACCTAGGTTCTAGCTGCTGATTGGTGCCTGCATATATATATAACGATTGTCATTGGCTCACCCATGTGTTCAGTTACAAACCAGTAGTGCATTGCTGCTCCTTCAACAAAATGATACCAAGAGAATGAAGCAAATTTGATAATAGAAGTAAACTGGAAAGTAGTTTAAAATGAAAATCATGAAATAAAATTTTTGGGGTTTTATGTCCCTTTAAGAGTAAAATTTCCCAGTAATATCTTGAAACATAAGATATTTGTCCGCAGGCAGGAGTATTCCTCAAGTACCATTAATTCTTGAGTTCTCTCTAGCTACTCAGTGTTGCTGAGCACGTGTGTGGACTTCCAATGTCTTGCCAGCAATAAACGTACACTATTTAGTCCAATCTGGATATTCATCTTTATTCATGAGCGAGAACGAAAAAGAAACTAAAAAAAATCCACTCAAAAATCTTTGATTTGCCACTTGATAGAGGTAAAAAATGTGTTGTCAAGAGGCCAAGACTGTTGAAATAGAGAAGTTACAAAATCTGCTTGAAAACGGTTTTCTGAAAAGTTTGATAGAAGTATTTCAAAGTATTTAGGCTGTTAAAGGGACATAAAACCCAATCCGTTTCTTTCAAGATTCAAAAAGAATATACAATAAAAAATAAAACATGTAAATGTAATTCTATCAACAAATAGTATTTGTTTTCTTTGTTGAAAAGCAAGAAGGTAAATTCAGGAGTGTGCACGTGTCTACAGCACTCTATGGCAAAAATGTTATACATTAGCAAGAGCACTAAGATGTCAGCACTGTTTTCTGTCATGTAGGGGCTCCAGACGTGCACACTACCTATCTAGATATTTTTTCAACAAAGAATAACATGAGACCAGAGCCAAATAATATAAGTGAATTGGAAACATGTCCCTTTAAAACAAGGCTAAGGCACTTTAAAAAAGAATGGAATTACGGTTTTTAAAAAAGGACTGGAATGGCTTTAAATTTCAAAACCCTGGGAAAATCTGATTCAAAACAATATGCTTGGTCCTTACGGATTGGACAAGGTCCCATAGTTTTTTTTAATGGGACATGAAATCCAAAATTAAATTTTCAAGACCCATTTGCAAAGTATTCTTTTTTTATTCACTATTATCAAATTTACCTTTTTTTATTGGTATCATTTGTTAAAATGTAGCTGCCTTCCATAAAAGGCATAATTGGGAAGGCTAAGGGGCGTGCACGTGCTGTTTAAATTATATGCTCTATCTGAATCATTAAATATTATAAAGCTGACCTCCATATCCCTTTAAAAAGATATGAAGCACAGATTGTAAACTGCTTGAAGATACTGATAACATTTTATAAGGAATTACATTTTGAAATTGAATTACACTTTTAAGGATACGTTTTTCTTGAAATTCTTATTTTGAATGGATCTTATCACGTTAGATTTACAATTAAAGGGACATAATACTCATATGCTAAATCACTTGAAACTGATGCAGTATAACTGTAAAAAAGCCGACAGGAAAATATCACCTGAGCATCTCTATGTAAAAAAGGAAGATATTTTACCTCAATCTCCTCAGCTCAGCAGAGTAAGTTCTGTGTAAAAAGTTATGCTTCACCTGCTCCCAGCTGCAGGTAAAAAAATTAAAAAAAATGAAGAAATGAACAGCAGCCAATCAGCATCAGCAGTGCTGAGGTCATGAACTCTTACTGTGATCTCATGAGATTTGACTTAACTCTCATGAGATTTCATAGTAAGCTTCCTTTACCTGATTGGTGAAATAATATGAGAGTTCATGAGGCTCATCCTTTCAGCTGTCCTAGGACACACTAAAATGCTTCTTAGAAATCCTTTACAATGGGAGGTGGCTACTGAGAAACTTTTGAGGTAAAATATCTTTCTTTTTTACATAGAGATGTTCAGGAGATATTTTCTAGTCAGCTTTTTACAGCTATGCTGCATCACTTTCAAGTGTTTAAACATTTGGGTATTATGGCCCTTTAAGCTCATTTTTAAAGTCACATTGCTTTAAATATTAGTATTATATTACAAACTACAGGCTTCATCCATTCTCAAGATACTTAACATATCCTAGGAGTGGGTCACTTCTGATATGAAACAATATAAACAGCTAAGCGATAAACCCCTTCTCTTAATGCAGTTCATAAAAAAACATTCTTCCAGAATACGCATATTCCCACAATTTTTATCGACAAGCTGTATATAAGAAGGTACTGTTCACAAGGATGTAAGTTTCACAAAAACATAACAAGGGCATAAATCATATGTTTCATATTCACACCCAGTCTTCATAATTTCACCTCTAGCAGAATTTTGCATTGCTTGATGTGATATGACAGATTAAATAAGATAGGAATCAATGATTCCACTGACTTTGTTGAGCGCTGAAAGCAAACAATCCTTAGCCTGAAAAAAGAACAAGTTGATGAGACTGCAATGTAAATTATTTACGCTTATCGGAAGCAGAGAAGTGAAATCTAAAGTGTTCATAAATCAATCAAAGGTACAGGTTCATGAAAACCCACAAAACTGAATGACAGAGATAAACTACTAGAAAACAAAAAATCTTTAATGAGCCACTCGTATGAAAACATTTAGGAAAGATACTTTAAATGTTATAATTTAAAAAAACATACAACTACATAGAATGCTTTTAACCCTTTAATTAGTAAATGTAAAAAGATTTAACCAGGTGAGAGCACTTGAACACATATCGATCATAGCTGTACAAAGGCATGAAGAGTAGCGTAGACCGATGTATAAAGAAACAAAAACGTGACGCTCCGTTCATATTGACCACTTATTGGAGACATCTCTCAAAGAGGCAAAAAACACCTTGAAATAACAAGACTTCTGTAGTTTTGAAAAAAAATTAACATACCAGACAAGTGCAAAAACATTCTGAATATATTAACAGTCTAGTCAAAATAAAACTCACGATTCAGGTAGGGCATGCCATATTTTAAACAACTTTCCAATTTATGGTTATAATAAAATTCGCTTTGTTCTCTTGGCATTCTATGTTTAAAGCTAAACCTAGGTAGGCTCATTTGCTCATTTCTAAACCCTTGAAGATCACCTCTTATCTCAGTGCATTTTGTTTTCACAGCTAGACAGTACTAGTTCATGTGAGGCATATAGATAACATTGTGCTCACTCCCATGGAGTTATTTATGCATCAACATGGTTGGCTTAAATGCAAGTCTGTCAAAAGAACTGAAATAAGGGGGTAGTCTATCGGAATCACAAAAGTTTAAATTTTGACTTGACTGTCCCTTTAAATAACATTTTAAATCATGGGTTATAAAAAGACATGTATAGGAAAAACCCCCAGCTATTTTAATGCTGAAAAATATACTATATGAACATTACTGCAGGAAATGACTGGTATTGATAAGTGCATAATGAGCCTGGAATCAGACTGCGCCTTAAGATCCATTATATCAATTCTTTATACCAAAAGATTACACAGGGCCGGCTCAACCATGGGACCAAGTGGGTCCAAGGGACCCAGGCAGCACTTGAAAAGGGGCAGCACTTTATTGACTGAGTCAGTCACTGTCAGACCCCTGTCTTCTGTCTCCATGTGGGAATGCACAAAGACACAGAATCAACCCTCTAACTTCTTTCCCACTTATGCTGAAATTGTGCATAAGCATTGGTTGCATGCAGGTATGCAGGCTTAGTAAGGTCAGTGGCAAGGCTAGTAGGTTGATATGTTAATCAATAATGTTATTATTGGGGGGCATCATTGTAATCTCGGACCCAGGCCGCAAAATATCTTGAGCCGGCCCTGAGATTACAGAGCAGCAAAGCACAGCAATATGTACAAGCTTGTTGTTGTAATATATATCGTGTGTAGGGTTGTCACCTCGGCCATATTAGCCTGAAAAGTTATGAGTTACACATGCCGCAGGGAGGAACATAACTATTACTGTCCAGCATCACTATTCATGTGCTACCAGAGAGATAATACATGTTCCTCCCTGCACACCCTGCAGCATGTGTAACTCATACCTGTCCAGTTTAACATAACAAGTGACAACCCTACTTTGCTCCAGATATTTTTTTCTGTGAATAAAATAAAGACAAACATTTTGCAAGTCTACATAATTTCCTATTGAACGTTTAGTTGGAGCCTCAATACCTTATTTTGTCACCTCACACTCTTCTAGAGAATTCTCCAGACATGTTTTTCCCAGTTTCAAGAGAGACGAGTCACCCTGTTGTGTGTTATCTAGTTTGTTTGTTTTTATCACTAAATAAATGTTTATCAGTTCAAGCCATGAAATAATGACCATCAGATCTAGCAGAGTTATACTTAAAGGGACACTGTACCCAAAATTGTTATTTCGTGATTCAGATTGAGCATGACATTTTAAGCAACTTTCTAATTTACTCATATTATCAAATTTTCTTCATTCTCTTAGTATCTTTATTTGAAATGCAAGTTTAGATGCCGGCCCATTTTTGGTGAACAACCTGGGTTGTCCTTGCTGATTGGTGGATAAATTCATCCACCAATAAAAAAAAAAGTGCTCTCCAGAGTACTGAAACAAAAAACAAAAAAAACACCTTATAGGAGTAAATTAGAAAGTTGCTTAAAATTGCATGCTCTTTCTGAATTACAAAATAAAAAATTTGGGTTCAGTGTCCCTTTAAAGATACAGCATTGTGTAACATTTCTCCCCTTTAATGTATTCACAATGATCAATTTTACCTGCTAGAGTATTACATTGTTTAAAAATAGCTCCTTCACCATAATTTTGTCATTTGAAATAGCTACTTACTGTATGCTTTTTGCATCCCTACCTATACTTAAAATGTCAGTTCTACAGCTTCGGCTACATAAAAGATATGTGGGCAAGAAGCAGCAGAAGACATCACATTCCCAGTGGGGGTGAGAGAGACAGGTAATAAAATGTTAGTTTTCAATTGCTTTAAGTATTGCCTTTTTGTGTATAAAGAGATAAGATAAGGAGCTTCATGTGTATAAAGAGAGTAAGAAAATGATGTTTGCTCTCCCTGCAACTCAGCATAATTGAATAGGCTGCATAGCAAAAACATTACTTGATTACTGTTCTTTTTTTCCCTATAACAATGTGTAAATCCTAAATTAGCTAAAAACTTGATCAGTACTATATTTGTATAAATACAACCATTTTACATTATGCCTGTGCATAAAAACAAAATCATTTTATTTATACTTAGACATATCTAGATTTGTGTGTGTTCCCTTGTGAGGGTCAAATGTTGACACTAACATTTAATATGATTATTCACTGAATTGTACTGAATAATTGTCATCTAGTGGTTTTACAAATTGTATAACATTGTTCTGCATTATTATGTTATATGACTATAAAACTAAGGGTAAAAGCAAATATTTCTTCACTTTTATTAGTTATTGTCCTTTTCACAGAAAAATGTAATATATCTTTATAAAATATGCACCTACATTTGGTCTCTATGTTTGGTGTCCAAATGATATACTGTAGTCTTCCCTAACATAAGGCCCTATGTGTACAAAGCATGATTCTTCTACTGTGTAGACTGGGTGCGGTTGTTCCTTATTTGGTTTTCTGTTATTGTCATTTTTTCCCCAAGCCAAGTCTTATGTTCTAAGTTGTTTATTGCAACACGATTTAAAATAGGTCTTCTAAAAAGCTGACTACACATGCAGTTATAAAGGAATAGATACCACCCCTATTATTCAAACTTGTTACAAATCTAACCATTCTGTGCTTTATTAGACATTAGTTTGTATATTTAGTATTGTATACCTAATATTTACATACAATGGTCTAGAAGTTGTACTTTGTCACTTATGTGTACATAGGCAAACTCTCCAGTTTGAATATATAAGTGGTTTGGGATAATATTATAAAAACATTTTTTATTGGGGTGTAGAACAGTCCAGAGACCGCATATTCTATACAGAACAAACATCTTTCTCATAAAGAAAAAAAAAAACTTTATGTAGCTGACAAGACGGTAACACCTATATCTTGTAAAATTCTCATCATCAAATATGTTATGTTATATATTAGTGGAATTCATAATTATTATTCTTCATTATCATGTGGTAAATTAAATTTATTTTATTGTATTTTTTTTTTTAAATGATAATTTTTATTGAGGTTTTTAGAAAAACAGCCATAATGTACATACAGTTAAGGAATTTGATAAACATACATTCAGAAGATATATAGAGCAAGACCATATAAGTAGTATAACTGTACAGGTATGACTAAGAACAGTTAGTATACAGTCATAAATGAAACCTCAATTTTAAGACATTACTTCCTCCTGAAACTCTATAGGCCCCTTAAAGTGCCACTGTAAGTAAATATTTTCTATGCCTGTTACTAACTAACTACCCCAAATACGCTTTTTATCAATAGCATTTCATTAACATATCTCTACCGTAGATCAGAAATCTTGCCTGCAAATTTAATTGTTTTCCAAACCCACTCCGTGGGTATCCTTTGCTCTGTACCAATCCGTTTACAATACCTAGGTTTCAAAATGACGCTTTAAACACAAAGTTATTGGTTTAAGTATTTTGAACACGCAGTGCTGAAAATAGTGGGCAGGATAACGTGACATCATCGGCGAATAAAAGATATAACTTTTAGAACGTTATGAAACTTCGTTTTGGAGAAAATATAGGTCAGTAGGTTTTAATTAATGTTTATTAACTTTAATATGTTAGTTGTTTAGCTTAAAAATTATAACAGAAAGTAACCCTTTAATGGTCTCCCAGCAATCATGTGTAGAGTGCAGGTTATCTAGCTAGCATATGGAAAGGCCTCTCATCGGCCTAGCAAGATCGGGTATTATCTGGTTAATTACATTAATATTTTCTATACATGACGTAAGGTTAAGAAATTTAAGAAAAGTTACAGTCAAGCACATTGTGATTTGCAGAGCTAAGTGTGTGCTGTAGTCTCAGAGCATGTGGGTAATTTAAGCATATTGCTAACAACACGACTCAACAGTGCTGCCTCAGAGTCCCCCAGGATGCGTTCTCTATTGACCATAAACTTCAACCCAAGGTGTCCATATCGCAAGGTAGAGATCAAATTTATCAATCCTTGAAAAAGCAAACTGTTTTATTATTAAATTATTAAACTATTAGGGAGATCACCTGATTAAAATTATTGTATTTTAATTTTCACTGCATATCAGTGTATTTCTTTTTGATAATTAAAACACAATAAACAATGTAAAAAAAAAAAAAAAGCACTATCATTAAAAACTAATGTCTAGTGGCACATAACACTCCCTAGCATGTGACGAAAACAAATGCATGTTCTGCAAACAAAAGTTTATTGAAAAATTTAATTTCTAGCAAAAGTGCATACAACGTGATTTTATCTATGCAAAAATAAAAAAAAACATGTAAACGGTACTCATTCAAATGCATTCGCCACAATTATGAACTCAAGCAAAATAAATACATAAGATTATTATAGACTAGAAGTTCTATATTTATTTGTAGAAATGTATTGTTAAAATCAAAATAATCTACTAAAATGTAGTACAGGTACAAACCCCTCTATCCAAACAGCTTGGGACTGGAAAAGGTGTGAGTTTCAGAATATTTGTATATTTGCATCCGTAAAATGGGACAGCTTAGAGAAATCTCATTTCATTTAGGCAATATTTACATGTCATGATATATGTAGCTTATTCATTCAACATAAATGTCATTTTATATCATTTCTGTATGCATAGTACCATCAGAAAGATCATATTGTAATCAGAAAGGACCACTAAATAAAAGTAGAATAGCCTAATCAGCAAATGCATAAGTAAAATACAGTGCAAAACCAATTAGTTTGAATTTTAATGAGTAGTAGATTTTTTTTAATGACAAATGTCAAAGTTAGTTGCAATTTCCTTCCCCTATATCACGTGACAACCATCAGCCAATCACAAAATGCATATATGTATGTATCTCATGTGAATCTTGCACATGCTCAGTAGGAGCTTTTGCCTAAAAAAAAATGTGCATATAAAATGCTTGTGCACAACTAGATAATGGAAGTGAATAGGAATTTTTTTTAAATTGTTGTGCTCTGTCTGACTTATGAAACTTTAATTTTGACTCTACTGTCCCTTTAAATAAATATAGACTATTACCGTATTTGCATTTTAGAGTACAAAGCCAAACCAAAAATGACACAGGCAGAGAAGATTGTGACTTACTGGTGAGGAATAGTAATTTATAAGATAATAAAAAAACTAAGTATTAAAAGGGACACTGAACCCGTGATTCAGATAGAGCATGCAATTTTAAGCAACTTTCTAATTTACTTTCACAGTACGCCGCTCCTGGCTCTACTGAGTGGGTCTGTTTGTTTCCCCTAAGCGCATCGGGCACGCCGTCTATTCACAGCCAGCCCGATCGCGTCTTTAAACTCAATGTAACTCGCTCCCGCTCTGGTCTGGTAGCGAGTTACATTGAGTTTAATGGAGCGATCGGGCCGGCTGTGAATAGACAGCGTGCCCGATGGCTTAGGGAAAACAAACAGACCCACTCAGTAGAGCCAGGAGCGGCGTACTGTGAAAGTACATGTCGTAGCATTTTTTCACTGAAATCTTTTAAGGTACAAAGTTTGCGCTAAGCTGATGTTATATAATTCTGCACTATGTGCAGAATTATATAACATTATTTTGTGGGTTTACTGGCCCTTTAAAGGGACACTGAACTCAACATTTTTCTTTTGTGATTCAGATAGAAAGTTGCTTTAAATTTCATGCTCTAATTTACTCCTATTATCAGATTTTCTTGGTATCTTTATTTGAAATGCAAGAATGTAAGTTTAGATGCTGGCCCATTTTTGGTGAACAAGCTAGGTTGTCCTTGATTGGGGGATAAATTCATCCACCAATCAAAAACTGCTGTCGAGAGTGCTGAACCAAGAAAAAAGCTTAGATGCCTTCTTTTTCAAATAAAGTTAGCAAGAGAACGAAGAAACATTAATAATAGAAGTAAATTAGAAAGTTGCTTAAAATTGCATGCTCTATCTGAATCACAAAAGAAAAAATGTGGGTTCCGTAATAGAGAAAAAAAAGGAGGGAGAAGGTGCACTGTATACCAGGAAAAGCAGCAACGTACAATAAAAATTATACATATTTCCTGACATTTAGATGGCAAAGGTAGCACAGTTCCAGATAGTGATTTCAAGAATAAAACGCAATTTCAGAATATGACAATGCAGTATATCAGATTGTATTGAGTTAGAAGCCCACTAAAAGATATGGTAATTTATTGCAAAAAATAACAAAAACCATTTTGTTCATAAGTCCTACAATTTATTGAGAGAATAAAAACAATAACGTCTCTTGTAAAAGTCAGGCTTGGTACTGGTCTGTAAATACAAAACACATTTCCAGCATAAGTAAGAAGAGCGTAAGTTGTCCAACTGAGTATTAGTCATAGACCAATTAGGCAAAGCATCCTGTAAAAATACAAGGGGGTCTATTTATGAAGCGGCGGATGCTGCCTCAAACCCACTCTGCTTCAGTTCTGGCTGAAGCGGAAGTTAAGAAGCAGTGGTCCTAAGACCGCTGCTCTTTAACTCATCTACCACCTCTGAGGTGGCGGACAGCGATCCGCCCGATCGAATACGATTGGGTTGATTGACACCCCCTGCTAGAGGCCGATTGGCCGCGAATCTGCAGGGGGCAGTATTGCACCACCAGTTCACAAGAACTGCTGGTGCAACGATAAATGCCAACAGCGTATCGATGTGCGGCGGACATGATTCACTATATTGGACCATGTCCGTCCGCACATTAATAAAATGGACCCCTAGGACTCAAGGTTAATACTGAAAATAGATCAGCCCATGGTTGCCTGCAATAGCCGCTCACCAAATCCCACTTTATTTATTTCACTCAGCAGTGGTTAAAGGGACAGAAAGCCACAAATGTTTCTTTCATGATTTGAATATTACATACAATTTTAAAACAACTTTCAAATTTACTTCTATTAACAAATGTATTTATTATCCTTTGTTAAAGGAGCAACATTGCACTACTGGCAGCTAACTGAACACATCTAGTTAGCCAATCACAAGAGACAAATGTGTGCAGGCACCAATCAGCAGCTAGCTCCCACTAGTGTAGGATATGTGCATATTCTTTTTCAACAAGAGAAACCAAGAGAATGAAGCACATTTGAAAATAGAAGTGAATTTAAAAGTGTCTTTAAATGACCGGCTCTATCTGAATCCTACAAGTTTAATTTTGACTTTCCTATCCCTTTAACTCTTCTTGGCTCTCAATAATACACGCATATCAAAAATGTTACCCTGGGATGCATATTAATGATTGGTAACATATATAACACATAAAGCAATTATTTCACTCAACCGTGCCAGTAACATATTCAGCAGTACCCTTTTCCCAGTAACAAACAGACCAGTTGTTTAACCATCATTGTGCCAGTAACCCATATAGCTATCATTTAAAGGGACATGAAACCCCACATTTTTCTGTTATGTTTTAAGAAAGAGCATTAAAATGTTCATATTCCATTTTACTTCCATTATCTAAATTTGCTTAATTCTCTGGCTATCCTTTATTGAAAAGAATTCCCAGGTAGGCTCAGAGGCAATATAGCTGGGGAGCTAGCTGCCAATTGGTAGCTGCACATGCATTCTTTTTATTATTGGCTTACCTAAAGTGATTAGCTAGCCCACAGTAATACATTGATGCTCCTTCAACAAAAAGATAGCAAGAGAACCAAGCAAATATAACTGAAGTAAATTGGAAAATTGTATGCTCTATCTAAATCGAGGAAGAACAATTTTGGGTTTCATCTCTCTAAAGGGACGCTAAACCCAATTTTTCTTTCATGACTCAGAGCATGCAATTTTAAAGCAACTTTCTAATTTACTCCTAATAGTTTTTCTTTGTTCTTTTGCTATCTTTATTTAAAAAGCAAGAATGTGCTGCATAGGAGCCGGCCTATTTTTGGTTGAGAACCTGGGTTATGCTTGCTTATTGGTGGGTAAATGTAAGCCTCCAATAAGCAAGTTATATCCATGGTGCTGAACCTAAAATGGGTTGGCTGCTAAGATTTACATTCCTGCTTTTAAAATAAAGATAGCAAGAGAATGAAGAAAAAATGATAATAGGAGTAAATTAGAAAGTTGCTTAAAATGTCATGCTCTATCTGAATCAGGAAAGAAGAAAATATGGGTTCAGTGTCCCTTTAACATTCTAGCATTTCCCTCCATCTTTGTGAAGATTGTGACAGTGAGAAAACAGTATGCAGAGCCATGATAAGCAATAATCAGCAGGGTAAGCCAATGACCATACTATGCCCTAGTTTCCATTCCAAAATTATGGTAAAAAACAATCTCCATTGACTTTTTTCACCAGTTTCAAACACTCAGTGGGGTTCCAGATTGGGACTAAGACTCTATTCAGTTTACTGAGGGAAATGATAGTGACAATGACAGAATCGCACCAGTTACCACAAAGAGACTCTATTCTAGTTTTCCCATCTAACTCAAGGGTCACTAAGTAATCTGATGCACACACAGAGCAGATCCTTACATTTCTGTCTCTCGCACTTCTGTGCATATGCCTGTCTTTCTCCCAACAAGGTGGCATGTGAGCTTGGGAGAATCATATTACAGAGCTTGTTTTTGGCTCTGCTGCAGTGCTTCAACTAGAGCATTCATTGCTGGGGTTTCAGCAATGAGGTCAATCAGATCTAGGAGCTGGGCTAACACTTATTTCTGAGGAGCCATATTATAAAGCTACCTGCACCACGCACGTTGTGCCTACACCTCGCTGCGGAATCTGTTGGCGCTCTACAAATAACCGATAATAATAATAATCCCCAAACTCAGAAATAATAGACGGCCATGACAGACTTGTGGCTCATTACTGATGACAACACAAATGTCAGAGTCAGGGCTACAGCTCACTATTGCCCTACAAGCCGAGAAATGATATTGCTAGGAGTTGTTTTCTAGTATCTCCATTTACTCTGCTGAACAATAAAAGCATTTCATACCTTGCATTCACCTTCTCCATAATTATAGACCAGTGATCGATGGTTTTGTCAAGGTACAACCCAAACGTGCATTAAACCAAATTAAAATAACTAAATAAAATGTTACACTGCTATTGTTTCCATACACATTATATAGACTTGTGGCAAACTGGTTATTTCAGCGTATACCAGTTGTGTATTAAAAAAGGGACAATAAAATCAAAATGAAACGTTCATGATTCAGATAGAGCATATTATTTAAAACCGCTTTCCATTTCTCTTCCAATACCACATTTTTTGTAGCTTTATTACACAATGTTGCAAAACACTGATGCTATAGATAGAATATTATGACACGTGCACACTCCTGAGCCTACCTAGTTTTACTCTTGAATAAAAGATACCAAGAGAAAAAAAAGCAAATTTAATAACAGAAGTAAATTAGAAAGTTGTTTAAAATTGCCTGCTCTATTTGAATCATGAAAGTTTCATTTTGACTTTACTGTCCCTTTAAAGGCAACCGTAGCATATAAAATACAGTTTTCTGTTGTATTTTTTTGTAAATTTAAATTTTTCACTGTGTTAAACAAACTGTTAAAGTCACTCATCTGGCATGCTCCTAAATCATTCCAGATACTTATGTACAGATATACTTCTGGCTCACCAGTCATTTACCTCTTATAATCAGCAACTCCTTGGCACCTGGGAGTGCAATTTAGTAGATTTTTTTTCTGCAAATTCAAAAGTTAATTCTATATCCCTTTCCCTGTATCATGTGATAGGAATCAGTTAATCGCAAATAGCATATATGCATTTACTGTGCACTACATATAAGAACATTGTGCCACATTTTAAATAATGTTAGTATTGGAAAGTTGTTTTTTTTTAATTAAATTTACATGCTCTCTATCTGAATAATGAAAGTTTCATTTTAATTTTAGTATCCCTTTAATTCTTTGCAAAGGAGTTAAAACATAAATTTAAACCCATACAGGAAAATTAGCATTTGCTAAAAAATAAAATGTGGCTCTAATTAAGCGGTGTGTTTTATTTGTAAACTTGTCCATTTAATGCACAACTGCTGCACAGGGAACGGTCTTCAGGGTTACGTATTCCCTTGCAGGAAGACTCATGTCACCAGCAGCCAAGGGCCACTAAGATAATTTAATTAAAAGATCAACTCTAATTAAGAGAAATTAAAATCAAACTTGTGAATGTGCATTGTACATTAATAAGGGAGATGAAACCACACAAGGATTTCAAGAGAACACACATAAAAGGTTTATTTTAACCAATGTGCCCTGGAGTGATATATGTGTTACAATGGCTGAATTTCAAAAGGTCATAAAAGTCATATTTGAAATACACAATAGTGCATTTTAATTAAAAGCCATTTTGCAAATATTCTAGAACTTGCAAAAAGGGATTCTTCATTATCCTGTATGTCACATACAAAAACGTTAACACTATAAAAAAAAAAAAAATGTCCATGCTAAAAGCCATTATATACTGCTCAAAACACAGCAAGATTGGTCCTCATGAGATGAAAGCTGTTAAATTACAACAACAAAAAAATGAAAATCAAATTCTGTCATTGCAAATTATTGGTGAAATAAACACAGCGCCAACACACATGAAAACCAAGCAAAATGCCACTCAAGACAACTCCAATAAACTAGAACAGACCACAGGATAGGTAGGTAAAAATGCATTTACAAAAAATAAAAAGGATATAATATTAAGCTTACATTGCATGAATAGAAGGGAGGTGTTAACACATCAATTCCATGTCAATTTAATTATTCCAGGTCATGGAATCCTTTTAGTATGACAGAATGACAAGCATATCAATGGAATATCAGAACAGCCCCATATAAACTCAAACACTTACAGGGACCTTAAAATGTACCATTCTGGATATCAAAACAGGAGATCTCTTCAGAATCACACAACCACTCTACAGCATCCCTAAAATAATACCTGTGACTGCAACAGCTTCTGCCTTGCTGAAATATTTGGGGAAATGTACTTACTGAACACTCAATTGCACAAAACGGAAAAGCAGAGCTCCTTGTAAGTTTGGTAAAATTACAAGATTATCAAGACTGCAATGTATTTTTAACATGTTTGCTTATATATTAATATTCTCTCTACATAACTATTGTGACACTTAGATGTATACATAAGATAACCTGATTAAGAAAAACAGACTATGATATATGCTTAAAAAAAAAAAAAAAAAACACTTTTACAATTTCTCAACATCAATACAATCAAGGCTTTATTTAAAATATTAAAGAATACTTCAAAGCTATTGATATCAAACTTTTTGCAGAAAAAAATAATTTTATGCTTGTATTAAAAGCTAAATAAAACAGTAATTTATATTCCTAATTATATAACAGTTAATGACCAGAACCAGTCATAAGTCTAAAATAATTAATATTCTATTTAAAATGTTCTCTAAAATACAAGTGTTTAGTCCTTAGGGACTGGTATTTCTTGATCAGTAGTCCCCATAGATTGTATAGTCTGTGTTTGTCCTACTGTAGATAAGACATCTAACTGTTCTGTTGGCTCTTTGTGATACTCATGCGATAGAATACTACAAGCATAGTGTGGTCCAATCCAGAGTGAAATGTACTTGACTTAAAGAAATGTGGCTGGGCAGAAACATATAAACCAGTTTTAATAGTCGCAACCAACTGTACTTGCAGTATAATTGGCACAATATATATATATATATATATATATATATATATATATATATATATATATATATATACATATACACACACACACACAACATACATACTACATAATAATAATAATCAAGATAGATTGCAAAAGACAAATGTGCACAGTATTCATTTATAAGGATAGCATGTGGTGCTGAAATGAAGTCAGGTTTGCAAATGACATGCATAGGAGTAAATTACCTGCACACTGTAATAAGATTCTTCCTCTCCACTGCAGCATTCCTTGAGGCATTTTTCTTCCTAGACAGGCTGAGCCCTAGGCTGAGGGAAGCCATCCTCCAGTACCACTTCTTCCCTTTGTCTGCGGAGTTATTGTCCTGTCTAATGAGCCATCCAGCAGTAGCACAGACAGGCTGATAAGTCAACTCTGCACCTCCCAGTCTCACTGACAGGCTCCGACTTAGACTGATCTCACCCAAGTCACAGGCAGCAGCACATGAGGCGTGATCATGAGGTGTAACCATACAAAGAACCAAAACAAGATCAGTAGGCAGCAGCCACCGGCTCACAGCACTGCAGCAGCACCGCTCATGTAATAGGTGTCTGCGAGCACAGAGCACGTTCAAATTGATTCAATCCTACAGCAGTCACAACTATCCACTGTATGAGGAGAGGCAGACATTGGTGTCTCAGCAGGTGCTGCTGAATGGCAAGGGAAGTGCAGTCTCCTTGCACAGACCGGGAACTTAACACCAGCTGCTCCCATTAGTCATACAACTGGGCTGCTTGAGTGCTGCCTTGAGCTCTGGCTCTCATGTGACTGGGCCGGAAGTGTAGCAGAGACAGCCTCCTGTCAAATGTATTAAAGCCATCCTTCTCTCATATATAGTATACAGAAGGCCGCTTTCTCTCGGTTATCTCTGTTATAGAATCGCCCTCCTGCCTGCTACATCCTATATTATCATAAAAAATGAAACCGCTCCTCTGTAAACTATATTGAATGCAGACTCCAACCGTATATAGCAAAACGTTGTCAGCTGTAGTTAAAGGGATATTCTAGCCAAAATTGAAGTTCACATGGATGCACTTCAGTTTTGATATTTGTAATATACATGTATTAGTAAAAATGTTTCTTATAAAAGCTATAGCTGTTTCAAAAGTGTATTTAAGTATGCACCGTGCACCAGCATTTTAAACACAGCACTTGCTCAGAGAACCAAACAAAGGTACATGTATCATCTGGTAATGACTCAATTTATTAATTGATGACATGATACAAATCCCACTAGTGTTTTGAGCAGCTGCAGTATTAAAATGCTGGTGCTCTGAGAATATCTAACTATGCTTCACATGCACGTGCAGAGAAAAATGTTATCACTAAAACAGTGATAACTTTTACTAGCAGCATTTTTGCCAATACATTTATAATGCAAATGTGTTTCTATTCAAAGATGTAATTCATCTATGTGCATTTATATTTTGACCGGAATGTCCCTTTAAGACAGCCTCTTATCATAGGGAAACCTGTCTCTTATCAACTGTACTATTCATCCACCTTCCCTTTATAGGAAAGTCAGGCACCTGCTTAAAGGAACATGAAACACAACATTTTTCTTTCATGATTCTGATAGAGAATACAATTTAAAAAAATAAAATGTAATTCTCAAATTTACTTTGTTCTTTTTGTTTCCTTTGTTTAAAATCAGGTGTCTGGAGCACTATATAGCAGCAGTTTTGCAAGAATGCATTTAATAATGTTATACATTGTGCAAACACTGCTGCCATCTAGTGCTAAAAAAGTATTCTTGCAAAACTGCTGTCATAAAGCATCCAGGCACATGTGCACAATGTACTTAGGTTTTCTCTTCAACAAAGAATATCATGAAAATTTGAGTAAATTTGATCAGAGAAAAAAAATATATTTTTTTAAATTGTATGCTCTGTGGATCATGAATTAAAAAGTTTCATGTACTTTTACAGGCACCTACAACTATACACTTATTTGTGGCATCTGAAAGATGATTATACTTTTTTTCAGCAGCAAACATTTTTTTTTTAAATCAAATAATAATTTCAAACAACTTAGTACCAGAGCCAACTCTCCTTTACAACAGGTAGTACACTATCAAAGGGCAGTTGTTATTTTCTACAGCTCTGCAGTCTCTGATGAAGACAATATTCCTTAACCCCTTAAAGGGACACTGTACCCAAAAATTTAATTTCGTGATTCAGATTGAGCATGAAATTTTATGCAAATTTCGAATTTACTCCTATTATCATATTTTCTTCATTCTCTTGGTATATTTATTTGAAATGCAAGAATGTAAGTTTAGATGCTGGCCCATTTTTGGTGAACAACCTGGGTTGTCCTTGCTGATTGGTGGATAAATTTATCCACCAATAAAAAAAGTGCTGTCCAGAGTACTGAAACCAAAACAAGCTTAGATGCCTTCTTTTTCAAATAATGATAGCAAGAGAACGAAGAAAAATTGATAATATGAGTAAATTAGAAAGTTGCTTAAAATTGCATGCTCTTTATGAATTACAAATGAACAAATTTGGGTTCAGTGTCCCTTTAATGACCACAGCACTTTTCCATTTTCTGTCCGTTTGGGACCAAGGCTATTTTTACATTTTTGCGGTGTTTGTGTTTAGCTGTAATTTTCTTCTTACTCATTTACTGTACCCACACATATTATACACCGTTTTTCTCGCCATTAAATTGACTTTCTAAAGATTCCATTATTTTCATCATATCTTATAATTTACTATAAAAAAATTATAAAATATGAGGAATAAATTGAAAAAAACAACACTGTTTCTAACTTTGACCCCCAAAAAACATCCATGCTAAATAGTTTCTAAATTTTGTCCTGAGTTTAGAAATACCCAATGTTAACATGTGCTTTGCTTTTTTCAAGTTATAGGGCAATAAATACAAGCAGCACTTTGTTATTTCCAAACCACCTTCTCTGCATCGGATGGCTAAAAAAAGTTATTGCAGGATGCCTCGATATCGAGGCATCACTGCAATAACATGAAAGCGACTGGAAGCGATCAGGATCGCTTCCACCGCTTTCAAAGGCCAACAACGTACGGGTACATCATTGGTTGTTAACTGCATTTTTTTGCAGGACGTACCCCATACGTCGTTGGTCGTTAAGGAGTTAAAGGGATAGTAAACCCACATTTTTTTCTTTCATGATTCAGGTAGAGCATGCAATTTTAATCAACTTTCTAATTTACTCCTATTATCAGTTTTTCTTCGTTCTCTTGCTATCTTTATTTAAAAAGCAGGAATGTATAACTTATGAGCTGGCCGATTTTAGGTTCAGCACCCTGGATAGCGCTTGCTTATAGGTGGCTACATTTAGCTTTTTAACCCTTTGATGACAGGGTTAATTTGTCTACATCAGAACAACGTTTCAATGTAAATAAATTGAAATCCTGCGATCGTGCACACAATCGCAAGATTTCAATCTCAGGAGTGCGTCCCTGTGACGCTAGGCACGCCCTCCAGACCGCGATCACATCATCTGAAGCGCAGTTGGCTTTAGGATAGCCAACAGTTATGACGTTCTATTTCGTCGTAACGGCACTAAAGCCCAGTGTAATTATGACGGAATAGAACGGCATAACAGCGTTAAAAGGTTAAATAAAGATAGAAAGAGAATGAAGAAAAAAATAATAATAGAAGTAAATTAGAAAGTTGCTTAAAATGTCATGCTCTATCTGAATCATGAAAGAAATAAAAAGGTTTAGTATCCCTTTAATCACTTACAGCTGAACCATTTCCACCACTGTGATGAGCTGTTTTGGAGATTTACACACAGATTTAGTGTTTGCAACATTGTTTATAGCAATGTTATACAAATTCCTATAAGCCCACCTAGGTTTACTCTAAACAAAGGATTTTAAAAGAACAAAACACATTTGATAATAGAATTAAATTGAAAGTTGTTTAATTTTGATTTTACTGTCCCTTTAAGTAAACAAGAAATTACTAAAGAAAATGGAACACAAACAACAAAAACAGAATCAGCATTTAATGTTTAATGACTTTCCAGGGTGTGTATTTTAGTCTTGGTCTATAGTGGCATAAGAAGATAAATCTAAAACACAAAGTATTCATATACTAATTTTTATTTTTCATACAGTGTCTAATTAGTAATCATGTCCCATATATTAATGATATGGTTATTTTACACAAAGGGGCCTATTTATCAACCCGTCAACTGTGCTGCATTCGCCAGCACCAATACGCTCACCTAACATCGCCTAACATCGCTGCCGCGAACCTAAATATGTTCTCTATATTTATCAAAAAAGCTGTCAAAAAGCCGCGCACCAAGTACAGGGCGATGAGCAGTGGACTTTTGTTAACTAACAGTCATCGATTGCGCTGCTATTCGGCTTTTTCCCATCTTTATTTATAGCCTGTCACTAAACACACACACAATACTAAAATGTGTAACCCTATACCGCCGCTCCCGGAGCCCACCGCAACTAAATAAAGTTATTAACCCCTAAACCGCCGCTCCTGGAGCCCCCCACATCGCCATAAACTAAATTAACCTATTAACCCCTAAACCTAACAACCCGCTAACTTAATATTAAATATTAACTCATCCCTATATTATTATAAATTTAAACTTACCTTTAAAATTACATTAAACTATATTAAATGACTAATTAATCTACACTAACTATTATAATAAAATTACATTAAACTACAAATTAAAATAACTATAGTCTATATTTAAACACCTAACCCTATTTAAATAATTTAAATCTACACTAAAAAATTACTAAGTTACAAAAAACTTACAACTAAGTTACCAAAAATAACAAACACTAAGTTACACAAAAAAATAAACACTAAGTTACAAAAAATAACAAACACTAAGTTACACAAAAAAATAAACACTAAGTTACACAAAAAAATAAACACTAAGTTACAAAAAATAAAAAAAAATTTATCAAAGATCTAATTAGTAAACTAATTACACCTAATCTAAGGGCCCTATGAAAATAAAAAAGCCCTCCCAAAAAACAAAAAAAAAACTAACCTACAATAAACTACAAATAGCCCTTAAAAGGGCCTTTTGCGGGGCAGCTCTTTTACCTGTAAAAAAAAAAAAAGCAGCGAAAGAGGATGCTCTGCGTCGGATGTCTTGAAGATGGACCCGCTCCGTGCCGGATGGATGAAGATAGAAGATGCCGTCTGTGTGAAGACTTCTGCAGGCTTGGATGAAGACTTCGGCCGGCTACTTGGAGGACTTCTTGCCGCTTGGATGAAGACTTCTCCTGGCTTCTTGGAGGATTGATGTCGGATCTTTAAAACTGTAAGTCGATCTTCAGGGGTTAGTGTTAGGGTTTTTTAAGGGTTTATTGGGTGGGTTTTATTTTTAGATTAGGATTTTGGGCTGCAAAAGAGCTAAATGCCCTTTTAAGGGCAATGCCCATACAAATGCCCTTTTCAGGGCAATGGGGAGCTTAGGGTTTTTTAGTTAGCTTTTTTATTTGGGGGTTGGTTGTGGGGGTGGTGGGTTTTACTGTTGGGGGGGGTATTTGTATGTTTTGTTTTTACAGGTAAAAGAGCTGATTTTTTTGGGGGGGGCAATGCCCTGCAAAAGGCCCTTTTAAGGGCTATTTGTAGTTTAATGTAGGTTAGGGGGTTTTTTTTATTTTGGGGGGGGCTTTTTTATTTTCATAGGGCCCTTAGATTAGGTGTAATTAGTTTAAATCTTTTATAATTTCCTTTCTATTTTTTGTAACTTAGTGGTGTTTTTTTGCGTAACTTAGTGTTTGTTATTTTTGGTAACTTAGTTGTTAGTTTTTTTGTAACTTAGTAATTTTTTAGTGTAGATTTAAATTATTTAAATAGGGTTAGGTGTTTAAATATAGAATATTGTTATTTTAATTTGTAGTTTAATGTCATTTTAGTTTTAAAGGTAGGGTAGATTAATTATTATTTTAATATAGTTTAATGTACAGTAATTTTAGTATAATAGTTAGGGTAGGTTGATTATTAGTTTAATATAGTTTAATGTAATTTTATTATAATAGGGTAGGTTGATTATTAGTTTAATATAGTTTAATTTAATTTTATTATAAAAGTTAGGGTAGGTTGATTATTAGTTTAATATAGTTTAATAAGTTTAAATTTATAATAAGATAGGGATGAGTTAATATTGAATATAAAGTTATCAAGGTTGTTAGGTTTAGGGGTTAATAGGTTAATTTAGTTTATGGCGATGTGGGGGGCTGGCGGTTTAGGGGTTAATAACTTTATTTAGGTGTCGGCGGTGTCGGGAAGGCAGAATAGGGGTTAATAAGTATAATGTAGGTGGCGGCGGTGTAGGGGGCAGCAGATTAGGGGTGTTTAGACTCGGGGTACATGTTAGGGTTTTAGGTGTAAACGTTACTTATAATCTCCCATAGGAATCAATGGGATATCGGGCAGCAGCGAACATAAGCTTTCGCTGCTTTCAGACTCCCATTAATTCCTATGGCATCGAAAACCAGGTACGCTGGGCCGGAATAGTGCTGAGCGTACCTGGTAGTTATTTGATAACTAGCAAAAGTAGTCAGATAGTGCCGAATTTGCATTCAGAACATCTGTAGTGACGTAAGCATCGATCTGTCTCGGACTGAGACTGGCGGATCGTATGTTACGTCACAAAATTCAACTTTTGCCGGTCTGTAGGCTTTGATAAATAAGGCGAATCAGCCTCTCCACAATTACGCTGCGGAATTCTGGCGTATTTGCGGTTGACGGCTTGATTAATAGGCCCCAAAGTTTTTGATAGGATGTATAGATGTTTTTAGTTAGTAACTATAATTTTGTCAGATGTAATTTATAGACTTCATGGCTAGTGTTATTTTGTATGCATATAGGCCTGATGAAACAGCCCTGCGAGGCTGAGAAACACGTTGACCTTTATGTTTTTAATAAAGATTTTCATGCAATTACACTTTGCCACAAAGATCCATTTTATTGTTGACATCTGCTGAATGAATATTGGAGTACCTGTGTATCCTGCCATTTGGAGTGCTTTTGTATCCTGCTACCTGGGATCAGTCAGCTAGACTGCTGGGAAGTTCTAGCTTATTAGAGCACCTGGAGGTTCTCTCTTTTTGTGAGTATTCTGTGCACTATTTCATAATTAATTAAATGCCCTATCCTCCTGGCTTGCTGGAAAAACTTTAATAACAAGAGCCATAAAACTGACTCAACCAATAACTATGTACAACTGTAACACACTTAAATAACTTTACATATAACTGTAATAACTGGAATAAATACACAGACACAGGTGTATGGGAAAAGACCCGTGGGTCACGTTTATTGCAGAACCTGAGAACCGGCTGTACTCAATGGGGCCAGCTAAAAATGTGGCGGAAATCTAGTTAGGAGTAAGGAACCCCTGCTAGGAAGAAGGACCGCGCCTGTGAATGCCCACACAAGCGGAGCTCAGCTGCCGCAGAAGCTTAGGGAGTTCTCGGCATCTTAGAATGGGAGGGACCCCAGGCGCGCGCCTGCAGAGATCACCCACCCCTGGGCAGCCGTCACTCTACCTCTGATGGCAAACCGGGGAGCGGACCAACCGCCTAACCAGGGTGTAAATTAAAGATCTCCGGACCAGTAGGATCAGGTGTGACTAGACGCCTATCCATGCCACTACCTGGGGAGTCAAAAACTACTGTCCTTGGACTTATGGAAACAAGCCGCATAGCCCTCATCCAGCCTCGGACACCTAGCTGAAACACCCTGGTGATGTAGCAGCCTAAAGATTGCCATATGAACCAAATGCAGGGAGGGAGGGAGGGACGCTGTGAAGACGAGCTGGAAAAGAGGGTTTGGGGCCTGGGAGCTGATTACTTAAAGGGTAAGCTAAACCCCACCCTCACTACTGCAACATTGTTGCCACTTCACAGCAGCACACTCCTAAGGGCCTTAATTATTATGGTCGTTCTGGGCTATGCTGCCCTCCACTGTCTTAATTAATTAAATGCCCTATCCTCCTGGCTTGCTGGAAAAACTTTAATAACAAGAGCCATAAAACTGACTCAACCAATAACTATGTACAACTGTAACACACTTAAATAACTTTACATATAACTGTAATAACTGGAATAAATACACAGACACAGGTGTATGGGAAAAGACCCGTGGGTCACGTTTATTGCAGAACCTGAGAACCGGCTGTACTCAACGGGGCCAGCTAAAAATGTGGCGGAAATCTAGTTAGGAGTAAGGAACCCCTGCTAGGAAGAAGGACCGCGCCCGTGAATGCCCACACAAGCGGAGCTCAGCTGCCGCAGAAGCTTAGGGAGTTCTCGGCATCTTAGAATGGGAGGGACCCCAGGCGCGCGCCTGCAGAGATCACCCACCCCTGGGCAGCCGTCACTCTACCTCTGATGGCAAACCGGAGAGCGGACCAACCGCCTAACCAGGGTGTAAATTAAAGATCTCCGGACCAGTAGGACCAGGTGTGACTAGACGCGTATCCATGCCACTACCTGGGGAGTCAAAAACTACTGTCCTTGGACTTATGGAAACAAGCCGCATAGCCCTCGTCCAGCCTCGGACACCTAGCTGAAACACCCTGGTGATGTAGCAGCCTAAAGATTGCCATATGAACCAAATGCAGGGAGGGAGGGAGGGACGCTGTGAAGACGAGCTGGAAAAGAGGGTTTGGGGCCTGGGAGCTGACTACTTAAAGGGTAAGCTAAACCCCACCCTCACTACTGCAACATTGTTGCCACTTCACAGCAGCACACTCCTAAGGGCCTTAATTATTATGGTCGTTCTGGGCTATGCTGCCCTCCACTGTCTTAATTAATTAAATGCCCTATCCTCCTGGCTTGCTGGAAAAACTTTAATAACAAGAGCCATAAAACTGACTCAACCAATAACTATGTACAACTGTAACACACTTAAATAACTTTACATATAACTGTAATAACTGGAATAAATACACAGACACAGGTGTATGGGAAAAGACCCGTGGGTCACGTTTATTGCAGAACCTGAGAACCGGCTGGACTCAACGGGGCCAGCTAAACATGTGGCGACAATCTAGTTAGGAGTAAGGAACCCCCTGCTAGGAAGAAGGACCGCTCCCGTGAATGCCCACACAAGCGGAGCTCAGCTGCCGCAGAAGCTTAGGGAGTTCTCGGCATCTTAGAATGGTAGGGACCCCAGGCGCGCGCCTGCAGAGATCACCCTCCCCTGGGCAGCCGTCACTCTACCTCTGATGGCAAACCGGGGCGCGGACCAACCGCCACAAGAGATAGCCAAACAGGCACACCTCTTGCCTCCACACCTATAGATGTATCAATATAGCACGCCTCAAATTACAGAGGAACAGGTCAATGCCTCTCTCAGAGAGGTGCACCCCGTCCCTTCTGTAGAGGCACCTCTCAGCCGTTGAAATGTTCCCATGCTCTACAACAAACCCTCCTGACTGCCCTAAGAAAATCCTAACCTCCCTGTTGATTTTCTTGCGGACCTGGAAAGCTGCGCGATGGGATTGCATGTGGCGCCACTCTATCCTATGAATGATGTTGGACCATCCTATCCTAACCTGGGGAATCCAAGCATGAAATGTGCGCAGGTCCGATTGAATCACTGCACTGAGCTGCTTGCATGGTAGGAGCCCCATATCATTCCCCCCGCCGTGAATGATAAGTACATGGGGTTTCTCCCACCTGCGCAAGGCCCCCTGCAGTAAATCAGGCAGAGCTTGCCACGTAAGCCCCCTGCGCCCTAACCACCTAACGGTGACCCGGGAGGAGGCAAACCCCAGCTGACGCCCATCTGGTCTCGCAATCGCCCGCAGCTCCGCCCAGTGGATGTATGAATGCCCCGTAATCCATACTCTCAGTGGACCGCTCCTTGGTCCTAAGAAAAGAAACAGAGGTTAGCCATTGCATCTGAAAAAACATAATCATCATCTAAACCGTCAAAGGCCTAACATATAACAGATACCTTTGTGACCTCCATCTCCCCAGAGCTCTAATATGGTCAGCCGACCAACCTAAACTAGCAGCAGTGGTAGCCGCGCCCACTCTGAAAGAATGGGGAGCAATGACCCTTGGGTCAAGACCTGCCTTTGATGCTGCCCAGTGTAGTGAATGTAGTCCAGCGCTAGATTAGCACGGGTAGAGTATTTAGTTAAATTCTATAATTTGAATATATTGTATTTTGTGATTGGATAAATGTTTAATGTATGCACTGCAATGTTGTTATTATATATTTATTGTAGGTAATCCTAAGTATTTATCAACATTCGGTTAATAAAAAGATATAAACAGGTATATACAACTGATATATATAAACGTGTTGTCTAATGTGAGCTTCTTATCTATATATAAAAACTAATAAAACATTTGTATAATTAGACAGAAATGTATGCTTTTAACAAGTTATTAAATTTCTGTCTAATTATACAAATGTTTTATTAGTTTTTATATATAAGATAAGAAGCTCACATTAGACAACAAGTTTATATATATCAGTTGTATATACCTGTTTATATCTTTTTATTAACCAAATGTTGATAAATACTTAGGATTACCTGCAATAAATGTATAATAACAACATTGCAGTACATACATTAAACATTTATCTAATCACAAAATACAATATATTCAAATTATAGAATTTAACTAAATACTCTACCCGTGCTAATCTAGCGCTGGACTACATTCACTACATATCAACCACTGTTTTCTTAGAGGGGAATACATTAGTCTAGCAGGGTCAATTCTCCAGCGCCACATCTTTCTCACTACCAGTTTGATGCTGCCCAGGCCAATACCTTTTGAAACTGGAACCTTGTCAACGGGGAACCGTCCTCGTGAACTAGGAACTGTGAGGAGCCTTCAGGACGCACATCCATATAGGCTTTGATCAGTCTGACCGGGCAGCAGACAGACTCTCTATGGGCCAGCAAAGATAACCAAGCACCTCTCCCCTCTTGGTCTGTTTTGGATCTGGGGATGAAAACCAGAATAGACGACCCATCGTCCCTGACATGGGGAAGTAAAAGACCTCCCGTCTTATTCCTAGAGGGCGGGACAATTTCCCCTACCCTAAGAGCCCCGTGAAAAGCCAGCCCAAAGGCGGCCGAAAACAGTGTAGCTTCGTAGGCGGATGAAGAAACCGCCGGCAAAGCCTGGAACAACGTTACCAGACACTCAATGGTAACTGGTTCCCTAAAATCCCTTGTCCTGGGCACCATACGCCCCCAGCCTCGAAGTACCTGCCTAACCAGGAAGGTTCTCGATGAGTCTGCAAGTCCATACAGTTTGCAGAAGAAGGACACCGCCGCCAGGCGTGACCCAACCGCACTCTTTGAAACCCCATTACCTTTAAGTTCGGTAATCCATTCAAGCAAGCCCCACTGGTCACCGTCACAGGAAGGACGGCCCTTTGAGTCACAGAAAGCGATCCACTCCGTCCAGTGTTTCACATAGGTAGTCCAGGTGGACGGGGCGAGAGAAGAACGAACCATCACGATCAAGGGGCCCCATCCAGCGCCACCTGCCACAAGTAAGTAGGACAAGGCAATCCGTTAGTGTCTGCATCAGGCACCAACGCATAAAATGCTTCCCATTGAAAACGGGAAAGCGCATCCGCAATCCTATTCTGGACGCCCGGGACATGCTTAGCACGGAACACAATATTCAGGTGCAGACACCTCAGCACCTACAGCCTCAAATATCGCACAACCGGAGGGGAACTAGATGAGAGCTTGTTAACAGCATAAACAACACTCATGTTATCAGTCCAGAAAATCACCTCACTGTCCCGAAGCTGATCACCCCAAATGTCAAGAGCGACAAGGATGGGAAACAGTTCAAGAAGGCACAGGTTCCTGACCAAGCCTCTTTCCACCCACGCGCCAGGCCACGGGCAGGCACTCCATTGCCCGGCTAAGAAAGCCCCATACCCGTGAGACCCAGCCACATCAGTGAACAACTGAATCGCCGCGTTAGAAGGAACAACCTCCCGCCACAGGCAGATCCCGTTAAAGTGGAGAAGAAATTCTTCCCAAACCTTGAGGTCTTCCAACATCTCAGAAGACACCCGGAACTGCCGAGTCTGCGACCTTTCCCCGCACAACTGCCGCTCCAGCCTGCGGAGGAATATCCTTCCCATAGGAATAATCCTCCCGGCAAAATTAAGCAAACCCAATAGGGTTTTAAGGTCCTTCACGGAGCGATAAAGCTCTGTTCTCATGGCGCGTACTGACTCCAGCATACGCTGTATTTTATCTTGGGGCAAACAGCACTGCCCTGCCACAGAATCAACCTCGATGCCCAAAAAAATAAGGCACGTACAAGGGCCCTGGGACTTGTCCTCCGCCAAAGGAACTCCCATCCTGTCCATCAGCACCCTAGTGACTTTCATCAAGAAAGCACACTCAGATGAACCCGTCCGCCCGACAAGCAGAAAATCATCCAAATAGTGTGCCAGCCCGTCGAATCCGGCAACCTCCGCTATGGCCCAGTGTAGGAAACTGCTGAAAGCCTCGAAGTAGGCACACGAAATTGAGCACTCCATGGGCAAGCATTTGTCCACATAGTACTTCCCTTCAAAATAACACCCCATGAGCCTAAAAGAGGAGGGGTGAATAGGCAGGAGCCGGAAAGCAGATTCCACATCTAGTTTTGCCATCAGAGCACCGGCCCCCACCCGGCGGACCAGCCCTAAAGCTTCATCAAAGGACTGATAAAAAACTGAGCTAAGCTCAGGAGGTATGGCGTCGTTAACCGAACGACCCTTTGGGAAGGATAGGTGTTGGATGAGCCGAAATTTACCCGACTCCTTCTTTGGGACAACCCCCAAAGGTGAGACAACCAACCCGGGAAGTGGGATCTCCCCAAATGGGCCCGCCATGCGACCCAGCACAATTTCCTTATTCAGTTTATCCCTCAACACCTCAGGGAACTGATATGCAGACTTTAGGTTCCTATGTATTGAGGAACCTACCACATGCGATCCGACCGGGATAACAAATCCAGATCGCAGACCGTCTCTAAGTAGCAAGGCGGCCTCTTTAAACGGGTAAAGAAGCAGCCATTTCTCAATTACGGCCACCCTCAGCGGTGTGGCCGCCCTTTCCCCCAGGGAAAGGTTTTGAACCAGCTGCTGGTCTCTCCTGGGGACAACTCGCATCCTGGGGCCCCCGAGTGGCCGCCACCGCAGTGTTTGCAGGCGTGACGAAATGCACATGTCGCTCCCCTGGTATACAGTTTGTCCTGGAAACGCCAGCACACCCCAGTGGGCTGCCGTCGAGAGCGCTGCGAGGCTTTAGCGCCTCCCGACGCTCCAACTGCTAGAACAAGCACCGCCTGTTTTTCAGGCCCCAATTGAGCCCACAATTGTGAGTCGACATCGCCAAAAGTAAGGAGAGGGTTCCCAACCATCTTCCTACGAAAGGCTGCATCATGTATCAGTGTCCCCATGTACAGCTGCCCTGCGCCTGTTTCCCCATTACCGGGCTAACTAAGCCTGTTGACGCAGGAGGTGTCAGCAGAGGAACAGGGGGTTCCATGCGGGATGAACCAGGGGGGAGGGGTAGACCCATAGCCTTTCTTTCCTCGACTAGCCATTTTACCATCCTATACATTCTCTTTTGCCCTTTAGCTTCCAACCCCAGGGATCTATCTGAACCCGAATCATCCGAGGATGAACTCAAACCCCTATGTTCAAAAGTAATAGTGTGCTTACCAGCTCCCAAGAGGCGTTGCACCGGCACGGGACCTGAGGAAGTGGATGGCTGCTCCTGGGACTGTGTCTCCCGCTCAACAACACTGGGTGTGGCCTGGAGTGGCATCAACGCAGTTCTGAGGTCCATAATGATCTGTGAAGAAAAATGGGAGAGAGAAGTACCCAGGGAAGGGGACGAAGGCCCACCTATAACATCATCATGAAACCCCAAGGGACTGGGGCTCCTACGCTCTATGCCACACTCAGAAATAACATTGTCAACCATATCATCCGCACGAACATTCACAACTGCATCTGCAAACTGCACTTGTCTGTTTTGCTCTGACACAACTTGCGCGCCCTGACATAAACTGGGCATGATAACTGGTCCCTTTCTTGCAGAGGCCCTAGTAACTACGCCCGGGGGGACCCCACTGAGGGCCAAACCTGCGGGCGACACCCTCGCACCCTGCTGGGTGCCACGCTTGCTGCGTGATGCAGTACTGCGGCGTCTACTAGACTGCAATGTATTCGCGGTCCGCTGCTTGCCCCCAGCCTGCCTAATTGCGGCCAGAGGCCCTGCGACCTGTTGCGCAGAAGGCGTATTCCCCGTCAGGCCTGTGGCCTGCTCATGCATGCCTGGTTCCCCATTCTGCGCCCTTCCGGGCGACGGTACCCCTGCTACTTGCCCCTCAGAAACACCATTGCCCCCGATCAGTGCACCCTCAAGTGCCATCGTACCCCCGGTCAGGCTTGCGGCCTGCTCATGAGAGCCCTCATGCGACCTTCTACCTCTCTCCATGGCTGCCAAAACAGGCCGGGGTACCCCTCTCTTACCTGTGTACCCAGGTTGAGACGATGATGCTGCCCGCTTGCTTCTTAATTCCAGAATGGCGTTCCCGGAAGTGACGTCACCGGAAACGGCCAAACCGGAAGTGATGGAACCCGACACCGGCATGGATACCCGCATGGCCAACGAACCCAACGAACGCGCAGGAGACGCAGTACCGACGCCCTGGGATGCCGACCCCCCCACTGGAAAGGACCGCCGCAAGGGACTGGAGAAGCACAACCGCCGCGGACACCGCTTCACCAGTAAGAGTGACCGGTTCAGGTAAGGCCTCACTCCCGACGCCACTCATGCTAGGCCCAGCCACCTGCGCACCCACAGCAACCCCCTCTGCTACCTGGGGGCCTACATCCGCCACTACTGGGGGTAGAACCAATGAGGGAGTGGGAGATGGGGAGACCACTAGGACTTCTGGATATAAACTAGACCCAGGGGCACGACTCACCGGGCGAGGGGGGGAAGGCTGCACCACATCTTCTCCTGAATCAAAATCACCAATCAACAGCTCATCTAATTCCGACATTTTCTTCCACAGGAATCCTGACTGACAGACGATCCTGACGCTGTGAAGACGAGCTGGAAAAGAGGGTTTGGGGCCTGGGAGCTGACTACTTAAAGGGTAAGCTAAACCCCACCCTCACTACTGCAACATTGTTGCCACTTCACAGCAGCACACTCCTAAGGGCCTTAATTATTATGGTCGTTCTGGGCTATGCTGCCCTCCACTGTCTTACCGTTTTGATACAGACTGTGCTAGGTTTTGCCACCTTTTTTCCTTTGTGTTTTAGATTTCTTCACCATCAAGGCTTACCAAGACTCAGACCAATGAGCAGCCTGGGCCGAGCAGGAACTATAGTTACAGAACTTGTTGGACTTGTGCACTATTTATCCATATCACTCTTGATAGATTGATTATTCACAACCATTTTAATTTTTTTTGTCATATTGGGTGCACACATTATTATTATTTGGTGATAAGAGGAGAAATGTTATTCAAAGATTTGAGTAGACCGCACTGCAAAAGTTTCTGCTATAATTGTAAAGTTCTTGATATTTAGCGGAATCTGGTATGAGACAGGCAACAACGACTGGGTAAATGTGGTGTATGTTCAAGCTTAAACCATTTTTTGTCTTGTCTCGTTAACACTATTCTTTTATTCTTTGCAGATAATCCCCATAACGGTATAAAAGAAGATTTAGCTCTCCTAGGTCCCTAGGTCTTTGACTGCTGTATTTGTTTCAACCTCCCTAGTAAAGGCAACTGTAGCAGTGGCAAACAATGAAAAAGGGAGCCAGCTGACCCATTGGACATTATGTATGAAATGGCTGTCACTCTGAGTACAATAGCAGGTAATGGTCGGCTGAGTACAGCAACAGGTAATGGTCGGCAGAGTACATGAGCCGTAGGTAATGGTCGGCAGAATACAACAGCAGGTAATGATCGGCAGAGTACAACAGCAGGTAATGGTCGGCAGAGTACATGAGCCGTAGGTAATGGTCGGCAGAATACAACAGCAGGTAATGATCGGCAGAGTACAACAGCAGGTAATGGTCAGCAGAGTACAACAGCAGGTAATGGTCCGCAGAGATCAATAGGAGCTAATGGTCAGCAGAGTACAACAGCAGCTAATGGTCGGCAGAGTACAATAGCAGGTAATGGTCAGCAGAGTACAGCAGCAGGTAATGGTCAGCAGAGTACAACAGCAGCTAATGGTCGGCAGAGTACAATAGCAGGTAATGGTCAGCAGAGTACAGCAGCAGGTAATGGTCAGCAGAGTACAAGATCAGGTAATGGTCAGCAGAGATCAATAGCAGCTAATGGTCAGCAGAGATCAACAGCAGCTAATGGTCAGCAGAGTACAACAGCAGCTAATGATCAACAGAGTATAGCAATTATGTTAAACTTTGACCTATGAATGCCCAGTTCTGTCTTTAAACTACCCTGCCGACCATTACCTGCTGCTGTACTCTGCCGACAATTACCTGCTGCTGTACTCTGCCGACAATTACCTGCTGCTGTACTCTGCCGACAATTACCTGCTGCTGTACTCTGCTGACCATTACCTGCTGCTGTACTCTGCCGACCATTACCTGCTGCTGTACTCTGCTGACCATTACCTGCTGCTGTACTCTGCCGACAATTACCTGCTGCTGTACTCTGCTGACCATTACCTGCTGCTGTACTCTGCTGACCATTACCTGCTATTGTACTCTGCTGACCATTACCTGCTATTGTACTCTGCTGACCATTACCTGCTGCTGTACTCTGCTGACCATTAACTGCTATTGTACTCTGCTGACCATTAGCTGCTGTTGTACTCTGCTGACCATTACCTGCTATTGTACTATGCTTACCATTACCTGTTATTGTGCCCTGCTGACCATTACCTGCTAATGATCTCTGCTGATCATTACCTGCTATTGTACTCTGCTGACCATTAGCTGCTGCTGTTGTAGTCTGCTGACCATTACCTGCTGTTGTACTCTGCTGACCATTAGCTGCTGTTGAAATCTGCTGACCATTACCTGTTGTTGTACTCTGCTGACCATTAGCTGCTACTGTACTCTGCTGACCATTAACTGCTGCTGTACTCTGCTTACCATTACCTGCTGTTGTACTCTGCTGACCATTAGCTGCTGCTGTACTCTGCTGACCATTACCTATTGTTGTACTCTGCTGACCATTACCTTTTGTTGTACTATGTTGACCATTACCTGTTGCTGTACTCTGCTGACCATTACCAGATGTTGCACTCTGCTGACCATTACCTGCTGCTGTACTCTGCTGACCATTACCTGCTATTGTACTCTGCTGACCATTACCTGTTGAACTCTGCTGACCATTACATGCTGTTGTACTCTGCAGACCATTAGCTGCTATTGTACTCTGCTGACCATTACCAGATGTTGCACTCTGCTGACCATTACCTGCTGCTGTACTCTGCTGACCATTACCTGCTATTGTACTCTGCTGACCATTACCTGTTGAACTCTGCTGACCATTACATGCTGTTGTACTCTGCAGACCATTAGCTGCTATTGTACTCTGCTGACCATTACCTGCTATTGTACTCTGCTGACCATTACCTGCTGCTGTACTCTGCTGACCATTAACTGCTATTGTACTCTGCTGACCATTAGCTGCTGTTGTACTCTGCTGACCATTACCTACTATTGATCTCTGCTGACCATTAGCTGCTGTTGTATTCTGCTGACCATTACCTGCTATTGTACTATGCTTACCATTACCTGTTATTGTGCCCTGCTGACCATTACCTGCTAATGATCTCTGCTGATCATTACCTGCTATTGTACTCTGCTGACCATTAGCTGCTGCTGTTGTAGTCTGCTGACCATTACCTGCTGTTGTACTCTGCTGACCATTAGCTGCTGTTGAAATCTGCTGACCATTACCTGTTGTTGTACTCTGCTGACCATTAGCTGCTACTGTACTCTGCTGACCATTAACTGCTGCTGTACTCTGCTTACCATTACCTGCTGTTGTACTCTGCTGACCATTAGCTGCTGCTGTACTCTGCTGACCATTACCTATTGTTGTACTCTGCTGACCATTACCTTTTGCTGTACTATGTTGACCATTACCTGTTGCTGTACTCTGCTGACCATTACCAGATGTTGCACTCTGCTGACCATAACCTGCTGCTGTACTCTGCTGACCATTACCTGCTATTGTACTCTGCTGACCATTACCTGTTGAACTCTGCTGACCATTACATGCTGTTGTACTCTGCAGACCATTAGCTGCTATTGTACTCTGCTGACCATTACCTGCTGCTGTTGTACTCTGCTGACCATTACCTGCTATTGTACACTGCTGACCATTGTACTCTGTTGACCATTACCTGCTGTTGTACTCTGCTGACCATTACCTGCTATTGTAGTCTGCTAACCATTACCTGCTGCTGTACTCTGCTGACCATTACCTGCTATTGTACTCTGCTGACCATTACCTGCTGCTGTACTCTGCTGAGCATTACCTTTTGCTGTACTCTGCTGACCATTGTACTCTGCTGACCATGAACTGCTGTTGTACTCTGCTGACCATTACCTGTTGTTATACTCTGCTGACCATTACCTGCTATTGTACTCTGGTGACTATTACCTGCTGTTGTACTCTGCTGACCATTACCTGCTGCTGTACTCTGCTGACCATTACCTGCTATTGATCTCTGCTGACCATTACCTGCTGTTGTACTCTGCTGACCATTAGCTGCTGCTGTACTTTGCTGACTATTACCTGCTATTGTACTCTGCCGACCATTACCTGCTGTTGTACTCTGCCGACCATTATCTGCTATTGTACTCTGCTGACCATTACCTGTTGTTGTACTCTGCTGACCATTACCTGTTGTTATACTCTGCTGACCAATAGCTGCTGCTGTACTCTGCTGACCATTGTACTCTGCTGACTATTTCCTGCTGTTATACTCTGCTGACCCTTACCTGCTGTTATACTCGGCTGACCATAACCTGCTGCTGTACTCTGCTGACCATTACCTGCTATTGTACTCTGCTGACCATTTCCTGCTATTGTACTCTGCTGACCATTACCTGCTGCTGTTGTACTCTGCTGACCATTACCTGCTATTGTACACTGCTGACCATTGTACTATGCTGACCATTACCTGCTGTTGTACTCCGCTGACCATTACCTGCTATTGTACTCTGCTGACCATTACCTGCTGCTGTACTCTGCTGACCATTACCTGCTATTGTACTCTGCTGACCATTACCTGCTGCTGTACTCTGTTGAGCATTAACTGTTGCTGTACTCTACTGACCATTGTACTTTGCTGACCATTGTACTCTGCTGACCATTACCTGCTGTTGTATTCTGCTGACCATTACCTGCTGTTATACTCTGCTGTACTCTGCTGACCATTACCTGCTGCTGTACTCTGATGACCATTACCTGCTGTTGTACTCTACCGACCATTACCTGCTGCTGTACTCTGCTGACCATTACCTGCTATTGTACTCTGCTGACCATTACCTGCTGTTGTACTCTGCTAACCATTACCAGTTGTTGTACTCTGCTGACTATTAGCTGCTATTGTACTCTGCTGACCATTACCTGCTGCTGTACTCTGCTGACCATTGTTCTCTGCTGACCATTACCCTCTGTTATACTCATCTGACATTACCTGCTGCTGTACTCTGTGACCATTACCTGCTGTTGATCTCTGCTGACGATTACCTGCTGCTGTACTCTGCTGACCATTACCTGCTGTTGTACTCTGCTGACCATTACCTGCTGTTATACTCTGCTGACCATTGTACTCTGCTGACCATTACCCTCTGTTATACTCATCTGACATTACCTGCTGCTGTACTCTGTGACCATTACCTGCTGTTGATCTCTGCTGACGATTACCTGCTGTTGTACTCTGCTGACCATTACTTGCTGTTGTACTCTGCTGACCATTACTTGCTGTTGTACTCTGCTGACCATTACCTGCTGCTGTACTCTGCTGACCATTACCTGCTGTTGTACTCTGCTGACCATTACTTGCTGTTGTACTCTGCTGACCATTACCTGCTATTGATCTCTGTTGACCATTACCTGCTGTTGTACTCTGCTGACCATTACCTGCTGTTGTACTCTGCTGACCATTACCTGCTATTGTTCTCTGCTGACCATTAGCTGCTATTGTTCTCTGCTGACCATTAGCTGCTTTTGTACTCTGCTGGCCATAACCTGCTATTATACCTTGCTGACCATTACCTGCTGCGGTACTCTGCTGACCATTAACTGCTATTGATCTCTGCTGACCAGTACCTGCTGTTGTACTCTGCTGACCATTAGCTTCTATTGATCTCTGCTGACCATTATCTGCTATTGTACTCTGCTGATCATTTGCTGCTGCTGTACTCTGCTGGCCATTAGCTGTTGTTTTACTCTGCTGACCATTACCTGCTGTTGTACTCTGCTAACCATTACCTGTTGTTGTACTCTGCTGACCATTAACTGCTATTGTACTCTGCTGACCATTACCTGCTGCTGTACTCTGCTGACCATTGTTCTCTGCTGACCATTACCTGCTGTTATACTCTGCTGACCATTGTACTCTGCTGACCATTACACTCTGTTATACTCATCTGACATTACCTGCTGCTGTACTCTGCTGACCATTACCTGCTGTTGATCTCTGCTGACGATTACCTGCTGCTGTACTCTGCTGACCATTACCTGCTGTTGTACTCTTCTGACCATTACTTGCTGTTGTACTCTGCTGACCATTACCGGCTATTGATCTCTGTTGACCATTACCTGCTGTTGTACTCTGCTGACCATTACCTGCTATTGTTCTCTGCTGACCATTAGCTGCTATTGTTCTCTGCTGACCATTAGCTGCTTTTGTACTCTGCTGGCCATAACCTGCTATTATACCCTGCTGATTATTACCTGCTGCGGTACTCTGCTGACCATTAACCACTATTGATCTCTGCTGACCAGTACCTGCTGTTGTACTCTACTGACCATTAGATTCTATTGATCTCTGCTGACCATTACCTGCTTCTGTACTCTGCTGACCATTAGCTGTTGTTTTACTCTGCTGACCATTACCTGCTGTTGTACTCTGCTGACCATTACCTGCTATTGTACTCTGCTGACCATTACCTGCTGTTGTACTCTGCTGACCATTACCTGCTGCTGTACTCTGCTGACCATCAGCTGCTGTTGCACTTTGCTGACCATTACCTGCTATTGTACTCTGCTGACCATTACCTGCTGTTTTACTCTGCTGACCATTACCTGCTGTTGTACTCTGCTGACCATTGTACTCTGCTGACCATTAGCTGCTTTTGTTCTCTGCTGACCATTAGCTGCTGCTGTACTTTGCTGACCATTACCTTCTGTTATACTCTGCTGTACTCTGCTGACCATTACCTGCTATTGTACTCTGCTGACCATTACCTGCTCTTGTACTCTGCTGACCATTACCTGCTATTGTACTCTGCCGACCATTGTACTCTGCTGACCATTAGCTGCTTTTGTACTCTGCTGACCATTAGCTGCTGCTATACTTTTCTGACCATTACCTGCTATTGTACTCTGCTGACCATTAGCTGCTGCTGTACATTGCTGACCATTACCTGCTATTGTACTCTGCTGACCATTACCTGCTGCTGTACTCTGCTGACCATTACCTGCTATTGTGCTCTGCTGACCATTACCTGTTGTTGTACTCTGCTTACCATTACTTGCTGTTGTACTCTGCTAACCATTACCTGCTATTGATCTCTGCTGACCATTACCTGCTGTTGTACTCTGCTGACCATTAGCTGCTTTTGTACTCTGCTGACCATTACCTGCTGCTGTACTCTGCTGACCATTACCTGCTGTTGTACTCTGCTGACTATTACCTGCTATTGTACTCTGCTGTTCATTAACTGCTATTGATCTCTGCTGGCCATTACCTGCTATTGTACTCTGCTGACCATCAGCTGCTGTTGTACTCTGCTGACCATTACCTGCTATTGTAGTCTGCTGACCATTACCAGCTGTTGTGCTCTGCTGACCATAACCTGCTATTGTACTCTGCTGACCATTATCCGTTGTTGTACTCTGCTGACCATTATCTGTTGTTTTTTTCTGCTGACCATTACCTGCTATTGTACTCTGCTGACGATTAGCTGCTCTTGTACTCTGCTGACCATTACCTGCTATTGTACTCTGCTGACCATTAGCTGCTATTGATCTCTGCTGACCATTACCTGCTGTTATACTCTGCTGTACTCTGCTGACCATTACCTGCTGTTGTACTCTGCTGACCATTACCTGCTATTGTACTCTGCTGACCATTACCTGCTGTTGCACTCTGCTGACCATTACCTGCTATTGTACTCTGCTGACCATTACCTGCTGTTGTACTCTGCTGACCATTACCTGTTGTTGTACTCTGCTGACCATTACCTGCTGTTGTACTCTGCTGACCATTTCCTGCTGTTGTACTCTGCTGACCATTACCTGTTGTTGTACTCTGCTGACCATTAACTGCTGTTGTACTCTGCTGACCATTACCTGCTGTTGTACTCTGCTTACCATTACCTGCTGTTGTACTCTGCTGATCATTACCTGCTGTTGTACTATAATGACCATTATCTGCTGTTGTACTCTAATGACCATTATCTGATGTTGTACTCTAATGACCATTATCTGCTGTTGTACTCTGCTGACCATTACCTGCTGCTGTACTCTGCTGACCATTACCTGCTGTTGTACTCTAATGACCATTATCTGATGTTGTACTCTAATGACCATTATCTGCTGTTGTACTCTAATGACCATTACCTGCTGTTGTACCCTGCTGACCATTACCTGATGTTGTACCCTGCTGACCATTACCTTCTGTTGTACTCTGCTCACCATTACCTACTGCTGTACTCTGCTGACCATTACCTGCTGTTGTACTCTGCTGACCATTACCTGTTGTTGTACTCTGCTGACCATTACCTGCTGTTGTATTCTGCTGACCATTACCTGCTGTTATACTCTGCTGTACTCTGCTGACCATTACCTGCTGCTGTACTCTGATGACCATTACCTGCTGTTGTACTCTACCGACCATTACCTGCTGCTGTACTCTGCTGACCATTACCTGCTATTGTACTCTGCTGACCATTACCTGCTGCTGTACTCTGCTGACCATTACCAGTTGTTGTACTCTGCTGACTATTAGCTGCTATTGTACTCTGCTGACCATTACCTGCTGCTGTACTCTGCTGACCATTGTTCTCTGCTGACCATTACCTGCTGTTATACTCTGCTGGCCATTGTACTCTGCTGACCATTACCCTCTGTTATACTCATCTGACATTACCTGCTGCTGTACTCTGCTGACCATTACCTGCTGTTGATGTCTGCTGACCATAACCTGCTGCTGTACTCTGCTGACCATTACCTGTTGTTGTACTCTGTGACCATTACCTGCTGTTGATGTCTGCTGACCATAACCTGCTGCTGTACTCTGCTGACCATTACCTGCTGCTGTACTCTGTGACCATTACCTGCTGTTGATGTCTGCTGACCATAACCTGCTGCTGTACTCTGCTGACCATTACCTGCTGTTGATGTCTGCTGACCATAACCTGCTGCTGTACTCTGCTGATCATTTGCTGCTGCTGTACTCTGCTGGCCATTACCTGTGGTTTTACTCTGCTGACCATTACCTGTTGTTGTACTCTGCTGACTATTAGCTGCTATTGTATTCTGCTGACCATTACCTGCTGCTGTACTCTGCTGACCATTGTTCTCTGCTGACCATTACCTGCTGTTATACTCTGCTGACCATTGTACTCTGCTGACCATTACACTCTGTTATACTCATCTGACATTACCTGCTGCTGTACTCTGCTGACCATTACCTGCTGTTGATCTCTGCTGACGATTACCTGCTGCTGTACTCTGCTGACCATTACCTGCTGTTGTACTCTGCTGACCATTACCGGCTATTGATCTCTGTTGACCATTACCTGCTGTTGTACTCTGCTGACCATTACCTGCTATTGTTCTCTGCTGACCATTAGCTGCTATTGTTCTCTGCTGACCATTAGCTGCTTTTGTACTCTGCTGGCCATAACCTGCTATTATACCCTGCTGATTATTACCTGCTGCGGTACTCTGCTGACCATTAACCACTATTGATCTCTGCTGACCAGTACCTGCTGTTGTACTCTACTGACCATTAGATTCTATTGATCTCTGCTGACCATTACCTGCTGCTGTACTCTGCTGACCATTATCTGCTATTGTACTCTGCTGACCATTACCTGCTGTTGTACTCTGCTGACCATTACCTGTTGTTTTACTCTGCTGACCATTACCTGCTGTTGTACTCTGCTGACCATTACCTGCTATTGTACTCTGCTGACCATTACCTGCTGTTGTACTCTGCTGACCATTACCTGCTGCTGTACTCTGCTGACCATCAGCTGCTGTTGCACTTTGCTGACCATTACCTGCTATTGTACTCTGCTGACCATTACCTGCTGTTTTACTCTGCTGACCATTACCTGCTGTTGTACTCTGCTGACCATTGTACTCTGCTGACCATTAGCTGCTTTTGTACTCTGCTGACCATTAGCTGCTGCTGTACTTTGCTGACCATTACCTTCTGTTATACTCTGCTGTACTCTGCTGACCATTACCTGCTATTGTACTCTGCTGACCATTACCTGCTCTTGTACTCTGCTGACCATTACCTGCTATTGTACTCTGCCGACCATTCTACTCTGCTGACCATTAGCTGCTTTTGTACTCTGCTGACCATTAGCTGCTGCTATACTTTTCTGACCATTACCTGCTATTGTACTCTGCTGACCATTAGCTGCTGCTGTACATTGCTGACCATTACCTGCTATTGTACTCTGCTGACCATTACCTGCTGCTGTACTCTGCTGACCATTACCTGCTATTGTGCTCTGCTGACCATTACCTGTTGTTGTCTTCTGCTTACCATTACTTGCTGTTGTACTCTGCTAACCATTACCTGCTATTGATCTCTGCTGACCATTACCTGCTGTTGTACTCTGCTGACCATTAGCTGCTTTTGTACTCTGCTGACCATTACCTGCTGCTGTACTCTGCTGACCATTACCTGCTGTTGTACTCTGCTGACTATTACCTGCTATTGTACTCTGCTGTTCATTAACTGCTATTGATCTCTGCTAACCATTACCTGCTATTGTACTCTGCTGACGATTACCTGCTTTTGTACTCTGCTGACCATTAGCTGCTATTGATCTCTGCTGGCCATTATCTGCTATTGTACTCTGCTGACCATCAGCTGCTGTTGTACTCTGCTGACCATTACCTGCTATTGTAGTCTGCTGACCATTACCAGCTGTTGTGCTCTGCTGACCATAACCTGCTATTGTACTCTGCTGACCATTATCCGTTGTTGTACTCTGCTGACCATTATCTGTTGTTTTTTTCTGCTGACCATTACCTGCTATTGTACTCTGCTGACGATTAGCTGCTCTTGTACTCTGCTGACCATTACCTGCTGTTGTACTCTGCTGACCATTACCTGTTGTTGTACTCTGCTGACCATTAGCTGCTATTGATCTCTGCTGACCATTACCTGCTGTTATACTCTGCTGTACTCTGCTGACCATTACCTGCTGTTGTACTCTGCTGACCATTACCTGCTATTGTACTCTGCTGACCATTACCTGCTGTTGTACTCTGCTGACCATTACCTGCTGTTGTACTCTGCTGACCATTACCTGCTGTTGTACTCTGCTGACCATTACCTGTTGTTGTACTCTGCTGACCATTACCTGCTGTTGTACTCTGCTGACCATTACCTGTTGTTGTACTCTGCTGACCATTACCTGCTGTTGTACTCTGCTGACCATTTCCTGCTGTTGTACTCTGCTGACCATTACCTGTTGTTGTACTCTGCTGACCATTACCTGCTGTTGTACTCTGCTGACCATTACCTGCTATTGTACTCTGCTGACCATTACCTGTTGTTGTACTCTGCTGACCATTACCTGCTGTTGTACTCTGCTGACCATTACCTGTTGTTGTACTCTGCTGACCATTAACTGCTGTTGTACTCTGCTGACCATTACCTGCTGCTGTACTCTGCTGACCATTACCTGCTGTTGTACTCTAATGACCATTACCTGCTGTTGCACTCTAATGACCATTATCTGCTGTTGTACTTTAATGACCATTACCTGCTGTTGTACTCTGCTGACCATTACCTGCTGTTGTACTCTGCTCACCATTACCTGCTGTTGTACTCTGCTGACCATTACCTGCTGCTGTACTCTGCTCACCATTACCTGCTGTTGTACTCTGCTGACCATTACCTGCTGTTGTACTCTGCTGACCATTAGCTGCTGCTGTACTCTGCTGACCATTACCTGCTGCTGTATTCTGCTGACCATTACCTGTTGTTGTACTCTGCTGACCATTACCTGCCGCTGTACTCTGCTGACCAATACCTGGCATTGTACTCTGCTGACCATTACCTGCTGTACTCTGCTGACCATTACCTTCTATTGTACTCTGCTGACCATTACCTGCTGCTGTACTGAGCAAGACCAAGGTAGTGTGACTACCTGGCTATCACAGCACTTGCAAGGAAAAGTATATATATATATATATATATATATATATATATATATATATATATATATGTATATGTAAATGTGGGTGTCCTCGCACTAGCAAGAAAGTAAAGGTCACAAGCCAGTCCTATATATGCTGAACTGAACAGTTCAGTATATATAGGACTGGCTTGTGACCTTTACTTTCTTGCTAGTGCAGGGACACCCACATTTACCTATATGTTTAATAACTGGAGTACACCATTGTCCCGAGCATTATTATTCTAAATAACTATCTAACTTTGTTAGAGGCTATGCGGTGCTAACGAGCAGTTTTGTCTCACCGCTCACTTACCTGCAGAGCTGGTATTACGGGTTTTTACAAACCCGGCGTTAAAAGGCAAGAAGTGAGCGTTGAGCAAAATTGTGCTCCTTACCGCACTCCAATACCAGCGCTGCTTAAGTCAGCGGTGAGCTGGTCGTACGTGCTCGTGCACGATTTCCCCATAGGAATCAACAGGGAGAGCCGGCTGAGAAAAAGTCTAACACCTGCAATAAAGCAGCATAAAGCTCAGTAATGCAGCCCCATTTTCCTATGGGGAAACACATTTTATGTTTACACCTAACACCCTAACATGAACCCCGAGTCTAAATACCCCTAATCTTACACTTATGAACCCCTAATCTGCCGCTCCCAACATCGTCGCCACCTACATTATATTTTTAAACCCCCAATCTGCCATCCCTAACATCGCCGCCATCCACCTACATTTATTAACCCCTAATCTGCCGCCCCCAACGTCGCCGCCACTATATTAAATTTATTAACCCCTACACCTAAGTCGAACCCTAACCCTTACACCCCCTAACTTAAATATAATTACAATAAATCTAAATAAAAATTAATATCATTAACTAAATAATTCCTATTTAAAACTAAATACTTACCTATAAAATAAACCCTAAGCTAGCTACAATATAACTAATAGTTACATTGTAGCTATCTTAGGGTTTATTTTTATTTTACAGGCAAGTTTGTATTTATTTTAACTAGGTAGAATAGTTATTAAATAGTTATTAACTATTTAATAACTACCTAGCTAAAATAAATACAAAAGTACCTGTAAAATAAAACCTAACCTAAATTACAATAACACCTAACCAATCGGAATTAAGGTAGAAAAAATCCTATTGGCTGATGCAATCAGCCAGTAGGATTGAAGTTCAATCCTATTGGCTGATCCAGTCAGCCAATAGGATTGAGCTCTCATTTTATTGGCTGATTTGAATAGCCAATAGAATGCAAGCTCATTTTTATTTCTGATTGGATCAGCCAATAGGTTTGAACTTCAATCCTATTGGCTGATTGCATCAGCCAATAGGATTTTTTCTACCTTGATTCCGATTGGCTGATAGAATTCTATCAGCCAATCGGAATCTAAGGGATGCCATCTTGGATGACGTCACTTAAAGGAACCGTCATTCAGTAAGAAGACTTCGTTTGAAGAGGATGCTCCGCGTCGGATGTCTTGAAGATGGACCCGCTCCGCGTCGGATGGATGAAGATAGAAGATGCCGTCTGGATGAAGACTTCTGCCCGTCTGGAGGACCACTTCGCCCGGCTTGGATGAAGACTTCTCCCGGCTTCATTGAGGACTTTGGCCCGGTTGAATGAAGACTTCTGCTGCTTCCTTGAGGAAGTCGATCTTCAGGGGGTTAGTGTTAGGTTTTTTCAGGGCCTTTTCAGGGCAATGGGGAGCTTAGGTTTTTTTAGATAGTATTTTATTTGGGGAGTTTGTTGTGTGGGTGGTGGGTTTTACTGTTGGGGGTTTGTTTGTATTTTTTTTTACAGGTAAAAGAGCTGATTTCTTTGGGGCAATGCCCCGTAAAAGGCCCTTTTAAGGGCTATTGATAGTTTAGTTTAGGCTAGGGTTTTTTTTTATTTTGGGGGGGCTTTTTATTTTGATAGGGCTATTAGATTAGGTGTAATTAGTTTAAATATCTTGTAATTTCAAAAATTATTTTCTGTAATTTTGTTTTTTCTTTTTTCTTTTGTATTTTAGCTAGTTTAATTTAATTTATTTAATCGTTTTTAATTTAGTTAATTTAATTGTAGGGTTTGGTTAGGTGTTATTGTAACTTAGGTTAGGTTTTATTTTACAGGTACTTTTGTATTTATTTTAGCTAGGTAGTTATTAAATAGTTAATAACTATTTAATAACTATTCTACCTAGTTAAAATAAATACAAACTTGCCTGTAAAATAAAAATAAACCCTAAGCTAGATACAATGTAACTATTAGTTATATTGTAGCTAGCTTAGGCCTAGATTTGGAGTTTGGCGGTAGAAGGGCTGTTAACGCTCCGCGGGCTTTTTTCTGGCCGCACCGTAATATTAACTCTGGTATTGAGAGTTCAAACAAATGCTGCGTTAGGCTCCAAAAAAGGAGCGTAGAGCATTTTTACCGCAAATGCAACTCTCGATACCAGAGTTGCTTACGGACGCGGCCAGCCTCAAAAACGTGCTTGTGCACGATTCCCCCATAGGAAACAATGGGGCTGTTTGAGCTGAAAAAAAACCTAACACCTGCAAAAAAGCAGCGTTCAGCTCCTAACGCAGCCCCATTGTTTCCTATGGGGAAACACTTCCTACGTCTGCACCTAACACTCTAACATGTACCCCGAGTCTAAACACCCCTAACCTTACACTTATTAACCCCTAATCTGCCGCCCCCGCTATCGCTGACCCCTGCATATTATTATTAACCCCTAATCTGCCGCTCCGTACACCGCCGCAACCTACGTTATCCCTATGTACCCCTAATCTGCTGCCCCTAACACCGCCGACCCCTATATTATATTTATTAACCCCTAATCTGCCCCCCACAACGTCGCCGCCAGCTACTTACAATAATTAACCCCTAATCTGCCGAGCGGACCTGAGCGCTACTATAATAAAGTTATTAACCCCTAATCCGCCTCACTAACCCTATCATAAATAGTATTAACCCCTAATCTGCCCTCCCTAACATCGCCGACACCTAACTTCAATTATTAACCCCTAATCTGATGACCGGAGCTCATCGCTACTATAATAAATGGATTAACCCCTAAAGCTAAGTCTAACCCTAACACTAACACCCCCCCTAACTTAAATATAATTTACATCTAACGAAATTAATTAACTCTTATTAAATAAATTATTCCTATTTAAAGCTAAATACTTACCTGTAAAATAAATCATAATATAGCTACAATATAAATTATAATTATATTATAGCTATTTTAGGATTAATATTTATTTTACAGGCAACTTTGTAATTATTTTAACCAGGTACAATAGCTATTAAATAGTTACGAACTATTTAATAGTTACCTAGTTAAAATAACTAGTTCCGATCAGCCAATAGAATGCGAGCTCAATCTGATTGGCTGATTGGATCAGCCAATCGGATTGAACTTGATTCTGATTGGCTGATTCCATCAGCCAATCAGAATATTCCTACCTTAATTCCGATTGGCTGATAGAATCCTATCAGCCAATCGGAATTCGAGGGACGCCATCTTGGATGACGTCATTTAAAGGAACCGTCATTCGTCGTCTAGTCGTCGGAGAAGAAGGATGGATCCGCGATGGAGGTCTTCAAGATGGACCCGCTCCGCACCGGATGGAAGAAGATCGAAGATGCCGCTTGGAGAAGATGTTTGCCGGTCCGGATGTCCTCTTCTTGCCGGATAGGAGGAAGACTTTGGACCCTCTTCTGGACCTCTTCAGCACCGGATGCCAGGACGGATCGTGATACCTGGATGGTGAAGACAAGGTAGGAAGATCTTCAGGGGCTTAGTGTTAGGTTTATTTAAGGGGGGTTTGGGTTAGATTAGGGGTATGTGGGTGGTGGGTTGTAATGTTGGAGGGGGGTATTGTATGTTTTTTTTTACAGGCAAAAGAGCTGATTTTCTTGGGGCATGCCCCGCAAAGGGCCCTGTTCAGGGCTGGTAAGGTAAAAGAGCTGTTACATTTATTAATTTAGAATAGGGTAGGGAATTTTTTATTTTGGGGGTCTTTGTTATTTTATTAGGGGGCTTAGAGTAGGTGTAATTAGTTTAAAATTGTTGTAATATTTTTCTTATGTTGGTAAATATTTTTTTATTTTTTGTAACTTAGTTCTTTTTTATTTTTTGTACTTTAGTTAGTTTATGTAATTGTAGTTATTTGTAGCAATTGTATTTAATTTATTTACTGATAGTGTAGTGTTAGGTTAATTGAAGGTAATTGTAGGTAGTTTATTTAATTAATTTATTGATAGGGTAGTGTTAGGTTTAATTATAACTTAGGTTAGGACCTATTTTACAGGTAATTTTGTTATTATTTTAACTAGGTAACTATTAAATAGTTCTTAACTATTTAATAGCTATTGTACCTGGTTAAAATAATTACCAAGTTGCCTGTAAAATAAATATTAATCCTAAAATAGCTACAATATAATTATAATTTATATTGTAGCTATATTAGGGTTTATTTTACAGGTAAGTATTTAGCTTTAAATAGGAATAAGTTATTTAATAAGAGTTAATTAATTTCGTAAGATTTAAATTATATTTAAGTTAGGGGGGGTGTTAGTGTTAGGGTTAGACTTAGCTTTAGGGGTTAATCCATTTATTATAGTAGCGATGAGCTCCGGTCGGCAGATTAGGGGTTAATAATTGAAGTTAGGTGTCGGCGATGTTAGGGAGGGCAGATTAGGGGTTAATACTATTTATGATAGGGTTAGTGAGGCGGATTAGGGGTTAATTACTTTATTATAGTAGCGCTCAGGTCCGCTCGGCAGATTAGGGGTTAATAAGTGTAGGCAGGTGTCGGCGACGTTGAGGGGGGCAGATTAGGGGTTAATAAATATAATATAGGGGTCGGCGGTGTTAGGGGCAGCAGATTAGGGGTACATAAGTATAACGTAGGTGGCGGCACTTTGCGGTCGGCAGATTAGGGGTTAATTATTGTAAGTAGCTGGCGGCGACGTTGTGGGGGGCAGGTTAGGGGTTAATAAATGTAATACAGGGCTCGGCGGGGTTAGGGGCAGCAGATTAGGGGTACATAAGTATAACGTAGGTGGCGGCGCTTTGCGGTCGGCAGATTAGGGGTTAATTATTGTAAGTAGCTGGCGGCGACGTTGTGGGGGGCAGGTTAGGGGTTAATAAATGTAATACAGGGCTCGGCGGGGTTAGGGGCAGCAGATTAGGGGTACATAAGTATAACGTAGGTGGCGGTCGGCAGATTAGGGGTTAAAAAATTTTAATCGAGTGGCGGCGATGTGGGGGGACCTCGGTTTAGGGGTACATAGGTAGTTTATGGGTGTTAGTGTACTTTAGGGTACAGTAGTTAAGAGCTTTATGAACCGGCGTTAGCCCAGAAAGCTCTTAACTCCTGCTTTTTTCAGGCGGCTGGAGTTTTGTCGTTAGAGCTCTAACGCTCACTTCAGAAACTACTCTAAATACCGGCGTTAGAAAGATCCCATTGAAAAGATAGGATACGCAAATGACGTAGGGGGATCTGCGGTATGGAAAAGTCGCGGCTGAAAAGTGAGCGTTAGACCCTTTAATCACTGACTCCAAATACCGGCGGTAGCCTAAAACCAGCGTTAGGAGCCTCTAACGCTGGTTTTCACGGCTACCGCCAAACTCTAAATCTAGCCGTTAGGATTTATTTTATAGGTAAATATTTAGTTTTAAAAAGGAATTATTTAGTTATTAGTTGTAGGTTTTATTTAGATTTATTGTAATTATATTTAAGTTAGGGGGTGTTAGGGTTAGGGCTAGACTTAGGTTTAGGGGTTAATACATTTAGTATAGTTTCAGCGACGTTGGGGGCGGCAGATTAGGGGTGAATAAATGTAGATAGGTGGCGGCAATGTTAGGGACAGCATATTAGGGGTTAATAATATTTAACTAGTGTTTGCGAGGAGGGAGTGTGGCGGTTTAGGGGTTAATATGTTTATTATAGTTGCGGCGATGTCCGGAGTGGCAGATTAGGGGTTAAAAAATGTATTTTAGTGTTTGTGATGCGGGAGGGTCTCGGTTTAGGGGTTTATAGGTAGTTTATGGGTGTTAGTGTACTTTTTAGCACTTTAATTATGAGTTTTATGTTACGGCGTTGTACCATAAAACTCTGAACTACTGACTCTTAAATGCGTTACGGATCTTGGAGGTAGAGGGTGTACTGCTCACTTTTTGGCCTCCCAGGACAGACTCGTAATATCAGCGCTATGGAAGTCCCATAGAAAAAAGAGTTTATGAAGTTTGCGTAAGTCGTTTTGCGGTAAGGCCAAAGAAGTGTGCAGTGCCCCTAAACCTGCAAGACTCGTATTAGCAGCTGAAGGGAAAAAGCAGCGTTAGGACCTGTTAACGCTGCTTTTTCAGCCTAACGCACAACATTTTACTTTAACTCACTACTCAATGCTTATCCAGATATTTGTGTATATATATATATATATATATATATATATATATACATATATATATATATATATATATATATATATATATATATATATATATATATACATACACAGATATATATATACAGTCATGACCAAAAATATTGTCACCCCTGCATTTCTGTCAGATAATGCACCACGTTGACCAGAAAATTGTTGCACTTAGAAATGTTTAGGCATTCTCATGTTTATTTCTTTTGTTTGGATTGGTATGACACAAAAAAGTGGAGAGAAAAAAAGCCAAATCTGACACATTCCATGCAAAACTGCAAAAATGGACTGGACAAAATTATTAACACCCTCAATTTAATATTTGTTAGCACACCCCTTGGAAAAAATAACTGAAATCAATCACTTCCTGTAACCATTAATGAGTTTCTTACACCTCTCTACTGGAATTTTGGACCACTCTTCTTTCCCTAACTGCTCCAGGTCTCTCAAATTGGAAGGGTTCCTTTTCACAACTGCTGTTTTGAGATCTCTCCACAGGTGTTCTATGGGATTCAGATCTGGACTCATTGCTGGCCAGTTCAGTACTTTCCAGCACTTTGTCTTAAACAATTTCTGGGTGCTTTTTGACGTGTGCTTTGGGTCATTATCCAGCTGTAAGACCCATGACCTCTGACAGAGACCCAACTTTCTGACACCTACATTGCAGCACAGAACTCTTTGTTAGTCTTCAGATTTTTTAATGCCATGCACACAGTCAAGGCATCCAGTGCCTGAAGCAGCAAAGCAACTCCAAAACTTCAGTGAACCTTTACCATGTTTGACTGTAGGGACTGTATTTAGGATGGGCTTTACCAAAAATCTGTAATTTTGTTTTGTCTGTCCACAGCACATTCTCCCAAAATAATTTTGGCTTCCTCAGGAAAGTTTTCGCAAACTCCAATTTGGCATTTTTATGTTTGTGACAGCAGTGGGGTCCTTCTGGGTCTCCTACCATAGCACCCCTTTTCATTCAAATGGCGACATATCGTGCAAGCTGACACATTTGTACCCTGTGCCCAAAGGTCAGCTTGAATTTGTCTGGAAGTTGATCAAGGTTCTTTATCCACCATTTGAACAATCCTTTGTTGCAATCTTTGATCAAGTTTTCTCTTTCATCCACGTCCAGGTAGATTAGCTACAGTGCCATGGGTTGTAAACTTCTTGACAAAGTTGCACACTGTGGACACAGGGGCATTAATATCTCTGGAGATGCACTTGTAACCTTGAGATTGTCCATGCTTTTCCACAATTTTTGTTCTCAGATCCTCAAGCAATTCTTTGCTGCTTTTTCTCTTCTCCATGCTCAGTGGGGCACACAGAGACACACAACTGAAGGGTTGAGTCAATTTTTCACCATTTTAACTGTTTGTCGGTGTGATTTCTATATTGTCAGTACCAGTTAATTGATACAGGTGAGTTTAATTACAAATTACAGGAGCATTACAGACTTAGAATGCAATTATTTCTTACAATTTTGAGAAGGTGCCAATAATTTTGCCCAGTCCATTTTTGGAGTTTTGCATTTCAGATTTGGCTTTTTTTCTCCATGTTTTGTGTTATACCAATACAAACAAACAGCTAGATTACGAGTTTTGCATTATGAGTGAAAAAGCATCGTTATGCTTCATAACAATGCTTTTTCCCTAACGCCGCTATTACAAGTCTTGTCAGAATAGGTGTACTGCACCCCTTTTTGGCCGTCACACAACATCAGTACCGCACTTTTAAAAAATTACAAGATCCGTACCGCCATCTAATTTCAGTAGTTATGAGTTTTATGCTACAAAGCTGTACCATAAAACTCATAACTAAACTGTCACAAAGTACACTAACACCCATAAACTACCTATTAACCCCTAAACTGAGACCCTCCCACATCGCAAACACTTAAATAAATTATTAACCCCTAATCTGCCGCTCCGGACATCGTGTCCACGTAAAAAAATTATTAACCCCTATTCCGCTGCTCCCCGACATCGTCACCACTATAATAAACCTATTAACCCCTAAACTGCCACCCTCCTGCATCGCAAACACTATTTAAATATTATTAACCCCAATCTGCCGTCCGCTCACACCGCCGCTATAATAAACCTATTATCCACTAAACCGCAAGCTCCCACAACGAAATATACTAAATTAAGCTATTAACCCCTAAACCTCTGGCCTCCCACATCACTACATACATATATTAACCCCTAAACCTAACCCTAACCCTAACGTAACCCTTACCCTAAGCATAACCCTAATGTAACCCTAACCCTAACACCCCCTAACTTAAATATAATTAAAATAAATAAAAATAAAACTTACAATTATTACCTAAATACTTCCTATTTAAAACTAAATAAAAACTTACCTGTAAAAAAAACCTAAGCTAGCTACAAAATAACTAATAGTTACATTGCAGCTATCTTAGGTTTTATTTTTATTTTACAGGTAAGTTTGTACCTATTTAAAATAAATACAAAGTTACCTGTAAAATTAAACCTAACCTGCCTTACACTAAAACCTAACATTACAATAAAATAAAATAAATTAAATTATTAAAATACAATTATCTAAATTAAAAACCCCCCCACTAAATTACACAAAATAAAAAATTATATTATCAAAAATAAAAACGAATTACTCCTAATCTAATAGCCCTATCAAAATAAAAATGCCCCCCCAAAATAAAAAAAAACCCTAGCCTACACTAAACTGCCAATGGCCCTTAAAAGGGCCTTTTGCAGGGCATTGCCCCAAAGAAATCAGTTATGTAAAAAAAAAATACAAACAACCCCCCAACAGTAAAACCCACCACCCACCCAACCAAATCCCCCAAATAAAAACCTATCTAAATAAACCTGAGCTAACCATTGCCCTGAAAAGGGCATTTGGATGGGCATTGCCCTTAAAAGGGCATTTAGCTCTTTTACATTGCTCAAACACTAAGTTAAAAATAAAACCCACCTAATAAACCCTTAAAAAACACTAACCCACAATGATCCACTTATCCAACCTCATCCAGGTGGCAGAAGTCCTCATTGAAGCCGGCAGAAGCCTTCATCCAAGCAGGCAGAAGTCCTCCTCAAAGCCGGCAGAAGTCTTCATCCAAGCGGGCAGAAATCCTTCTCGAAGCCGGCAGAAGTCTTCATCCAAGCGGGCAGAAGTCCTTCTCGAAGCCAGCAGAAGTCTTCATCCAAGCGGGCAGAAGTCTTCATCCAAGCAGCAGAAGTCTTCATCCAGACGGCATCTTCTATCTTCATCCATCCGGCGGAGAGTGGTCCATCTTCAAGACATCCAGTGCGGAGCATCCTCTTCTTCTGATCGTCGCTGGAAAATGAAGTTTCCCTTTAAGTGACGCCATCCAAGATGGCGTCCCTTACATTCCGATTGGCTGATAGAATTCTATCAGCCAATAGGAATTAAAGGGCAACAAATCCTATTGGCTATTCCAATCAGTCAATAGGATTGAGCTTTAACCCTATTGGCTGATCCAATCAGCCAATAGTATTGAGCTCGCATTTTATTGGCTATTCCAATCAGCTTAAGCCTATTGGATTTTTTCCCCTTTAATTCCTATTGGCTGATAGAATTTTATCAGCCAATCGGAATGTAAGGGACGTCTTCTTATATGACGTCATGTCAGGATATTACCTTTACTGTTGTCAGGATGTTACCTTTACTATACTCCTCCCACTTCCCCTATAAATCCTGTCAGTCAAGATCAGACAGGTGCTTAGTATTTTGCATATCAAACGTGTATGACACACCTTTCAGGAGCTACTGAGTTTCCAGCTATCCTTGCAAGCCGATTCCTGTAAAGCTACCGTCTAAGACTTTAATCCTGCTAACTCTAAGCCTGACCGGACTGGTTGTTCCTGACTCTGCTATTCCTACAATGGAGGATTGCCACAACATTATTAATTTCAATCATCCAGTCCTACAGTCCGGTACTCTGAACCGCTCCTGCCTATCTTAACCAGCATAACAACATTTACCGCTGCCAGTACACTGTGTTCCGATAAGGACTTTGCCTTCACAGTTCTCTCCTACCTTGTCAGCCCTTACGTGCTGTTGAAACTTGAGCTCTGCCTCTTAGCGCATTCGGCTACCCCAGCCGCTACACACCATAGCAGCACGCCCACCTGTGACGTAACAGGAACGGCGATTCAGGTCTCACTGCCTGTCAGCTGCTGCATCTCTGCGCACACAGCGCTTCTAACCAAGATTGAACTTTCTCAGAGTAATACAAGGAGAGTCTCTTGGCTATTTGATACTTTGAATTCATGCTAGTTTTTGTTAGTATTAGCTTAGGGATTTATTTGTAGTGTAGACTGCTTTTTCTGCTCAATTTACTGCTTCATTTGATTGTCCCTCTATTATAATCACAATATAGGGATCAAGCAGGTAAATTCTAAATCAACTCACAGATCATTCCTTGCTGTTACTTTTTACTTTGTTACAGCTGGAATTCACTGTGATACATTCACAATATTTAGTTCCGCAACTGAGTATCCCCTTTACATCATTACAGTAGTGAAGATTGTTATACAGACCTTACATAATACTAAGCCACCATGGATCCAGCGGAACTCCCTCAGATAGTGTACAACCTATCTCAGAGAGTAGATCAGTTAAGCCATGGTCTACGTGAGCTGCAGATGGAGAACCAGACCCTACGAGGTATTATAAAGGACTCCATATCTAATTCACCAGTACCTGACTCCGCACCTGAACCCCAGGTGTCTTTACCGGATCTCTTCTCTGGCAACCGTAAGGTGTACCGGCAATTCAAAAATGCCTGCAACCTCTTGTTCAACCTTAAACCCAAAACCTATAACAATGATAGAACTAGGGTTCTCACCATCTTCTCTTTCTTGAGAGGTGAGCCAAGGGTATGGGCCGATACCTGTTATGAAAGCAACGATCCCATTCTGTCTTCTTTGGATGATTTCTATGCCACAATGGGCGAATTATATCAAGATACCGACGTACAGCTCACTGCTGAAACCAAGATGAGGAGCCTCAGACAAGGCCGTAGGGCAGTGGAGGAATATATTACGGAATTCAAGCAGTTTGCCACGGATTCCCAGTGGAATGCCGTGGCTCTGAGGAACCAGTTTCGTCTCGGTCTCTCTGATCAGCTGAAAGACGAACTCGCAAGAATAGACATCCCCTCTACCCTCGAAGCCCTCATGAAATTAGCCATCCAGATCGACAGAAGGCTCAGAGAACGAAGACAGGAAAGAGTCCACTTAGATTCCACGGTCTCAACCCCAACAAGATTTTCTACTTCCACAACTTCCAAACCACTATCTGAACCAATGGAGATTGGTGTCATTCGTGGTCCTCTTTCACCCACTGAAAGAAGAAGAAGAAGAACTCTTCAACTTTGTATGTACTGTGCTAACCCTGCGCACACTGTGCATGACTGTGATGTTCTGCTCAAGACTAAGAAAAGTAAGTTTCATTTCTTGTCTTCTCATGTTACCGCAAAACATCCTATTTACTGTAGTCTCTCTTTACTTTTACAGTGGGGATTAGACAGAACCTGCAAAATTGAAGCGATCATCGATTCTGGTGCATACTGCAATTATATTGACAAAGATATTGTAGTAAACAATAAAATACCTATTATATGCAAAGACAACCCTGTTTCCATTCGTGTTATTGATGGTTCCACCATCTCCTCTGGTCCCATCACTCACAATACACATCCTATTACAGTCACAACTACTGATGGCCACTCAGAGAGTTTAGCTTTTGATGTCCTACCATCTCCTCTATTCCCAGTTGTTCTGGGTTTACATTGGCTACAAAAACATCAACCCCAGATCGACTGGGGTAGCCTATGACTCACTCTCTCCTCTCTATACTGTAAACAGCATTGTTTCCCTCGTGAAAAATGCCTCCTACAACTCACAGAAGCAGCTTCCACGCTGCCCCAACAGTACTCAGATTTTTCTGATGTGTTCAGCAAACAACAGGCTGAGTCCTTACCACCGCACCGTGACTATGACTGTCCGATAGAATTGCAACCTGGTGCTACTATCCCCTATGGTCATCTCTACCCACTCAGCCAACCGGAATTAGAACATCTAAAGTCTTACATCAACGAGAATTTACGGAAGGGATTCATCCGTCCCTCAACCTCTCCGGCTGGTGCTGGAATATTTTTTGTCAGAAACAAAGACTCCAGTCTCAGACCCATAATAGATTACCGTGAATTAAACAAGAGGACCATAAAGAATCGCTACCCTCTACCACTTATCCCTGAACTCATTGAAAGACTTTACCAGGCAAAAATCTTTACCAAACTTGATCTACGCGGGGCGTATAACCTAGTACGGATCAGAAAGGGAGACGAGTGGCTTACGGCTTTCCGCACCAGATACGGGCATTTCGAGTACTTGGTTATGCCTTTTGGGCTATGCAATGCCCCTGCCACATTTCAGCACTTTGTCAACGACGTCTTCAGAGATCTTCTGGACACTTGTCTCGTTATTTATCTCGATGACATTCTCATCTACTCCAACACAGAACAAGAACACGTCACGCATGTCCGGATGGTTTTAAAGAGATTACGAGAACACCATCTATTTGCAAAATTGGAGAAATGTTCATTCCATACCACGGAACTGTCATACCTAGGATATCACATCAGTCCAAATGGAATAAAGATGGAAGATACTAAGGTCCAAACCGTCCGAGACTGGGTCAGGCCAAAAAACAGAAAAGCGGTACAACGCTTCCTTGGCTTCGCAAATTACTATAGGAAGTTCATTAAAAATTTCTCACAAATTGCTAAGCCTTTGTCCCGCCTTACAGCTGTTACAACTCCATTTGTTTGGACCACAGAGGCTACAGAAGCATTTAACATCGTAAAAAACAAATTCACCACAGCCCCGATACTTTCTTTCCCTGATCCATCCTTACCTTACATTCTGGAGGTAGACTCCTCGGACTACGCCCTGGGTGCAGTGCTATCCCAGAGACCATCTTCATCTGGACCCATTCATCCAGTCGCATTTTATTCTAAAATCTTGTTACCTGCGGAACGAAACTACCCTATTGGAGAGAAAGAACTCCTAGCCATTAAACGTGCACTGGAAGATTGGAGGCAACTCCTAGAGGGCACGGAACAACCAATAACAATATTCACTGATCACAAAAATCTGGAGTACCTACAGACCAATAAAACCCTTTCCTCCCGACAGATCCGCTGGTATCTTTTTTTTACACGCTTTAACTTCATCATTGTCTATAAACCAGCAAAACTGAACCGTAAAGCAGATGCCCTCTCCAGGATGGACGAGATGCCTAGTTCTCCACCTCTCACAAAGCAGATCATACCCAGCAAACATTTCGTTGGATTTTCTGGTCTCCTTCCAACTCAATTACGACTTTCCTTAAAATCAGATAAACAAAAACCTCTTAGCAAGCTCATTAAACAACCTGATGGATTCTTCTATCATTTTCAGAAACTTTATATTCCGCCCTCTCTTAGGCAATCCATCATTGAACGGTTCCATGATCTACCTACTTCTGGTCATCAAGGTATCAACAGAACTGCAGAAAAGATTTCTAGGGATTATTGGTGGCCTGATTTAACTCATTCTGTCTCCCAATTTGTGAAATCATGTACGGTCTGTGCAACAACAAAGCCTGAGAATAAATCCCCATATGGTCTCCTCATGCCCATTCAGGTCCAAGACAAGCCTTGGCAGCATGTTGGTCTGGATTTCATAGTTGAGTTACCCCTCTCTTCTAAACAAAATACCATTTTGGTTGCTATAGACTTGTTCAGCAAGATGGCACACTTTATCCCGTTCCATAAACTGCCAACTTCTGCCGAAACAGCACAGCTCTTTCTCCAGCATATAGTCAGATTACATGGTGTACCACGTATCCTGACCTCCAACCGAGGTACACAATTTACTTCAAACTTCTGGAAACAACTTTCATCTCTTCTTCGAATTGATCATCGCTACTCTACCTCGTTTCATCCCCAAACGAACGGCCAGACAGAACGAGCTAACCAATGGCTCGAACAATATCTACGGGCTTTCTGTTCACAACATCAAGACGATTGGACTCAGTTTCTTCCTATGGCAGAGTTCGCATTCAATGATTCTCTCAACTCCACTACCAAAATGACACCTTTCTTTGCCAACTACGCTTACCATCCGACTATACATATTTCTCCGGGCACTATCCCCAACTCACCTAAAGTGGAAGAGCTATCCAATTCCTTACTGGAGACTTTCCATACACTGCGCAACAATATCCTACAAGCCCAAAACATCCAGAAGCATCATTACGACCTCAGACGTTGTACCCCACCTTCCTATGCCGTGGGGGACCTCGTTTGGCTGTCTACGAAAAATCTCAAGCTTCGTGTGCCTACCAAGAAGCTGGGTAAGCTATTCATTGGGCCCTTTCCTATCATTAGGGTGATTAACCCTAACGCCGTCACCCTAGACTTACCTGCATCCATGCGAATACACCCCAGCTTTCATGTCTCTTTACTCAAACCTGCTCTACAGACTGGTGGTACCCATCTGGTGATGCCTCCCGCTTCTCAATTACCTGATTCTGAGGAGTACGAGGTTCAATCAGTCCTGGATTCCAGATACCGTGCGGGTGTTTTGGAATATCTCATCCGCTGGAAGGGTTACTCGGTGGAAGACGATTCCTGGGAGCCCTCTACCCATCTTCATGCCCCGGCTCTCGTCTCCCTTTTCCACCGTCGGTATCCTGATCGGCCAAGACCTCAAGCTCTGGGAGCGCTTCTTTGAGGAGGGGGTGATGTCAGGATATTACCTTTACTGTTGTCAGGATGTTACCTTTACTATACTCCTCCCACTTCCCCTATAAATCCTGTCAGTCAAGATCAGACAGGTGCTTAGTATTTTGGATATCAAACGTGTATGACACACCTTTCAGGAGCTACTGAGTTTCCAGCTATCCTTGCAAGCCGATTCCTGTAAAGCTACCTTCTAAGACTTTAATCCTGCTATCTCTAAGCCTGACCGGGCTGGTTGTTCCTGACTCTGCTATTCCTACAACGGAGGATTGCCACAACATTATTAATTTCAATCATCCAGTCCTACAGTCCGGTACTCTGAACCGCTCCTGCCTATCTTAACCAGCATAACAACATTTACCGCTGCCAGTACACTGTGTTCCGATAAGGACTTTGCCTTCACAGTTCTCTCCTACCTTGTCAGCCCTTACGTGCTGTTGAAACTTGAGCTCTGCCTCTTAGCGCATTCGGCTACCCCAGCCGCTACACACCATAGCAGCACGCCCACCTGTGACGTAACAGGAACGGCGATTCAGGGCTCACTGCCTGTCAGCTGCTGCATCTCTGCGCACACAGCGCTTCTAACCAAGATTGAACTTTCTCAGAGTAATACAAGGAGAGTCTCTTGGCTATTTGATACTTTGCATATCTCATGTGAACATTGCACGCTCCTGTGAATTAACAGGTTGTTCAGTTCTTTATTGAATTCATGCTAGTTTTTGTTAGTATTAGCTTAGGGATTTATTTGTAGTGTAGACGGCTTTTTCTGCTCAATTTACTGCTTCATTTGATTGTCCCTCTATTATAATCACAATATAGGGATCAAGCAGGTAAATTCTAAATCAACTCACAGATCATTCCTTGCTGTTACTTTTTACTTTGTTACAGCTGGAATTCACTGTGATACATTCACACTATTTAGTTCCGCAACTGAGTATCCCCTTTACATCATTACAGTAGTGAAGATTGTTATACAGACCTTACACGTCACTTAAAGGGAAACTTGATTTTCCAGCGACGATCGGAAGAACAGGATGCTCTGAAGATGGACCCGCTCCGTCCTTTTAAGGGCCATTGGCAGTTTAGTGTAGGCTAGAGTTTTTTTATTTTGGGGGTGCTTTTTTATTTTAATAGGGCTATTAGATTAGGAGTAATTCGTTTTTATTTTTGATAATTTCGTTTTTTATTTTGTGTAATTTAGTGTTTATTTTTTTGTAATTTAGATAATTGTATTTTAATAATTTAATTTATTTTATTGTAATGTTGGGTTTTAGTGTAAGGCAGGTCAGGTTTTATTTTACAGGTAACTTTGTATTTATTTTAATTAGGTAGCTAGTAAATAGTTAATAACTATTTACTAACTAGTCTACCTAGTTAAAATAAATACAAACTTACCTGGGAAATAAAAATAAAACCTAAGATAGCTACAATGTAACTATTAGTTATTTTGTAGCTAGCTTAGGTTTTATTTTACAGGGAAATATGTATTTAGTTTTAAATTATTTAGGTAATCATTGTAAGTTTTATTTAGATTTATTTTAATTATATTTAAGTTAGGGGCGGTTAGGGTTAGGGTTAGATTTAGGGTTACATTAGGGTTATGCTTAGGGTTAGGGTTACGTTAGGGTTAGGTTTAGGGGTTAATATATTTATTTAGTGTTAGTGATGTTGGAGGTCAGAGGTTTAGGGGTTAATAACTTTAGTATAGTGGCGGCAACATTGGTGGCGGCAGATTAGAGGTTAATAACTGTAATGTAGGTGGCAGCGATGTTAAGGGCGGCAGATTACGGGTTAATAAGTATATTTAGGTGGTGGTGATGTTAGGGACAGCAGATTAGGGGTTAATAACTGTATGTAGGTGGCGGCAATGCCGGGGGAGGCAGATTAGGGGTGTTTAGACGTGGTTTTTATGTTAGGGTGTTAGGTTTAAACATACGTTTTTCTTTCCCCATAGACATCAATGGGGCTGCGTTACGGAGCTTTTGTTTCCGCGATTGCAGTTGTTAGGCTTTTTTTTGCTGGCTCTCCCTATTGATGTCTATGGGAAAATCGTGCACGAGCACGTCAAAGTAGCGCTTGTATTTGGGTGAAGCATGGAGCTCAACGCCACCATATCGCCCGCACAAGCCTGCTTTTTGTAAACCTGTAATAGCAGTGCTATGAAAGGTGAGCAATGAAAATAACGTACACAAAATTAGCGAGCAGCCATAACGCCATAACTTGTAATCTAGCCGAAAGGAAATAAACATGAGAATGCCTAAACATTTGTAATTGCAACAATTTTCTGGGCAAAGTGGTGCATTATCTGACAGAAATGCAGGGGTACAAATATTTTTGGCCATGACTGTGTATGTATATATATATATATATATATATATATATATATATATATATATATATATATATAATTGAAACAGCAGGTGTTACAGCACTCCAACCTTGGTACATCAAAAGGACCTGGGTGCAATGATCAAAAGAACATACAGAAACTGGATTTGGGAATGAAGGGCACTCTCAGGATTTGTGATAATTGCGTGTCAGCAAAAACTATCTTTTATTGTTCTCAATAACGACATTTGTTAAAGGTCGACGTTTCGGCTTTCACAGAAGCCTTCATCAAGACGAATCATATCTCATACCGGCTTCCAGCCGTGCTCACCAAACAGAAAAGATCATATATATATATATATATATATATATATACAAATTTACAGTAAGATCAGCACTCACCAGCATCATTATCAGCACTGTGCACGGCCATATAAATCCATCCAAAGTAGAAGCAGCATGGGAAAAAGGATCCGGTGTATATCCCAGTAGCTTCACAGCAGCATAAAAAGCCAGCACCAGAGAGTAAATCAATCACCATTTATTTGAATAAATACATCATGTATATATTCAAATAAATGGTGATTGATTTACTCTCTGGTGCTGGCTTTTTATGCTGCTGTGAAGCCACTGGGATACACACCGGATCCTTTTTCACATGCTGCTTCTACTTTATATATATATATATACACACACATACATACACGTAGCATCACATTAAAAACAAGGATCAGGAGATTCAATCTTTTGCATTTTGGCTAACAAAGTTGCTTTGATTACAGACATTAGTCTCCCCATACCTGCCCTTCAATTTAAAGGTGCATAGTCAAAGCTTAAAGGTGGATAAGTAATAGAAGTGGAAACACTATACAGTACCAACCCTCCCAACAATAGAATATATATACAATAGGTTTCTCAAATTACACAATAACCAAATTATTATAAGTATATGAATGTGTATATATATTGATAAAGACATTATTATTAGTAGTATTTATCATGATGACGAGGTTGACATGGGAAGAGTAATGGTATTGCCTCCTGTTAACATACCTACCAAATTTGAATGCTAGGTTATCAGGACTGGAGGGTTTAGAAAAGAATGGGGTGAGAGTTTGGGTAAGACTGGGTAATCTGGGGGGCATGTTAGGACATTTTGGGGTGCATGATTCAGAAGTTTCCCCATTTTCAATGTGTGACCCCAGGACATTAATAGGCTGGAAACAATGTAGGATGGACAGAACTCTTAAACCATGACAAACCAGCAAAACACAATGTGGCTCGGAGCACGATGACTACAAGTATATAAAAAAGATTTTCTGTCTTTCAAATGGACAGAACCAATCACTATTGGAAAATGGATTATATTAAAATAATAATAATAAAGATGGCACTAAATGAACTATGCATGTACAATCTTGGGTTATATTGTCCAAAACCTACTTGTTGGAAATAGATACATAGAAGTTAACTGTGTAACTGAGAACCCAGAATATATTAAGCAAACTCAAGCATACTTGGGTTCTTAGCAGCACAGGTTATGGGTTATTTGAATTAAATGATCTAAAACTTACAATGCTTCATCTTTCAGCACACTGTTAATATACGTCACTAAGGTTATCACTGAGATTTACAAAATATTCTTTTTGACTGATTTCTCTCACAAAATATAATTGCATTAGCATGTACATGCCCCCATACTTTTAAAGCATAGTGCATGGAGGGTTATTATCATGCTCATTGATCTTGTATTACAAGTGGTAAATTAAGTATTGTATTTTAGCGAAATCCAAAATACCAATGTAAAATTGAGTGTTTTTCTTTAGACCTCATATAAACAATTATTAATAGTATAGAGCGGATCTACATGAAAACGTCTCCACTTACAAACACTCGGCTTAGCACGCCATCAGCTTAGCGCACAATTGATATCCAACATGAATTTTACCGTGCACCCCATAGAAATCTATTATGTGAGAGATTAAGCACACCAGTGCTGTCTGATATGCTTGTAATATGAGTGAAAAAATAGAAATGCTATTGATTGTGCTTGAGCCATGATAATGCACAATAGTGCTAATATTTTTGCATTCCCCTGGTGTTGCTTATTTTACAACTATAGCTCTTGTTTCAGCTAGACACACAGAATATATTGAAAACACAATCTGATACTTGCCAAGACTATAATGCATATGTACAGCAGCTGACTGACATGTGTAGGCCCAGAGCTATGTGTCCAGAACCTAATAAAGATGATTAAAGGGACCATCCTTTTGTAATGATTCAGTTAATATATGTTTGCCCTAAAGCTCTTTTGTGTCTGACAGTAATTTATGGCACAATAAGTAAAATAAATACATTAATTCAAAATATTTCTGTTAATATAATCTCTCTTTACAGATATTATTTTAAATGTACAGTATTAAATTACATGTATTCAGTACTATATACTTGCCATGTGCATACAATTCATCCTTGGATAGGTACCTATCCTGTCTAATAATCATTCAGCCTACTGTTTAAGGGGACTGTCAAGTGAAAATTAAACTTTCATGATTCAAATAGGGCATGCAACTTTAAACAACTTTACAATTTACTTTTATCATCAAATTTGCTTTGTTCTCTTAGTATTCTTTGTTAAAAGCTAAACCTAGGTAGGCTCATAATGGATTTCTAAGCCGTTTTAGGCCGTACTTTATTTCAGTGCTTTTTGACAGTTTTTCACAGTTAGACGGTGCTAGTTCACATGTGCCATATAGATAACATTGTGCTCACTCCCTTGGAGTTATTTATGAGTCAGCACTGATTGGCTAAAATGCAAGTCTGTTAAAAGCACTGAGATAAGGGGGCAGTCTGCAGAGGTTTAGATACAAGGTAATTACAGAGGTAAAAAGTGTATTAAACTAACAGTGTTGTTTATGCAAAACTGGGGGAATGGGTAATAAAAGGATTATCTATCTTTTTAAACAATAAAAATGTTCAAGTAGACTGTCCCTTTAAGCATTCGCTCATCACCCAACTAGAGGCGAGATTACATATGCAGCGTCGCTCGCAAAACCTTTTTATGTAGTATGTGCAGAATTTTTACAGACTAATCTCATGTATTTGATGATGCAACTAAATTGATAGACCAAATACAACATATATAGCCAAATTCCTGATAAAAAAGCAGTGCCTAGCGGGAGCCAAATATATGGATATATTGTAATAAAAGGGAGGGATACAATGTATCTTTAACAAAAGAAATAATAAAACATCCCCCAACTTGTAAAACAAAGTCAGTGTAGTAAATTCCCAGAAAGTTTAGAGTAGCTCATGATAGAATACTAATCAAGAGGCTGCTCTTTTGCCCCCCTTCAGCAAAACTGGAGGTAAAACCTAAACAAAACAGAAAGGTGGGTCCTTGTGCATATCAGTACAATAAATGAAAGAAAAGTTCCCCATGGCGAATACCAGATACTCACAAAAGTGGCTGCACTGATGCACTCCTTTGTGCTATAAAGTGCAGGCTGAGATATCGCAGTGACTCGGCTCACTGAACACAAGCCACAGGATACCGGATGTTATTCCTTCTCCTGGAACCAAAATCCTACTCCAGTCGGTCAGCATCTGGGTTATGGTTAATAATGCAATTTCTTTTTTTAAGCGGTGTTGTCAAAAAAGGGAGTGTGTTTATCAGCTTCAAATTCCAGAAAACCCCATTAGGCCAGGATTGGGTGATAGACCATATGGAGCACTGGATTAAGTTTATGACACTGTTTCACATATCAAACTAAATCATAAACTGTATTGCCTTCATCTAGACTCAACATTGTTAAATGGGCAGAATGCTGGATTAAAGGGACACTGAACCCAATTTTTTTCTTTCGTGATTCAGATACAGCATTCAATTTTAAGCAACTTTCTAATTTACTCCTATTATCACATTTTCTTCATTCTCTTGGTATCTATTTGAAATGCAAGAATGTAAGTTTAGATGCCGGCCCATTTTTGGTGAACAACCTGGGTTGTTCTTGCTGATTGGTGAATAAATTAATCCACCAATGAACAAGTGCTTTCCAGAGTCCTGAACCAAACAAAAAGCTTAGATGCCTTATTTTTCAAATAAAGATAGCAAGAGAATGAAGAAAAATTGATAATAGGAGTAAATTAGAAAGTTGCTTAAAATTGCATGCTCTATCTGAATCACGAAAGAAAAAAATTGGGTTCAGTGTCCCTTTAAGTATAGAAGATGTGTTGATTCTAATCTTTCCAATAATTTTTTTTTTTTCCTATTGGAAAAATAGTATTTTCCATTTTTTGTTTTGTCTTATCAAAGCAATCACATTCTTCCCTAATCAAACACAACCAATCTTGATAACTCCCAGGATGTTCAATCTCTATTTCCACAACTCCACCATTAATGACCAATAATGGCTGTTCATTAACAAACACTGGAACTGACACACCAAACAAAATTATCGTGCAAATCTAAAATTATGGATTACTGCTGTTTTTACCTTATATCACATCCCTGTTGTCTACACAGCCAATCAGAAGCATTGACAACATGACCAACATGCAACTTAACCCCTACCAGTGAGTGATTCCTTTTAGAGTAGGATAATGGAGTTATCAAAGTATGTGCATGTTTTTGCAATTGAAAGACATACACTTGTATTGGTATCTGTATTAATTTAACAACTGCCAATATCTTGTAGATATGTTCTATTCATGTTTTTACATTTGCTTATTGATATTAATGACATATTCAGTATAGTTGGTTATTTGGTGCAAATCTGTCGCCATTAGTAAGGGCAATCGCTGTTGTTGGTATGGGAGCGCCATCTTGTTTTTCTAGTAGGGATACAAAGGTATTGATATCTGTATTGATTTAGTAACTCTCAATATCTTGTAGATAAAAGTAATACCAACTCCGAGGACACGGCACGCCTGCATTGTACTTATATTAAGTGCATCCTACACATGTGATTGGGCTTTTTTTTATTCCTGTTTGTCTTCATCCATTTTCCTAATATGCTACACCTTGAGGTGCCACCTATGGTGTGTTTAATTTCTTGTAGAAATGTTTTATTCATGTTTTTATATTTACATATTGATACTGTTGACATATTCAGTATATTTGGTTATTTTGTCAGTCAAAAAGGGCAGCCGCTGTTGTTGGCATGGGCTATGCAATCTTGTTTTTCTGGTTTGAGCATGTGCAGATTGTTGTCCCATGTGTGATTGTTCATCAGTGGGTGATGAGCATTTTTGAATTGCCTTTTTCTGTTAAACTTCATGCATCGACTTTGTAGTCAATATTTGATAACCTGGGTTTGGATGTATTGTGATAATCAGCGTTAATGTTGTCCATGTATTCCATAGGTGAATGTTCCAATATCTGCTCGAATGGGATACAATATTTTTCAGATATGGAAATTGTGTTATCATTTACATTGTGCTTGCTTAAAACATGAAAAAGGCATATTGAGATCTGGAAAAAAATCCAAACGTGATCAGTTCTGGGGCCTGTTTTGTTTAACATATTTATCAGTGATATTGACAGAGGGCACGAAGGGCTGCTGTGTCTGATGACAATACAACACTTTGTAACATATTTGATGTTCTAAGAAGGTGAATCTAATAAGAATTGATATAAAATAAATTAGAGAATTGTATAAAAGTCTGGGATCTAAATTCAAAACCACCAATTACAAAATTATGAATTTAAGGAAAAATAACCTAAGGTTACTTACAGTCAAGTCCAAATTTTTGTTTTCATGATTTAAATGTATTTTTAAACAACTTTCCAATTTACGTTTATCACCAATTTTACTTTGTTCTCTTGGTATTCTTAGTTGAAAGCTAATTCTAGGAGGTTCATTTGCTAATTTCTTAGACCTTGAAGACTGCCTCTTATCTGAATGGATTTTGACCACTAGAGGGCATTAGTTCACGTGTTTCATATAGATAACATTGAGCTCATGCAAGTGAAGTGACCTAGGAGGGAGCACTGATTGGCTAAAATGCAATTCTGTCAAAAGAACTGAAATAAGGGGACAGTTTGCACAGGCTTAGAAACAAGTTAATCAGAGAGGTAAAAAGTGTATTTCTATAACAGTGTTGGTTATGCAAAACTGGGGAATGGGTAAAAAAGGGATTATCTTTCTTTTTAAACAACAACAATTCTGGTGTTGACTGTCCCTTTAAATATCAAAAAAAAACTGAACTTGGGAATTATTTTATTTCATATGATTTAAAAATGTGGTAAACAATGCAGGAGATAAGGCCAACAGAATGCATAGTTCTATAGAAAGAGTTATTAGGAGTAGAAAAAGGGAGATTCATATGGCACTTTATAAATCATTAATCTCACTAATTAGGCCATATCTTGCATATTGCAAACAGTTCCCAAGACCATAACTCCAGAGGGATAGAAACAAACTGTAATCTGTTCAAAGGAGAGGTAGTACGTTTGTTACATGGCCTAAAAATAAAACCTACTAAGATAGACATAAATATTTATAACTTAGAGAAGAGACAGAAATGATGTATAGCAAGGGGTGATGCTTTAACATAATTTACCATAGTGATTCTAAAAAATCAAATGTCACATACTTTGGATTTGAAAATTTATCAGGTAATAGACTTGGGTGTGCACTATTTTGCAGTTCCACCGGCAAAAATAGTGCAGGAACTCTGTTCCCATGCGTTCTCATTGTCACTGGACTTGACCCTGGTATATATATATACTGTGTATATATATATATATATATATATATATATACAGACATGTACATATTTAGACATGTGTATGTATGTGACTCTATTCTGTCTATGCTCATATCTTTGTGCAATTTAAATTTTTTTATCAGACAGTGTTGTTTTGATTTCAGCTGTAATGTTAAATGTATTTTTGATGTGTTTTGTGCAACTTTTTTGTCTCACATAACAGTAAACCAGTGCTCTGAAGTCATGCTAATCCGACATTTGTTACATTCGATTGTGCTCAAGCTAACGCGTTTACTTTAAACTCGTAATTTATTCTCTATGGCCTAGATTTGGAGTTTGGCGTTAGCCGTGAAAACCAGCGTTAGAGGCTCCTAACGCTGGTTTTAGGCTACCGCCGGTATTTGGAGTCACTCAAAAAAGGGTCTAACGCTCACTTTTCAGCCGCGACTTTTCCATACCGCAGATCCCCTTACGTCAATTGCGTATCCTATCTTTTCAATGGGATTTTTCTAACTCCGGTATTTAGAGTCGTGTCTGAAGTGAGCGTTAGACATCTAACGACAAAACTCAAGCCGCAGGAAAAAAGTCAGTAGTTAAGAGCTTTCTGGGCTAACGCCGGTTTATAAAGCTCTTAACTACTGTACTCTAAAGTACACTAACACCCATAAACTACCTATGTACCCCTAAACCGAGGTCCCCCCACATTGCCGCCACTATATTTAAATTTTTTAACCCCTAATCTTCCGCTCCGTACACTGCCGCCAACTACGTTATCCCTATGTACCCCTAATCTGCTGCCCCTAACACCGCCGACCCCTATATTATATTTATTAACCCCTAACCTGCCTCCCACAACGTCGCAGCCAGCTACCTACAATATTTAACCCCTAATCTGCCGACCGCAAAGCGCCGCCACCTACGTTATATTTATGTACCCCTAATCTGCTGCCCCTAACACCGCCGACCCCTATATTATATTTATTAACCCCTAATCTGCCCCCCTCAACGTCGCCTCCACCTGCCTACACTTATTAACCCCTAATCTGCCGAGCGGACCGCACCGCTATTATTATAAAGTTATTAACCCCTAATCCGCCTCACTAACCCTATAATAAATAGTATTAACCCCTAATCTGCCCTCCCTAACATCGCCGACACCTAACTTCAAACATTAACCCCTAATCTGCCGACTGGAGCTCACCGCTATTCTAATAAATGTATTAACCCCTAAAGCTAAGTCTAACCCTAACACTAACACCCCCCTAAATTAAATATAATTTTAATCTAACGAAATTAATTAACTCTTATTAAAATAAATTATTCCTATTTAAAGCTAAATACTTACCTGTAAAATAAACCCTAATATAGCTACAATATAAATTATAATTATATTATAGCTATTTTAGGATTAATATTTATTTTACAGGTAACTTTGTATTTATTTTAACCAGGTACAATAGCTATTAAATAGTTAAGAACTATTTAATAGCTAAAATAGTTAAAATAATTACAAAATTACCTGTAAAATAAATCCTAACCTAAGTTACAATTAAACCTAACACTACACTATCAATAAATTAATTAAATAAACTACCTACAATTACCTACAATTAACCTAACACTACACTATCAATAAATTAATTAAATACAATTCCTACAAATAAATACAATTAAATAAACTAGCTTAAGTACAAAAAAATAAAAAAGAACTAAGTTACAAAAAATAAAAAAATATTTACAAACATAAGAAAAATATTACAACAATTTTAAACTAATTACACCTACTCTAAGCCCCCTAATAAAATAACAAAGCCCCCCAAAATAAAAAAATGCCCTACCCTATTCTAAATTACTAAAGTTCAAAGCTCTTTTACCTTACCAGCCCTGAACAGGGCCCTTTGCGGGGCATGCCCCAAAGAATTCAGCTCTTTTTCCTGTAAAAAAAAACATACAATACCCCCCCCCAACATTACAACCCACCACCCACATACCCCTAATCTAACCCAAACCCCCCTTAAATAAACCTAACACTAAGCCCCTGAAGATCATCCTACCTTGTCTTCACCTCACCGGGTATCACACCGATCCGTCCAGAAGAGCTCCTCCGATGTCCTGATCCAAGCCCAAGCGGGGGGCTGAAGAGGTCCATGATCCGGCTGAAGTCTTTGTTACGGTTACCCTTAGTCTCGCTGAGAGATGGACCGCTTAGTAGCCTGGATCCCTATTGCTAAAGAGGGGAGAAGCTGCTTTCCATAGTATTCTATATGAGTCTCGCAAATATAGAATAATCTCCCTTAGCTGCAGTACAGCTAGGATACCCTTCTGCCCACAAAAACGAGTCAACGCTGCGATTGAGGGTCAAACAAGAACTCAGGACTGGGATGTCCAGCCTGCTTTTTATTAAGGTTACATGCACACAGGGCACTCCCAGGGGGAGAGGGGGGGAAGCACAAAATCCCCCATCACACATTTAGATAGAGAGCACTGTCCTTTGACAGGCCACAATAGGATTACAGTACTTAAGATAACAAGTTTACAAGTTCATCTTATCAATTAGCAGTCTGGCTCCAGAGGTGATTAGACAATGGGATTGGTTATCCCTAAACTTAGAGCTGAGGCCAGCAAATGTGTATTTAGGCAATAGTTTCTAAAAGCTGAAAAAAAAGAGTTAACTCTTTATGAAATGATACTTGTTACGGTTTTCTTGGAGCCCTTCTTAGGCGCTGGCTTGCTGGTTCAGGCATTGCTGCTGGGAAATAAGCTCTTCACAACAAAATAACTAATGCTTCTGTAACAGTGCTCCCTTTCTGTGGAACACTCTGGCAGACACGGTCTGACCCCTTTTCGGGGCAGACTAAGGCTGTCCAGACCGCTGGTTATGCGGGGCTGAGGTCGGTTTGTCTGGACAACCCGTCGGCGTTGCCATTCTGTTTCCCAGGTCTGTAAGTAATGGTGAAATTGAAGGGTTGCAACGATAAGCTCCAACGTAATAGCCTGCCGTTATCTCCAGAGACCCGGTTCAGCCACACCAACGGGTTATGGTCGGTGACCAGAGTGAACTCCTGACCATATAAATAGGGAGTCAATTTCTTTAATGCCCACACCAAAGCCAAACACTCCTTTTCGACCACTGCATAGCTGACTTCGCGGAGCAGGAGCTTCCGGCTGATGTAGGCAACTGGATGCTCCCCTCCATCTTCGCCTACTTGGCTGAGGACAGCTCCCAGCCCGAACATGGAAGCATCTGTATGGACGATAAAACGTTTGTTAAGGGCTGGGGCCGCCAAGACAGGAGCGTTAATTAGAGCATTTTTGAGAGCCTGGAAAGCCGTTTCACAGTGGGGAGACCACAGGACCTGTCGAGGTAAGTTCTTCTTGGTCAAGTCAGTCAGGGGTTTGGCAAGTGTGCTGTAGTCTGGTACGAACCGTCTATAGTACCCTGCCATGCCCAGGAAGGCTAGGACCTGAGTCTTAGTGATGGGGGTGGGCCAATTGGCGACAGCTTCTATTTTGGCCGGCTCTGGTCGCTGCTTTCCACACCCCACCCGGTGACCCAGGTACTGTACCTCGGCCATCCCAAAGTGGCATTTTTCTGGCTTCAGAGTCAGGCCAACAGCCCGGATCTGATCCAGAACCATTCCCACATGAGCTAAGTGGTCCTCCCAGGACTCACTGTGGATCGCTATGTCGTCCAGGTAGGCGCAAGCAAAACTCTGGAAGCCATCCAGGAGCCTATCCACCAAGCGCTGGAATGTAGCTGGGGCATTCTTCATCCCAAACGGCATTACCCTAAACTGATATAAGCCGAATGGGGTGACGAATGCCGACTTGGGGATAGCCTCCGGGGCCAGGGGAATCTGCCAGTAACCTTTGCAGAGGTCAATAGTGGTCAGGTAATTTCCCCTGGCTATATGATCGAGTAGCTCGTCTACCCTGGGCATAGGGTAAGCATCCGTCACGGTATTTTCATTGAGCCTCCGATAGTCTACGCAGAACCGGGTGGTCCCATCTTTCTTGGGCACCAAGACAACTGGGGAGGCCCATGGACTATCGGAGGGCTCAATTACCCTGAGCTGGAGCATCTCATCGATCTCCTTCTTCATTCCTGTCCTAACTGCTTCAGGGATTCGGTACGGAGCCTGGCGCAAGGGAGCTTGTCCCGGAGTATCTACCTGGTGGGTGGTTAAAGTAGTGTACCCTGGCTTCGGGGAGAAGGTGAGGTGTTTGGACTGGAGGAGTTGGTTGAGCTGCTCCCTTTCAGTGGGGCTAAGTCGGTCCCCTATCTGAACCTGCGCCACTATACCTGTGGGGAGACTCTTTTCTAATAGGTCTGGAATGGGTAAACTGTTGGGGTCTTCCTGAGGGGAACAACATACGGCCGTCACGTTCTCTGGTCGCTCAAAATATTCCTTGAGCATGTTTACATGGAATGTCTTTCTAAGATTGTTGTCATGGCAGCTAGCTATCACATAAGTGGTGTCTCCCCTTTTCTCTACGATCTGGTAGGGACCCTGCCAGGACGCCTGCAATTTGTCTGTCTTCACCGGCTTAAGTACTAACACCTTTTGTCCTATGGTGAAGATTCTCTTTCGGGCCCCCCGATCGTACCATACTTTCTGTCTTCTCTGGGCCAACTGGAGATTAGCCCGCACGGATTTGGCTGATTGCTCCATTCGGTCCCTGAGTTCCAGCACGTATGGCACAATGGGGACACCGTCAGCCTCCATCTCTCCCTCCCAGTGCTCCCGGATCAGGTTTAGGGGTCCCCGTACCTTTCTTCCGTAGAGCAACTCGAAGGGAGAGAACCCTGTCGTTTCCTGGGGCACCTCCCGATAAGCAAATAGGAGGTGCGGCAGGAAGCGTTCCCAGTCTTGGTATTCCTGAGTGAACGTCTTGAGCATTTGCTTGAGGGTCCCATTGAACCTCTCATACAGCCCGTTCGTCTGGGGGGGGTATGGGGAGCTCAGGAGGGACTTAATTTTGCAAACCTGCCAGAGTTGTTGGGTTAATTCAGCCGTAAATTGGGTGCCTCGGTCGGATAGGATTTCTTTTGGAAATCCTACCCGGGAGAACACCTGTACTAGTGCATTCGCTACCGTATCCGCTTGTATGTTGGATAGGGCGACAGCCTCTGGGTACCTGGTAGCGTAGTCCACTACGGTAAGAATGTAGCGCTTACCGGAGGGACTAGGGGTAGCCAGTGGTCCCACTAGGTCAATAGCAACCCGGCTGAAGGGTTCCTCTACAATGGGCATATTTACTAGCTGGGCTTTAGGGTGATCGCCTCGCCTTCCTACTCGTTGACACACATCGCAGGTGTTACAGTAAGTTCTAACGTCAGCGTGCACCCCTGGCCAAAAGAACGTGTGAGTAATGCGGTGTAGGGTACGGGTTACGGCTAGGTGGCCTGCTAAGGGGATGTCGTGGCCTATTTTGAGGATTTCTTGACGGTATTTGTGGGGCACTACCAGCTGTCGCCTACGCTGTCCCCATTTCTCTGTCCAGCGGTATAGTTTCCCTTTTTCCCATAAGAATGTTTCGTTATCTGCCCCGCCCCCTCCGGTCTCTGCTCGTTCCCGGTACTTTTGTAAGGTCGGGTCAGTCTTAGACTCTGCCTCGAAAGCATCTGGGGTGTCCCAAGGTATGGGGCCTAACCTGTCAGGCAAGGTCGGGGTAGGTCTTACCTGTGTCTCCCGCACTGGTGAGAGCTCTCGCTCCGTCCGGGCTTGGGCCCGTGTAGTCACTGGGTCCGCCTCGTTGTTGCATACTGGAGCATAGGCAGAAGTCATGGGGCCCAAATCGTTGCCCAGTAGTACTTCGGCAGGTAAATTATCCATTAGGCCCACGTTCACAGCCCCCTTTCCCGCTCCCCAATCAAGATGCACTTTAGCTGTTGGAATTTTGTACACATCCCCCCCCGCCACTCTAACGGCCACAGTCTGTCCGGATCGCTTGTGCTCTGGCACCAAATGACTCTGTACCAGCGTGATAGTAGCCCCTGTGTCTCGCAATCCCTCGGTAGATCGCCCCTCGAGCCATACCCTCTGCCGATGGTGCTGGCGGTTATCTGAGGCAGCATATACAGGGTCTGCCTCGTGAAGCGGCCCCACATATCCCTCCATAGGGGCCTCTTGGTTAACACAGAGGGCCCGGGCCGGACGATAGGACCCAGAGGGGTAATTGTAATTCCTGGGTGTCTGGTGCGTATTAAGGGGGCAGCTAGCCATGAAATGCCCTGGTTGCTTGCATCGGTGGCAAGTCGGTCTGGGACGCTCAGAGCTGTTATTGGGTGGTCCTGAGTGTCGGACGGGCCCTGTGGGCACCGGGGCTCGGAATTCAGCACGAGGGGGTGCACGGTAAACCTCTCTGGGTTCGACCCGTGCTGGAGCTCGGTAGTTCATGGGTTCGTGAAGACGGGAGTCATAATGTTCATCGGCCAATTTGGCTGCTTCTTCTAAGGTAGAAGGCCGCCTGTCTCGCAGCCATTCCTTCCCTTGCTGTTCCATGCCATTATAAAAATGTTCTAAGAGAAACAATTGTAAAATTTCCTCCCCAGTCACCGCTTTACTTCCGCTCAGCCAGTGATTTGCCGCTCTCCGCATTCGGTGCGCCCATTCCATATGGGTATCGTTAGGCTTCTTTTCCGTGCCCCGAAACTGTCGGCGATACGTGTCCGGAGTTACAGCGTACCGTCGCAACAGTGTCTCCTTAACTAGCTCATACTGTGTCACTTCCTCAGCACCCAGAGTACGAAAGGCTTCCAGGGCTCGCCTGGATAGTTTCCCAGACAATATCGTGGGCCACTCTCTGTTGGGAATCTGGTGCAGGGCACATTGCCTTTCGAAGTCCGCCAAATATTCATCAATCCCTGTCTCGCTCTCTAGAAAGGGTCGAAATGCCGCATAGGGTATCTTGGGCCTCCCAGCATTTTCGACAGGGATGATTACCTGCGGGGCTTCAGCATTGCGGTGTGCGTTCGCTAGGTTGAGTTCGTGGGCTCGAGTCTCTCGTATATCCTCGTCCGCCTCCGCCATCAACTGCTGTACCAATTCCATGGAGGGGTCCGGCCCGTATAATGAGAGCCTTTCCCGAACAATCCTGGTTTTTTCGTCACTAATCGTGGTCGGTGTTTCCGCCATTGTGAAGCTCTGATCCAGTTCGGTCAATTCTGCGATCAGATCTCTCCTCGGCCGGTTGCTGGCGTACCCCCCTCTGCTTTCAAGTAAATCCTTTAGGGTTGTACGCTTCAATTTTTCGTAAGCGCTCTCCATCCGTTCTGTACCTCTCCTAGGAAATCCAGGAAAATCCCGCCGCTGCCGCCAAATGTTACGGTTACCCTTAGTCTCGCTGAGAGATGGACCGCTTAGTAGCCTGGATCCCTATTGCTAAAGAGGGGAGAAGCTGCTTTCCATAGTATTCTATATGAGTCTCGCAAATATAGAATAATCTCCCTTAGCTGCAGTACAGCTAGGATACCCTTCTGCCCACAAAAACGAGTCAACGCTGCGATTGAGGGTCAAACAAGAACTCAGGACTGGGATGTCCAGCCTGCTTTTTATTAAGGTTACATGCACACAGGGCACTCCCAGGGGGAGAGGGGGGGAAGCACAAAATCCCCCATCACACATTTAGATAGAGAGCACTGTCCTTTGACAGGCCACAATAGGATTACAGTACTTAAGATAACAAGTTTACAAGTTCATCTTATCAATTAGCAGTCTGGCTCCAGAGGTGATTAGACAATGGGATTGGTTATCCCTAAACTTAGAGCTGAGGCCAGCAAATGTGTATTTAGGCAATAGTTTCTAAAAGCTGAAAAAAAAGAGTTAACTCTTTATGAAATGATACTTGTTACGGTTTTCTTGGAGCCCTTCTTAGGCGCTGGCTTGCTGGTTCAGGCATTGCTGCTGGGAAATAAGCTCTTCACAACAAAATAACTAATGCTTCTGTAACAGTCCTCATCCAAGCGGGAGCTGAAGAGGTCCATGATCCGGATGAAGTCTTCATCCAAGTGGGAGCTGAAGAGGTCCATGATCCGGATGAAGTCTTCTATCAATGGCATCTTCAATCTTCTTTCTTCCGGATCCATCTTGCAGACCTCCGACGCGGAACATCCTCTTCTCCCGACGCCTACTAGCCGAATGACGGTTCCTTTAAGGAACGTCATCCAAGATGGCGTCCCTCGAATTCCGATTGGCTGATAGGATTCTATCAGCCAATCGGAATTAAGGTAGGAATATTCTGATTGGCTGATGGAATCAGCCAATCAGAATCAAGTTCAATCCGATTGGCTGATCCAAGAAGACTTCATCCGGATCATGGACCTCTTCAGCTCCCGCTTGGATGAAGACTTTATCCGGATCATGGACCTCTTCAGCTCCCGCTTGGATGAAGACTTCAGCCGGATCATGGACCTCTTCAGCCCCCCGCTTGGGCTTGGATCAGGACATCGGAGGAGCTCTTCAGGACGGATCGGTAAACCTGGTATGGTGAAGATAAGGTAGGAAGATCTTCAGGGGCTTAGTGTTAGGTTTATTTAAGGGGGGTTTGGGTTAGATTAGGGGTATGTGGGTGGTGGGTTGTAATGTTGGGGGGGGTATTGTATGTTTATTTTTTTACAGGCAAAAGAGCTGAATTCTTTGGGGCATGCCCCGCAAAGGGCCCTGTTCAGGGCTGGTAAGGTAAAAGAGCTTTGAACTGTAGTAATTTAGAATAGGGTAGGGCATTTTTTATTTTGGGGGTCTTTGTTATTTTATTAGGGGGCTTAGAGTAGGTGTAATTAGTTTAAAATTGTTGTAATATTTTTCTTATGTTTGTAAATATTTTTTTATTTTTTGTAACTTAGTTCTTTTTTATTTTTTGTACTTTAGTTAGTTTATTTCATTGTAGTTATTTGTAGGAATTGTATTTAATTTATTTATTGATAGTGTAGTGTTAGGTTTAATTGTAGGTAATTGTAGGTATTGTATTTAATTAATTTAATGATAGTATAGTGTTAGGTTTAATTGTAACTTAGGTTAGGATTTATTTTACAGGTAATTTTGTAATTATTTTAACTATTTTAGCTATTAAATAGTTCTTAACTATTTAATAGCTATTGTACCTGGTTAAAATAAATACAAAGTTACCTGTAAAATAAATATTAATCCTAAAATAGCTATAATATAATTATAATTTATATTGTAGCTATATTAGGATTTATTTTACAGGTAAGTATTTAGCATTAAATAGGAATAATTTATTTAATAAGATATAATTAATTTCGTTAGATGTAAATTATATTTAACTTAGGGGGGTGTTAGTGTTAGGGTTAGACTTAGCTTTAGGGGTTAATACATTTATTAGAATAGCGGTGAGCTCCAGTCGGCAGATTAGGGGTTAATAATTGAAGTTAGGTGTCGGCGATGTTAGGGAGGGCAGATTAGGGGTTAATACTATTTATTATAGGGTTAGTGAGGCGGATTAGGGGTAATAACTTTATTATAGTAGCGCTCAGGTCCGGTCGGCAGATTAGGGGTTAACAAGTGTAGACAGGTGGAGGCGACGTTGTGGGGGGCAGATTAGGGGTTAATAAATATAATATAGGGGTCGGCGATGTTAGGGCAGCAGATTAGGGGTACATAGGGATAATGTAAGTAGCGGCGGTTTACGGAGCGGCAGATTAGGGGTTAATAATAATATGCAGGGGTCAGCGATAGCGGGGGCGGCAGATTAGGGTGTAATAAGTGTAAGGTTAGGGGTGTTTAGACTCGGGGTACATGTTAGGGTGTTAGGTGCAGACGTAGGAAGTGTTTCCGCATAGCAAACAATGGGGCTGCGTTAGGAGCTGAACGCGGCTTTTTTGCAGGTGTTAGGTTTTTTTTCAGCTCAAACAGCCCCATTGTTTCCTATGGGAGAATCGTGCACGAGCACGTTTTTGAGGCTGGCCGCTTGCGTAAGCAACTCTGGTATCGAGAGTTGAAGCTGCGTTAAAAATGCTCTACGCTCCTTTTTTGGAGCCTAACGCAGCCTTTATGTGGACTCTCAATACCAGAGTTATTTTTATGGTGCGGCCAGAAAAAAGCCGGCGTTAGATTTTCGGGTCGTTACCGACAAAACTCCAAATCTAGCCGTATTTGCGTTGTACGCAAAAAGACGAAAAATACCCTATATCACTACAGTTAGCGAGCCACTCATAATGTAGCCCATTGTGCTTTTAATTACATAATTTTAATTTAGTTCAATATATGTTAAGTTTTAATAAAGTTGCGCTACTGTACATTACAAAGCTTGGGGAGTGATATATAACATCAGGAGTGCTTATGTATTCTTACCAGTTGTGGTCTATCCCCTTAATGACTGACGAAGTGCAGGGTACGTCCTCAAAAAATATACAGTTAATGACCGAGGACGTACCCTAATCGCTTTCAGCCGCTTTCCGGTTATTGCAGTGAGGCCTCAATATCGGGCATCCTGCAATAACCATTTTTAGCCATCTGATGCAGAGAGAGCCACTCTGTGGCCCTCTCTGCACTGGACATCGATGGCTGGTATCGTTGGTGGGTGGGAGCAGATGTGGGAGGGGGGTGGGCGGCCATCGATGGCTTCAAGTAGGAAGCGGGCGGCGGGATCGGGGGGAAAAATGTCGGGGGCGCGCATGTGCAAGGGGGGCGGCGGGCGGATGCGTGCACGTGGAGGGAGTGGGTGGGAACCGCTACAGTACGGAAAAATTGAGTTGTTAGAAGTGGGAGAAAGGTGGGAGGGAATTGAGGAAACGAGCATCTGGGAGGGGGTGAGGGTGTTGTCTTGGGGGGGGAGCTACACTACGGCAAACATTAAAACATTTACCCAAGATGTCTCCCAATAAGGTAAAGGGGGAGGGTTAGAGAGCTGTTTGGGGGGGATCAGGGAGGTTGGGGGCTAAGGTGGGATCCTACATAGCAGCATATGTAAATATGCTTTAAAAATAATTGACATATACCTTTTATTTTAGTACTACTGGCAGACCTTCTACTAGTACTTACGATGGCGGGGACAATTGCGGGGTGGGGGAGGGAAGAGAGCTGTTTGGGAGGGATCAGGGGGTCTGATGTGTCAGGTGGGAGGCTGATCTCTACACTAAAGCTAAAATTAACCCTGCAAGCTCCCTACAAGCTACCTAATTAACCCCTTTACTGCTATCCATAATACACGTGTGATGCGCAGCACATTTAGCGGCCTTCTAATTACCAAAAAAACAACGCCAGAGCTTGATCGCATTTGGCGGTGAAATGGTGGCATGAAATATACCAAGATGGGCCTAGATCAATACTTGGGGTTGTCTACTACACTACACTAAAGCTAAAATTAACCCTAGAAGCTCCCTTCATGCTCCCTAATTAACCCTTTCACTTCTGGGCATAATACACTTGTGGTGCGCAGTGGCATTTAGCGGCCTTCTAATTACCAAAAAACAACGTCAGAGTTATATATGTCTGCTATTTCTGAACTAAGGGGATCCCAGAGAAGCATTTACATCCATTTATGCCATAATTGCACAAATTGCTTGTAAATCATTTCAGTGAGAAACCTAAAGTTTGTGAAAAATTTGTGAAAAAGTGAATGATTTCTTTTATTTTATCGCATTTGGCGGTGAAATGGTGGCATGAAATATACCAAAATGGACCTAGATCAATACTTTGGGTTGTCTTCTAAAAAAAAATATGTACATGTCAAGGGATATTCAGGGATTGCTTAAAGATATCAGTGTTCCAATGTAACTAGCGCTAATTTTGAAAAAAAAAAGTGGTTTGGAAATAGCAAAGTGCTACTTATATTTATTGACCTATAACTTGCAAAAAAAGCAAAGAACATGTAAACATTGGGTATTTCTAAACTCAGGACAAAATTTAGAAACTATTTAGCATGGGTGTTTTTTGGTGATTGTAGATGTGTAACAAATTTTGGGGGTCAAAGTTAGAAAAAGTGTTTTTTTCCATTTTCTCCTCATATTTTGTAATTTCTTTTTATAGTAAATTATAAGCTATGATGAAAATAATGGTATCTTTAGAAAGTCCATTTGATGGAGAGAAAAATATAATATGTGTGGGTACAGTAAATGAGTAAGAGGAAAATTACAGCTAAACACAAACACCGCAAAAATGTAAAAATAGCCTTGGTCCCAAACGGACAGTAAATGTAAAAGTGCTGTGGTCATTAAGGGGTTATAATAGTAGTCATCTCAATAAATAGCACCCATCACTTTCCCATCTTTTATTCATAGACTAACAATATAATAATAGGCAAATAAGGGAAGATTTATTGTAGTGCAATGAGTCTATTATATTATTGATAGTGCGAAAAAAGTGTCCCAGAGCTTTAAAAATATGTGGCCACATTTTATAGAACACACAGGCATTCCAGCTAGTGTGCTTTAATATATGCAAAGATATATTTTTTCATCATTTGTGATTTGGATCAGAGTAATTTACAATTTTAAAACGAAAGTCTCTAAGATGTGGTCATTATATATTTTACAATTGCATCATCAATATTATATGTACGTAACGGTATATAACTGAAAATTTTGTAAAAAGGCATTTGTAGAAATTATAATAATATTAATACAGTAATTATTATTTCTACAATTGCTTTTTTTACTAAATGTTCAAGTGTTGAAATAATAATTGTAATAATAATAATAATAATAATATATACTTTTCCCCCTATTTTCTTGTGTGTGTGTGTGTGTGTGTGTGTAATTAGGGGAGGAGTTAGTTTCACTTGTGTGGGCCTACACTATAAATTTAGATAATTACCTCTGTGAGTCAAGCTGCATTTAGTTTCCATGTTAAAGTAAATTTCTCTGTTTAAAGGATCAGCAAAGTCATAATTAGACTTTCATGATTTAGACAGAGCATAAAATTTTAAACAAATTTCCAATTTACTACTATTATTTAATTTGCTTCCTTGTTGTCCTTTGCTGAAAGTTTTATCTAGGTATGCTCAGGAGCAGCAAAGAGCCTAGGTTCTAGCTGCTGATTGGTGGCTTAATATATACAGTATCTCACGAAAGTGAGTACACTCCTCACATTTTTGTAAATATTCTATTATATATTTTCATGTGACAACACTGAAGAAATGACACTTTGCTACAATATAAAGTAGTGAGTGTACAGCCTGTATAACAGTGTAAATTCACTGTCCCTTTAAAATAACTCAACACACAGCCATTAATGTCTAAACCATTGGCAACAAAAGTGAGTACACCCCTAAGTGGAATTCTCCAAATTGGGCCCAATTGGCGATTTTCCCTCCCCAGTGTCATGTGACTCATTAGTGTTACAAAGTCTCAGGTGTGACTGGGGAGCAGGTGTGTTAAATTTGGTGTTATCGCTCTCACACTCTCTCATACTGGTCACTGGAAATTCAACATGGCACCTCATGGCAAAGAACTCTCTGAAAAAAAGAATTGTTGCTCTACATAAAGATGGCCTAGGCTATAAGAAGCTTGGCAAGACCCTGAAACTGAGCTGCAGCACGGTGGGCAAGACCATACAGCGGTTTCACAGGACAGGTTCCACTCTAAATAGGCCTCACCATGGCTGACCAAAGAAGTTGAGTGCATGTGCTCAGCGTCATATCCAGAGATTGTTTTTTGGAAACGTATGAGTGCTGCCAGCATTGCTGCAGAGGTTGAATGGGTGGTGGGTAAGCCTGTCAGTGCTCAGACCATACGCCGCACACTGCATAAAATTGGTCTGCATGGCTGTCGTCCCAGAAGGAAGCCTCTTTTAAAGATGATGCACAAGAAAGCCCGCAAACAGTTTGCTGAAGACAAGCAGACTAAGGACATGGATTACTGGAACCATGTCCTGTGGTCCGATGACCAAGATAAACTTATTTGGTTCAGATGGTGCCAAACGTATGTGGCGGCAACCAGGTGAGGAGTACAAAGACAAGTGTGTCTTGCCTACAGTCAAGCTTGGTGGTGGTAGTGTCATGGTCTGGGCCTGCATGAGTGCTGCCGGCACTGGGGAGCTTCAGTTCATTGAGGGAACCATGAATGCCAACATGTACTGTGAAATACTGAAGCAGATAATGTTTCCCTACCTTCGGAGACTAGGCCGTAGGACAGTATTCCAACATGATAACGACCCCAAACACAACTCCAAGATGACCACTGCCTTGTTAAAGAAGCTGAGGGTAAAGATGATGAACTGGCCAAGCATGTCTCCAGACTTAAACCCTATTGAGCATCTGTGGGGGCATCCTCAAACAGAAGGTCTCTAACATTCACCAGCTCCGTGATGTCATCATGGAGGAGTGGAAGAGGACTCCAGTGGCAACCTGTGAAGCTCTGGTGAACTCCATGCCCAGGAGGGTTAAGGAGGTCCTGGAAAATAATGGTGGCCACACAAAATATTTGATAAAGCCCTATACATTGGGCGAAATGTGTCAAATTGCTGTGGTGTGCCACTTGAAACTATACCTGAGCCAGCTTTTAAAATTTGTGACAAACGATATCAGAAAAAAGCCTTTAACTGGGAGACCATTTTTGGACCAGATCAGAGTACAGCCATAATTCAGCTGACTGACTGCATCACACAATCATGCTAGCAGGTGATTTGAACCAAACAGCAGAAAAACGAGAAGTGAAGCAGCAGAGAAGTGAAAACACTGTGATTTGTGAAGTGGAAAACGCTTTGAAAGTTTGCGTGCTCCTTATCCTTCCAAGGAGGGACCTTGATCCTGCTGCTGGTGAGGTAACGTTGAACCAGTCTGTGTATTTCATTTGCTGATAAAGAGGTGAGAGTGGTGTGGGATAAGCGCTCCAGCTAAGTAGAGCCAACCAGATTATTAAAAAATAAAATGAAATAACAAGAGGAACTAATGATAATAAAAGAGAATTTTTATAGTGATTTAAGTAGATAACTAGTTAATGCATACAGAATATGTTAGCATATACTTAATTACATAAGATGCCGGCATCAGTAACAATCAAACATATTAATCATATTAAAAACAGAAAAATACAGCCGATATAAAATTTCTAAAAGGTTCCCTGAGTGTTTCTTAAAAATATATACGAATATGAATAAACTTGATAAAGGTAAATGACTCTTAGCACAGTGAAATTGGCTCGGCTAAATGTTACCAGTATTATTTTTAAGCAATGGAATATTTGGTCACAGTATTCAGTGGAGGCGTCTGATCTGTTCAGCCGTTAGGAGTAACTGTGAGTGATGGATCGGGAGGTGTGACGTCACGTCACCTGACTATTGTATTCCTCCAATCTCTGTGATATGCTTAAACACAACAAGTTTGAAATTTGTATCCAATTCTCAATTGTAACAAAGTATACTTGTTTATGTGATGGTTAGTATCAATACTTGCAAGTGTCCAATGTCCAAAGAATCTGTCCAAATTTGAAAAAAACGGTTTGTTTTATCAGCAGCTCTGAATCCTATGGAGTGTTGATCCGTTTGGTTTTATGTCCGTTCTGAAATGTGAAACTTGTCCTTATCCGAAGAAGCTCCTAAGCACTTGGTTTTTAGTGTATATTAGGGCTATGATGGGAGCAAAGGAAGAAACAAGGGGGCACACAGGAATTATTCATACATCGATCTCAGTGTTGATTCAAGGAGATAGAAATGAACCTGTTTTTGTGCCAGTAAAACAATTTAGCAGTTCAATAGCCTTAGTATATAATTGGTTACACACAGGAATTACTCATATGTCCTCCCTCTATATTAATCATAGAGATAGGGATGAACCTGTGGAGTGTAACACTACCAGTAATAAAATTCTGAATTGACAGGAGTAAGCAAATCTACGCGTTTCGGCAGTGTTAGCTGCCTTTATCAAGATGCTTACTACATGAAATTACTGCCTTTTTATAAGGAGTGTTTGATTCAGGACAGGTGTGGTTAGAGGATAGTCTAAATTAACCCTTAAGTGCTTCTAAAGTGAATGTGTTGAAGTCAGTTTCATAGATAGATGAGGTACATCTTATTAAAAAAGAATTTTTCAAAGGCAATATTCCATCTAATTTCACTCATTAAGTGTTTTTGAAATGATTGCATTAGGATTAAATACATGAACAAAATACATAAACAGAATTGGAATATTGAATTAATGTTTAAATTTATGAGAAATCCCATCATTTCAGAATGTGAAATTAAGTATAAAGATATAGTCGCCTATATCTCAACATTATACTATAACCAGTTTTTCTTTAATGCAGTTTTTGTTGAAAGTGATTTTTATATATGTAAATATACATTGCTCCAAAGGTTTTTTTTCATTTTATTATAATAATCTTGCAAAATTGCAATATCAGGTTGTTCTTTAGTAAGCGCTAAATCAACTTGTCTATACGCTAAGGGGTAAGGGGAGGATGTGATACAAAGTAAAAGTTTTGTAGATATAGCTTCAAGACGGCTATTGTACAGTCTCGTTTATGTTTATTTCGATAGTGTATGAGTTCAATTTTAGTGAAATAATATTTTATATGATAGATGTAATTTGGAATCTGTGTTCAACTATTTTGTTTGTCTAGTAATTGTTTATAAAATAGAATTAAGATCAAAGGAACTATTAAGTCCCAATGGATGTACTGTTTTATATTCAAATATGAGTTCTGCTTCTTTTTTTAGGAGTACCTTTTCTATATTTCCCCCTCTCTTGTTCGGTCTAATTTTTTTCATTCCCCAACATTGAAAACATTTAAGGTCTCCATGGTGTATTTCATTGAAATGTTTGTAAAGTATGGTTTTTGTGGTTTTATGTTCTATGTTCCAAATATGTTCTCTCATTCTATCTTTGAATGTGCGACTGGTTTGACCTATATAGAATAAATTACACGAACATCTTATGCAGTAAATTATATTTGAGTCGTTACATGTTATGGTGTCCTTGATTGTAAATGTAACCTGTTGGTTGATAAATGTTATCTTTTTAGTTTTATTACTATATCTACAGGATTTACACTTGTGACATGGATAGAATCCAAAAATTTTTTCTTTCTTTAAGTTCATATCTTTTGAATAATCATTTTTTGTTTTGAATTCACTTGGTGACAGATAGCTTTTGAGATTTTTAGCTTTTTTGAAAATGAGATCTGGGTGATTTTTAACTGTAGTTCCTAATATAGGATCCTTTTTGATATAGTGCCAGTGTTTTTGAAGGATGGTTTTTATTTCTTTGTGGTTTGAGTTATATTCAGTTATAAATGGAATAAAATTATTGACATTAGAAGGCATTGAATTATTTGTATATAAATTTTTTCTTTTGTTAGGTTGCTTTTGTAATAAGTTGGATCTATCAGTTTTTCTTACAGAAGTTATGGTTTCTTGGATTTTTTTCTGATTGTAACCTTTATCTGCAAATCTATTTAGTAGAATGTTACATTGTGAGTCATAAGATTCTATGTCTGAGCAGTTTTTTCTGACTCTTAGCATCTGACTTTTTGGGATGTTATCCTTCCACCTATTCAGATGGCAGCTTTGATAATGTATAAAATTATTTGAGTCTATAGTTTTGAAGTAGGTTTTGGTTTTAATTAAATTCTCTACTATCTCTACCTCAATGTCTAGGAAATGTATTGAACTAGTGCTGTGTTCATAAGTGAAAGTGAGGCCTACATCATTAGTATTCATGTCCTCAAGGAATAGTTCTAGAATTTCGTAGTCACCCCTCCAGACTAGGAAGATATCGTCAATAAATCTTTTATAGAGCACAAGGTTCGCTCCCCACACATCATTGGATAGAAAAGTTTCTTCAAAGAATCCCATAAATAGATTCGCATAGCTGGGAGCGAACCTTGTGCCCATAGCGGTACCCCTAGTCTGGAGGTAATCTATGATTAATATAGAGGGAGGACATATGAGTAATTCCTGTGTGTAACCAATTATATACTAAGGCTATTGAACTGCTAAATTGTTTTACTGGCACAAAAACAGGTTCATTTCTATCTCCTTGAATCAACACTGAGATCGATGTATGAATAATTCCTGTGTGCCCCCTTGTTTCTTCCTTTGCTCCCATCATAGCCCTAATATACACTAAAAACCAAGTTTTTTTTTTTTTTTTTTTTTTTTTTTTTTTTTGTCTTAGTCCTCTAGGAACCATTTTTGACTCTATATATTTCTGGGTATATGATAATTCAACTGAATATTTAATCTCCTTTAGGAGTGTATCTTCTAATTCCTTACAAGTGTTGTGTAAATTAATATCATCCAGTGGTAGCGATTCCATTGTTTCAAAATTATTGGTTTGGATTTCTGATAACATATTTTCTCTAAAAGAAAATAGTTCCATTATGTGTGCAAAAAAAGGTTTTTTATATTGCAAAGAAAACGTATCTACCGATACAGTGGTTTGGAAGTTATATGTGAAAACAGTGTGTATTTTTTAGAAGAAATATCTATTATGAACAAATTTCTCAAAATATAGAACTTATTGTGTTTGGAATATTTTTCTTAGTGAGTGACAAGCTACTACAAACACCTGGAGATTATACTGATAAACAAACAAACAAAGGGTGGTGTGAGTGCTAATCAGGAAAAAGTTTCTGTGCTTGAATCCCTAATATGGTCTGATAAAATCTCCAATTACAGACTATACGATAAAGAGGTGAGAGTGGTGTGGGATAAGCGCTCCAGCTAAGTAGAGCCAACCAGATTATTAAAAAATAAAATGAAATAACAAGAGGAACTAATGATAATAAAAGAGAATTTTTATAGTGATTTAAGTAGATAACTAGTTAATGCATACAGAATATGTTAGCATATACTTAATTACATAAGATGCCGGCATCAGTAACAATCAAACATATTAATCATATTAAAAACAGAAAAATACAGCCGATATAAAATTTCTAAAAGGTTCCCTGAGTGTTTCTTAAAAATATATACGAATATGAATAAACTTGATAAAGGTAAATGACTCTTAGCACAGTGAAATTGGCTCGGCTAAATGTTACCAGTATTATTTTTAAGCAATGGAATATTTGGTCACAGTATTCAGTGGAGGCGTCTGATCTGTTCAGCCGTTAGGAGTAACTGTGAGTGATGGATCGGGAGGTGTGACGTCACGTCACCTGACTATTGTATTCCTCCAATCTCTGTGATATGCTTAAACACAACAAGTTTGAAATTTGTATCCAATTCTCAATTGTAACAAAGTATACTTGTTTATGTGATGGTTAGTATCAATACTTGCAAGTGTCCAATGTCCAAAGAATCTGTCCAAATTTGAAAAAAACGGTTTGTTTTATCAGCAGCTCTGAATCCTATGGAGTGTTGATCCGTTTGGTTTTATGTCCGTTCTGAAATGTGAAACTTGTCCTTATCCGAAGAAGCTCCTAAGCACTTGGTTTTTAGTGTATATTAGGGCTATGATGGGAGCAAAGGAAGAAACAAGGGGGCACACAGGAATTATTCATACATCGATCTCAGTGTTGATTCAAGGAGATAGAAATGAACCTGTTTTTGTGCCAGTAAAACAATTTAGCAGTTCAATAGCCTTAGTATATAATTGGTTACACACAGGAATTACTCATATGTCCTCCCTCTATATTAATCATAGATTACCTCCAGACTAGGGGTACCGCTATGGGCACAAGGTTCGCTCCCAGCTATGCGAATCTATTTATGGGATTCTTTGAAGAAACTTTTCTATCCAATGATGTGTGGGGAGCGAACCTTGTGCTCTATAAAAGATTTATTGACGATATCTTCCTAGTCTGGAGGGGTGACTACGAAATTCTAGAACTATTCCTTGAGGACATGAATACTAATGATGTAGGCCTCACTTTCACTTATGAACACAGCACTAGTTCAATACATTTCCTAGACATTGAGGTAGAGATAGTAGAGAATTTAATTAAAACCAAAACCTACTTCAAAACTATAGACTCAAATAATTTTATACATTATCAAAGCTGCCATCTGAATAGGTGGAAGGATAACATCCCAAAAAGTCAGATGCTAAGAGTCAGAAAAAACTGCTCAGACATAGAATCTTATGACTCACAATGTAACATTCTACTAAATAGATTTGCAGATAAAGGTTACAATCAGAAAAAAATCCAAGAAACCATAACTTCTGTAAGAAAAACTGATAGATCCAACTTATTACAAAAGCAACCTAACAAAAGAAAAAATTTATATACAAATAATTCAATGCCTTCTAATGTCAATAATTTTATTCCATTTATAACTGAATATAACTCAAACCACAAAGAAATAAAAACCATCCTTCAAAAACACTGGCACTATATCAAAAAGGATCCTATATTAGGAACTACAGTTAAAAATCACCCAGATCTCATTTTCAAAAAAGCTAAAAATCTCAAAAGCTATCTGTCACCAAGTGAATTCAAAACAAAAAATGATTATTCAAAAGATATGAACTTAAAGAAAGAAAAAATTTTTGGATTCTATCCATGTCACAAGTATAAATCCTGTAGATATAGTAATAAAACTAAAAAGATAACATTTATCAACCAACAGGTTACATTTACAATCAAGGACACCATAACATGTAACGACTCAAATATAATTTACTGCATAAGATGTTCGTGTAATTTATTCTATATAGGTCAAACCAGTCGCACATTCAAAGATAGAATGAGAGAACATATTTGGAACATAGAACATAAAACCACAAAAACCATACTTTACAAACATTTCAATGAAATACACCATGGAGACCTTAAATGTTTTCAATGTTGGGGAATGAAAAAAATTAGACCGAACAAGAGAGGGGGAAATATAGAAAAGGTACTCCTAAAAAAAGAAGCAGAACTCATATTTGAATATAAAACAGTACATCCATTGGGACTTAATAGTTCCTTTGATCTTAATTCTATTTTATAAACAATTACTAGACAAACAAAATAGTTGAACACAGATTCCAAATTACATCTATCATATAAAATATTATTTCACTAAAATTGAACTCATACACTATCGAAATAAACATAAACGAGACTGTACAATAGCCGTCTTGAAGCTATATCTACAAAACTTTTACTTTGTATCACATCCTCCCCTTACCCCTTAGCGTATAGACAAGTTGATTTAGCGCTTACTAAAGAACAACCTGATATTGCAATTTTGCAAGATTATTATAATAAAATGAAAAAAACCTTTGGAGCAATGTATATTTACATATATAAAAATCACTTTCAACAAAAACTGCATTAAAGAAAAACTGGTTATAGTATAATGTTGAGATATAGGCGACTATATCTTTATACTTAATTTCACATTCTGAAATGATGGGATTTCTCATAAATTTAAACATTAATTCAATATTCCAATTCTGTTTATGTATTTTGTTCATGTATTTAATCCTAATGCAATCATTTCAAAAACACTTAATGAGTGAAATTAGATGGAATATTGCCTTTGAAAAATTCTTTTTTAATAAGATGTACCTCATCTATCTATGAAACTGACTTCAACACATTCACTTTAGAAGCACTTAAGGGTTAATTTAGACTATCCTCTAACCACACCTGTCCTGAATCAAACACTCCTTATAAAAAGGCAGTAATTTCATGTAGTAAGCATCTTGATAAAGGCAGCTAACACTGCCGAAACGCGTAGATTTGCTTACTCCTGTCAATTCAGAATTTTATTACTGGTAGTGTTACACTCCACAGGTTCATCCCTATCTCTATGATTAATATAGAGGGAGGACATATGAGTAATTCCTGTGTGTAACCAATTATATACTAAGGCTATTGAACTGCTAAATTGTTTTACTGGCACAAAAACAGGTTCATTTCTATCTCCTTGAATCAACACTGAGATCGATGTATGAATAATTCCTGTGTGCCCCCTTGTTTCTTCCTTTGCTCCCATCATAGCCCTAATATACACTAAAAACCAAGTGCTTAGGAGCTTCTTCGGATAAGGACAAGTTTCACATTTCAGAACGGACATAAAACCAAACGGATCAACACTCCATAGGATTCAGAGCTGCTGATAAAACAAACCGTTTTTTTCAAATTTGGACAGATTCTTTGGACATTGGACACTTGCAAGTATTGATACTAACCATCACATAAACAAGTATACTTTGTTACAATTGAGAATTGGATACAAATTTCAAACTTGTTGTGTTTAAGCATATCACAGAGATTGGAGGAATACAATAGTCAGGTGACGTGACGTCACACCTCCCGATCCATCACTCACAGTTACTCCTAACGGCTGAACAGATCAGACGCCTCCACTGAATACTGTGACCAAATATTCCATTGCTTAAAAATAATACTGGTAACATTTAGCCGAGCCAATTTCACTGTGCTAAGAGTCATTTACCTTTATCAAGTTTATTCATATTCGTATATATTTTTAAGAAACACTCAGGGAACCTTTTAGAAATTTTATATCGGCTGTATTTTTCTGTTTTTAATATGATTAATATGTTTGATTGTTACTGATGCCGGCATCTTATGTAATTAAGTATATGCTAACATATTCTGTATGCATTAACTAGTTATCTACTTAAATCACTATAAAAATTCTCTTTTATTATCATTAGTTCCTCTTGTTATTTCATTTTATTTTTTAATAATCTGGTTGGCTCTACTTAGCTGGAGCGCTTATCCCACACCACTCTCACCTCTTTATCGTATAGTCTGTAATTGGAGATTTTATCAGACCATATTAGGGATTCAAGCACAGAAACTTTTTCCTGATTAGCACTCACACCACCCTTTGTTTGTTTGTTTATTTCATTTGCTGGCCAAGAGGCTCTGTTATTTACACGCAGCAATCAAGGCAAACACACATTTATATTCTTTTGTATAAAAAGACTTAAAAATACAAATACCTATGAGTAATAAGGCTCTTTTGAATTTAAGGTGGTAAAATCGTTTTTTTATTAAGGTGGTATATTTTTTAACGCTAGCAAATCTAAAGGCAGACGTCCCTGTTTTTTAAACATATTCACCTAGATTTAGAGTTTGGCGTTAGCCGTCAAAACCAGCGTTAGAGGCTCCTAACGCTGGTTTTGGGCTACCGCTGGTATTTAGAGTCGTGTAGGTAAGGGTCTAACGCTCACTTTCCAGCCTCGACTTTTCCATACAGCAGATCCCCTTACGTCAATTGCGTATCCTATCTTTTCAATGGGATCTTTCTAACGCAGGTATTTGGCTGAAGTGAGCGTTAGAAATCTAACGACAAAACTCCAGCCGCAGAGAAAAGCCAGGCGTTAACGCTGGGCTAACGCTGGTTCATAAAGCTCTTAACTACTGTGCTCTAAAGTACACTAACACCCATAAACTACCTATGTACCCCTAAACCGAGGCCCCCCCCGCATCGCCGCCACTCTAATAATTTTTTTTAACCCCTAATCTGCCGACCGCACACCGCCGCCACCTACGTTATACTTATGTACCCCTAATCTGCTGCCCCTAACACCGCCGACCCCTACATAATATTTATTAACCCCTAATCTGCCCCCCCAATCTGCCGACCGCACACCGCCGCCACCTACGTTATACTTATGTACCCCTAATCTGCTGCCCCTAACACCGCCGACCCCTACATAATATTTATTAACCCCTAATCTGCTACCTTACCTACAATTATTAACCCCTAATCTGCCGACCGGACCTCACCGCTACTCTATTAAATTTATTAACCCCTAAAGCTAAGTCTAACCCTAACACTAACACCCCCCTAAGTTAAATATAATTTTTATCTAACGAAATAAATTAACTCTTATTAAATAAATTATTCCTATTTAAAGCTAAATACTTACCTGTAAAATAAACCCTAATATAGCTACAATATAAATTATAATTATACTGTAGCTATTTTAGGATTAATATTTATTTTACAGGCAACTTTGTATTTATTTTAACCAGGTACAAAAGCTATTAAATAGTTAATAACTATTTAATAGCTACCTAGCTAAAATAATTACAAAATTACCTGTAAAATAAATCCTAACCTAAGTTACAATTAAACCTAACACTACACTATCAATAAATTAATTAAATAAAATACCTACAATTATCTACAATTAAACCTAACACTACACTATCAATAAATTAATTAAATAAAATACCTACAATTATCTACAATTAAACCTAACACTACACTATCAATAAATTAATTACATAAAATACCTACAAATAAATACAAATAAAGTACAAAAAATAAAAAAAGCTAAGTTACAAAAAATAAACGCCGGGTATCACTGATCGGTCCAGAGGAGGCTCCGAAATATTCATCCAAGCCCAAGCGGGGGCTGAAGACATCCATCATCCGGCTGAAGAAGTCCATCATCGGGCTGAAGTCTTGATCCAAGCGGGGGCTGAAGACATCCATCATCCGGCTGAAGAGGTCCATCATCGGGCTGAATTCTTCTATCAAGCGGCATCTTCAATCTTCTTTCTTCCGGAGCCATCTTCTTCCAGCCGACGCGGATCCATCCTCTTCTATCGACGCCTACTCGCTGAATGATGGTTCCTTTAAATGACATCATCCAAGATGGCGTCCCTCGAATTCCGATTGGCTGATAGGATTCTATCAGCCAATCGGAATTAAGGTAGGAAAATTCTGATTGGCTGATGGAATCAGCCAATCAGATTGAGCTCGCATTCTATTGGCTGTTCCGATCAGCCAATAGAATGCAAGCTCAATCTGATTGGCTGATTGGATCAGCCAATCGGATTGAACTTGAATCTGATTGGCTATCCTAATCCTATCAGCCAATCGGAATTCGAGGGACGCCATCTTGGATGACGTCCCTTAAAGGAACCGTCATTAGTCGGGAAGTCGTCGGCCAGGATGGATGTTCAGCGTCGGCAGGATGAAGATGGATCCGGAAGAAAGAAGATTGAAGATGCCGCTTGAGAGAAGACTTCAGCCGGATCATGGACCTCTTCAGCCCCCGCTTGGGTCAAGACTACAGCCGGATCATGGACCTCTTCAGCCCCCGCTTGGGCCAAGACTTCAGCCGGATCATGGACCTCTTCAGCCCCCGCTTGGGCCAAGACTTCAGCCGGATCATGGACATCTTCAGCCCCCGCTTGGGCCAAGACTTCAGCCGGATCATGGACATCTTCAGCCCCCGCTTGTGCTTGGATGAAGACTTCGGAGCCTGGACGGATCGGTGATACCCGGCGTGGTGAAGACAAGGTAGGGAGATCTTCAGGGGGGTAGTGTTAGGTTTATTTAAGGGGGGTTTGGGTTAGATTAGGGGTATGTGGGTGGTGGGTTGTAATGTTGGGGGGGTATTGTATGGGTTTTTTTTACAGGCAAAAGAGCAGAATTCTTTGGGGCATGCCCCGCAAAAGGCCCTTTTAAGGGCTGGTAAGGTAAAAGAGCTTTTCTATTTGTATTTTAGAATAGGGTAGGGCATTTTTTTATTTTGGGGGGCTTTGTTATTTTATTAGGGGGCTTAGAGTAAGTGTAATTAGCTTAAAATTATTGTAATATTTTTCTAATGTTTGTAAATTATTTTATTATTTTTTGTAACTTAGCTTTTTTTATTTTTTGTACTTTAGTTAGTTTATTTATTTGTAGGTATTTGTATGTAATTAATTTATTGATAGTGTAGTGTTAGGTTTAATTGTAGATAATTGTAGGCATTTTATTTAATTCATTTATTGATAGTGTAGTGTTAGGTTTAATTGTAACTTAGGTTAGGATTTATTTTACAGGTAATTTTGTAATTATTTTAACTAGGTAGCTATTAAATAGTTATTAACTAGGGGGGCGTGTCGAAACAGCAACCAAGATGGCTGCTTTTCTTTAAGGCTGATTACTGGAGCAGATAAAACCGCTATTTACTGCTCTGAAATCTTACTATCTGAACTATTTTTCAGTAACATTTTACAGTCCAGAAGATACTGAACAGAAAGATATCTTTATTCAATTAGACTTCAGCCCGGAAGACCTAATAGATGTGGTGCGTAGCGGAGGCCTTCTAACGACCTCAGCCTGCATCTAACCCCCCCATTTATCCTGCAGATACAGGACCAGCAGCGGTATACGCTGATCATTTCCCAATCCCTACCCACTTAACTGGGTCTGAATGTAACCAGTCAGGAATTAACAATCTACACAAGAGAGTTAGAGCACAAGATGGAGGCCATTGACAGCTGGGAGCGCAACATGTTGCAACTTACGGAGCTTCACTGCTAGGCCATGCAAATTGAGCTTTACGATCTCCTTGTAGCCGTAAGACCCATGGAAAAGTGTGTACCCGTGGCAGCACACGGCCCAGCAGATGACCATGTAGATGATTTCCTGCCGCCGATGACAGACCGCAGCCAAGGGGACCCGGTGTCCAGAAAGACTAGTCCGGACCAGATGAAGGTGAGCGGGAATACCGCTCCAGCTCATACTTACATTCTTGCATCTGCACTTCGGGGATGCTCGGAGGTCTTTGTTGAGGGTGCAGAGTCGATATTCCTCCAATCAGCAAAAGCGGCTCAGATAGTTCGCTCACCCTGTAATCCTACCAGTACTAAGTCCACAGCTGCATGGGCACTACATCGTACTCCCAAAAAAGGAAAGCATTTACTTACCGCAAGAGCCATTGAGAGTCCAAAAAGATGGAATAAAAGCCAGGAGTATCCACACGCTGCATCTTTAGCGGAAGATTACAGCACCTTGCCCCGCTGTTCACATCAGTTGGTAGCAGCCGTCTCCTTTGAGAGACATGTAACATTGTTGATGCGGCGAATGTCTACAAGAGTGCAGTCTAAAGTTGGAATTGGCTGAATATCCTTTACAGTATTTGGCTGTCTGTACCATATATGGTACGGAAGCATTACAAAAAGTCACAATTGACCATACTTACACCCGTTGCGATGCAAGATGTTGCTCCCATCAGATTTCGAGGGACTTGCTAACAGGACTTTCCCTAAGCAAACAAGCCCAACTTGGTCCCAGGATGTTCAGTCTCGGGCTGGTCTGAAATCCTTTCCTATATACTCAGACTTATGAGGGCTTCTTGGTCTGGTGTACAGTTTGAGGGACATGCTGTTATATTGGGGATTCTAATACCTGGGACTTGAGATACATTTCAGTTGCTGCAACGAATTACTAATATATATTTCATGTTTTTGTTCTCTCCCAATAGCGGTTATTTACTACACTGGTTTTCTCTAAAATGTGATAGCTCTTTGGGATGTAATATAAATGTTAAGGTGCTCTATAATTGTTACTGAATCATTTTATCTATATATTTGATTAAGCTAGTTATTATTTGCTAAGCATGTTTTTTACTAATATACTAGCCCCATATGATGTAGTATAGCTGTTAAAGCTATCTACAGCTGCCACTAAACTATTGTACCCATATATATGATATAGCCCAGTATCTACTTAGGACTCTAGTATTTTGCTAACCTCATAATTCCTGCATATTTACTACACTTTATACAGCAGATCTATCTGTTGGTCCCTAGAGAATATGATCATCTATATATGAGTTTAATAAACAGAGTTAGAGACAGTTTAAGATAATATAGGCCCAGAAGCACATATTGTACTACTTATCTTTAACACTGTTATTGCTTAGTTTACTCTATAATTCTTAGCATTTCTATTCTACTATGGCGATACCAATCAGTATGTTATGATTGCACAGTTGAAGTATACTATGGTAGCCATTTCTAATATAATATGGCTTGCTTAGCAATGTTTAATATTCCTGCTACCAGTGGTATTTCCTAATGCATTTCATGCATGCATATTTTCCTTACTTCAGGTCCAAAAGAGGCCTTCTCAAAGAAAATCCTCCCCTATTACAATACTACTTGCATTGGAGGCTCAAAAGTGGCCTTATCTGTTTTAAGGAGGTAACAAAAATTAGGGTTTGACCTAGTTACCATCTGTGACACATTTAAGCAACTATTTAGATTACAGATTTTATTTATGTGTTCTATGCATCCGCCATAATGTCAGTATTTACTTGTACTTATTGTAATTGAGCTGGATGCTCACAAGAGTTATGTATTTACTATGCTTGTATGTGTATGCGACTTTAACCCTTAATAAAAAAAAAAAAAAAATAGTTATTAACTATTTAATAGCTATTGTACCTGGTTAAAATAAATACAAAGTTGCCTGTAAAATAAATATTAATCCTAAAATAGCTACAATATAATTATTATTTATATTGTAGCTATATTAGGGTTTATTTTACAGGTAAGTATTTAGCTTTAAATAGGAATAATTTATTTAATAAGAGTTAATTTATTTCATTAGATTTAAATTATATTTAACTTAGCGGGGTGTTAGGGTTCGGGTTAGAGTTAGCTTTAGGGGTTAATAACTTTATTATAGTAGCGGTGAGGTCCGGTCGGCAGATTAGGGGTTAATTATTGTAGGTAGCTGGCGGCGACATTGTGGGGGGCAGATTAGGGGTTAATAAATAGAATATAGGGGTCGGCGATGTTAGGGGCAGCAGATTAGGGGTACATAGGTATAATGTAGGTGCGGCGGTGTACGGAGCGGCAGATTAGGGGTTAAAAAAAATATGCAGGGGTCAGCGATAGCGGGGGCGGCAGATTAGGGGTTAATAAGTGTAAGGTTAGGGGTGTTTAGACTCGGGGTTCATGTTAGAGTGTTAAGTGCAGACTTAGGAAGTGTTTCCCCATAGGAAACAATGGGGCTGCGTTAGGAGCTTAATGCTGCTTTTTTGCAGGTGTTAGGTTTTTTTTCAGCTCAAACTGACCCATTGTTTCCTATGGGGGAATCGTGCACGAGCACGTTTTTGAAGCTGGCCGCGTCCGTAAGCACCGCTGGTATTGAGAGTTGCAGTGGCGGTAAATTATGCTCTACGCTCCCTTTTTGGAGCCTAACGCAGCCATTCTGTGAACTCTAAATACCAGCGGCATTTAAAAGGTGCGGGGAAAAAAAAGCCAGCGTTAGCTACGCGGGTCGTTACCGACAAAAATCTAAATCTAGCGGATTGTTTGGTTTTTTGCTTAATACATAAAAGGTTTATTTTTATTTTTTGCTGCATAATTAGTGCTGTATAAACTGACAGAATTGTGCTGTTTAGAATAATAAAGATACATTGCTGCTATAAATGCTATTTTATTGTTGAGATACTGCTACAATTTGTTAAAACCGTTGCTACAAACACTGCTATTACATTGTTGTTTATATACTGCAACTGCTCTTTAAAATTTGAATATTTTTTTTCTATACAGTATATGTTATTTATGCTTAATACCTTTGAAATATAAATAACTTTTTTAGTGAACATAAAAGGTTTATTTGTTGCTGCATAATTAGTGCTGTATAAACTGACACAGTTGTGCTGTTTAGACTAACACAGATACATTATTGCTATAAATGCTGCTATTACATTGTTGTTGATATATTGCTATGGATTTGTTAAAACTGTTACTATAAACGTTGCTATTACATTGTTGTTGATATACTGCAACTGTTTTTTAAATTTGAATATATATTTTTTTCTATACTTTTTTCTATATATAAAATGTGAAATTATCTTTATAGTCAGAAGTGTTTTGGATTTATTTAAAATTGTTTAGAAAAACTTTGATATTTACTCCTTGTCAGCTGTGGAAGCACCCTTTTTGCTCTCTAAAACTAAAGGTGATGGATTGGCCAAGCATGTCTCCAGACTTAAACCCTATTGAGCATGTGTGGGGGCATCCTCAAATGGAAGGTGGGGGAGCGCAAGGTCTCTAACATCCACCAGCTCTGTGATGTCATCATGCAGGAGTGGAAGAGGACTCCAGTGGCAACCTGTGAAGCTCTGGTGAACTCCATGCTCGCAGCTCAAGAGGGTTAAGGAAGTCCTGGAAAATAATGGTGGCCACATAAAATATTGACACTTTGGGCCCAATTCGGACATTTCCACTTAGCAGTTTACTCACTTTTGTTGCCAACGGTTTAGACATTAATGTCTGTGTGTTGAGTTATTTTGAGGGGGCAGCAAATTTACACTGTTATACAGGATGTACACTCACTACTTTACATTGAAGCAAAGTGTAATTTCTTCAGTGTTGTCACATAAAAAAGATATAATACAATATCTACAAAAATGTGAGGGGTGTACTCACTTTTGTGAGATACTGTACACTCACCGGCCACTTTATTACGTACACCTGTTCAATTGCTTGGTAACACAACTTGCTAATCAGCCAATCACATAGCAGCAACTCAATGCATTTAGGCATCTAGACGTGGTGAAGACAACTTTGCTGAAGTTCAAACCGAGCATCAGAATGGGGAAGAAAGGGGATTTAAGTGATGGTTGTTGGTGCCAGACGGGCTGGTCTAAGTATTTCAAAACCTGCTGATCTACTTGGATTTTCATGCACAACCATCAGTAGGGTTTACAGAGAATCGTTCAAAAAAGAGAAAATATCCAGTGAGCGGCAGTTGTGTGGAAGAAAATGCCTTGTTGATGTCAGAAGTCAGAGGAGAACACACAGACTGGTTCAAGATGGTATAAAGGCAAAAGTAACTAAAAAAAACACTTGTTCCAACCAAGATATGCAGAATACCATCCCTGAACGCACAACAAGTTGAACCTTGAAGCAGATGGGCTACAGCAGCAGAAGACCACACCGGGTGCCACTCCTGTCAGCTAAGAACAGGAAACTGAGGCTACAATTCACGCAGGCTCACCAAAATTGGACAATAGAAGATTGAAACATTTTTTCCTGGTCTGATGAGTCTCGATTTCAGCTGCGACATTCTGATGGTAGGGTCAGAATTTGGTGTAAACATGAAAGCATGGATCCATCCTGCCTTGTATCAACGGTTCAGGCTGGTGGTGGTGTAACGGTGTGGGGGATATTTTCTTGGCACACTTTGGGCCCCTTAGTACCAATTGAGCATTGTTTAAATGCCACGGCCTACCTGAGTATTGTTGCTGACCATGTCCATCCCTTTATGACTACAGTGTACCCATCTTCTGATGGCTACTTCCAGCACACCATGTCACAAAGCTCAAATCATCTCAAACTGGTTTCTTGAACATGACAATGAGTTCACTGTACTCCAATGGCCTCTACAGTCACCAGATTCCTCAATCCAATAGAGCACCATTGGGATGTGGTGGAACAGGAGATTTGCATCATGAATGTGCCACCGATATATCTGCAGCAACTGCGTTATGCTATCATGTCACTATGGACCAAAATGTCTGAGGAATGTTTCCAACACCTTGTTGAATCTATGCCACGAAGAATTAAGGCAGTTCTGAAGACAAAAGGAGGTCCAACACGGTACTAGCAAGGTGTACCTAATAAATTGACTGGTGAGTATATATATATATATATATATATATATATATATATATATATATATATATATATATATATACATGAGTTAATAAAGGAAGAGTAAATCCTGGAAAAAATATATACCTGGATTAAAGACAGGGAATTCAGCACTCTTTTTAAAGAATTTTATTTTGCTCATAAAAATAGAAATACTTTAATGGTGTATCCAAAAAAGAGCTTGGATTGCTAGAAGAGAAGGCGATCTCTAACACCCTCTAAACTTAGTCTCCTAATTTGTGTGGCAACAAATTTGCAACACAAAAATAAAAATTCAAAAATTGTATATATATTCAGCATAAAGAGATTTGCATAAATAAAATAACTTAACATTCAAACCTGACTGGTCAGGGGACTGTGTTGGTGCCTGTACATGAAAATTGCATGCAAAAATAACCTTTACATTGATATACAGCAGGTTAAATATTTTGTAACAATGAACCTCTTACATCAACACATAGCAAGTTTGGCATCTCATAGAGCATACATTTTATAAATATATTAATGGGGAACAACAACCGAACTACTACACCCTGCTGCGTACGGCACCTTAGTGTGTAAGGCTTAATGCCGGGCAGGTATTTAAGTATGGGATCTAAGTAGTTACTGATAGTATGTCCCCAGAATATGTACACCTGTTTGGGTCAAGTTGCAAAAGAAGCAAAAGGCAGAATTAGAAATCAATGTACTCAGCAAGATAGGTAAACTTATGATCACATTAGTTTCTGAAGGTCGTTATTTGTTGTTGTTAGAGTCCTTAGATTAGTCATGCAAGCAGGCAATGTGTTAGCCATAAAGCAGAAAAAGCAAAATGTAGAATGCAGGATAGCAAGTCAGTAAATGTATGATTTATTTGCATCGAGCATTATCAAGGTTTGCAATTTCCTTTCAGAATCAAGGACTTGTGATACGACCCTCGACAGGGTAGCGGTATCAAGTTTGTAGAGGTATTTGCCTATCAATCAGGCAACAGTTATAGCAACATACGACCTGTTTCCAGATATATCTTCAAGCCGGTACTTTGTATTAGAGCCTTCATGACCTCCGTGAGAATCTGTGGTTGAAATCCAGTCAAGCGCCAATACTTGCAGAGTGTCTATTCTCCGGCATAAACATAGACCACATGTTCCGGTTCGGCTTGTCCAATGCCGACGCGCGTTTCACCCGCTAAGTGTGTCGGGCTTCGTCAGGGGCGTGATCGAAGCCCGACACACCTAGCGGGTGAAACAGGATTTACTCTTCCTTTATTAATTCATGTATACTATTTAAGGGTCTGCACCATATTTGTATATAAAAAATATATTGATATATTCTTGACTAAACCAGTATGTGATTAAGATCTGGTTGGTTGCTCATATTTAGCTCCAAGCAGCTGTGTCCCCTCTGTATAATTCTTCAATATATATATATATATATATATATATATATATATATATATATATAGATATAGATATAGATATACTGATTATCATTGGCTCACCCTTGTGTTCAGTTAGAAACCAGTAGTGTATTGCTGCTCCTTCAACAAATAAAACCAAGAGAAGGAATTTGATAATAGAAGTAAACAGGAAAGTTGTTTAAAGTTGTATGTTCTACCTAAATAATTAAAGAACATTTTTAGGTTTCATGTCCCTTTAAGTATAGAGTTTGAGAACTAAGGGGTTAGAATAATCAAGGGTTAATATAAATCTTTTATATGTTTAAGTTAAACCTTTTAAGTAAGAATGTGTGAGAATCTTACTCAGTGTACAGCTTGCCATATGTTTGCATCATTGGAGCAGCTACTTCAGGGATTATATATTTGTGGCAAGTGTAAGCACACTGCTTCTTTAGAAGCTTATACTAGAGTTCTGGAGGAACAAATTGCAACACTTTTTTTTTTTTTTAACCTAATCTACTATGCTACTCGTATTATTGTTAATAGTAGAAGTAATAGTAGTAGTAATAATAATAATAATAATAATAATAATACACATAGTAGTAGTAATATTATAAATAATAATAATGGTATTATCCTGAAAAATGTGGCTGAAGAAGTTATATAATGGACTGAAACGGTTTAAAGAGGCATTTTAATAAGATGCTGTATTTGGTTATAGCAGTTAATTTTAGGACTTTCCCCTCACACATTTATTTCCCTTTAAGGTTTACTTAGCACTTTAAATGGTTTATTTAACACTTATGATTGTGTCTGTTATTGATCTTATTCATTACATTTTCCAGTACCCCTACATTACACTGAAATTTCTTCAATAGCTTCAAATGTGTCCTCTTTTAATATTCCCCTGGGTTAAGTGCTGTTAAAGAGACATTAAACCCAATTTTTTCTATTGTGATTCAGATAGAGAATATAATTTTAAACATCTAAATTTACTTCTATGATCTAATTTGCTTCATTCTTTAGATATGTTTTGGAAAAGAAATAGCAGTGCACATGGGCGAGCCGATCACACGAGGCATCTACAGGGAGTGCAGAATTATTAGGCAAATTAGTATTTTGACCACATCATCCTCTTTATGCATGTTGTCTTACTCCAAGCTGTATAGGCTCGAAAGCCTACTACCAATTAAGCATATTAGGTGATGTGCATCTCTGTAATGAGAAGGGGTGTGGTCTAATGACATCAACACCCTATATCAGGTGTGCATAATTATTAGGCAACTTCCTTTCCTTTGGCAAAATGGGTCAAAAGAAGGACTTGACAGGCTCAGAAAAGTCAAAAATAGTGAGATATCTTGCAGAGGGATGCAGCACTCTTAAAATTGCAAAGCTTCTGAAGCGTGATCATCGAACAATCAAGCGTTTCATTCAAAATAGTCAACAGGGTCGCAAGAAGCGTGTGGAAAAACCAAGGCGCAAAATAACTGCCCATGAACTGAGAAAAGTCAAGCGTACAGCTGCCAAGATGCCACTTGCCACCAGTTTGGCCATATTTCAGAGCTGCAACATCACTGGAGTGCCCAAAAGCACAAGGTGTGCAATACTCAGAGACATGGCCAAGGTAAGAAAGGCTGAAAGACGACCACCACTGAACAAGACACACAAGCTGAAACGTCAAGACTGGGCCAAGAAATATCTCAAGACTGATTTTTCTAAGGTTTTATGGACTGATGAAATGAGAGTGAGTCTTGATGGGCCAGATGGATGGACCCGTGGCTGGATTGGTAAAGGGCAGAGAGCTCCAGTCCGACTCAGACGCCAGCAAGGTGGAGGTGGAGTACTGGTTTGGGCTGGTATCATCAAAGATGAGCTTGTGGGGCCTTTTCGGGTTGAGGATGGAGTCAAGCTCAACTCCCAGTCCTACTGCCAGTTTCTGGAAGACACCTTCTTCAAGCAGTGGTACAGGAAGAAATCTGCATCCTTCAAGAAAAACATGATTTTCATGCAGGACAATGCTCCATCACACGCGTCCAAGTACTCCACAGCGTGGCTGGCAAGAAAGGGTATAAAAGAAGAAAATCTAATGACATGGCCTCCTTGTTCACCTGATCTGAACCCCATTGAGAACCTGTGGTCCATCATCAAATGTGAGATTTGCAAGGAGGGAAAACAGTACACCTCTCTGAACAGTGTCTGGGAGGCTGTGGTTGCTGCTGCACGCAATGTTGATGGTGAACAGATCAAAACACTGACAGAATCCATGGATGGCAGGCTTTTGAGTGTCCTTGCAAAGAAAGGTGGCTATATTGGTCACTGATTTGTTTTTGTTTTGTTTTTGAATGTCAGAAATGTATATTTGTGAATGTTGAGATGTTATATTGGTTTCACTGGTAAAAATAAATAATTGAAATGGGTATATATTTGTTTTTTGTTAAGTTGCCTAATAATTATGCACAGTAATAGTCACCTGCACACACAGATATCCCCCTAAAATAGCTATAACTAAAAACAAACTAAAAACTACTTCCAAAAATATTCAGCTTTGATATTAATGAGTTTTTTGGGTTCATTGAGAACATGGTTGTTGTTCAATAATAAAATTAATCCTCAAAAATACAACTTGCCTAATAATTCTGCACTCCCTGTATATGCAGCCACTAATCAACAACTAATGAGCCTATCTAGATATGCTTTTCAGCAAAGGATATCAAGAGAATTAGACAAATTAAATAATAGAAGTAAATTAAAAACTTGTTAAAAATTGCTTGCTCTTTTAAAATCATGAAAGAAAAAATATGGGTTTCATGTCCCTTTAATGCAAAATCTAGTGATCTCACAAGTGGGTCACTAATATTTTGGCAGCACATGTTGCTATGGTAACATCAGCAGCAGTATTGCTTCAATTTTTTTTTAGGAAACTTGTTGAAATAAAATAAACTACAGAGGTATTTCATTTTCACACCTAAAATTGTTATACCACTGATTTGCCTTTGACCAAGATGTAGAATAATTTGCATTTTCTCAGGGAGAGAAACTATTCTCCGATACTGTCCTGTAAATTAAAGGGAGTGTAAAGTCATAACTGTACATACAGCGCATACAATTTTAAACAACTTTCCAATTTACTTCTATTATTTAATTTGCTTCCTTCTCTTGTTATCCTTTGCTGAAATGTTTCTCTAGGTAAGCCCAGGAGCAGCAAAGAACCTAGTTTCTAGCTCCTGATTGGTGGCTACATGTATATACCGATTTTCATTGGTTTACCCATGTGTTTAGTTAGTGCATTGCTGCTCCTTCAACAAATTATACAAAGAGAATGAAGAAGATTTGATAATAGATGTAAACTGGAAAGTTGTTTAAAATTTGTATGTTCTACCTAAATCATGAAAAAAAAAATTGGGTTTCATGTCCCTTTAAAGAAAACAAATATGTGCATTCAATTGTAAGAATTGTGGAAAACTTAAATTAATTTTTTGTTTGTTTTTTTGCCACAAATCTACAATAGTTAAAGGGATATAATACTCATAACTGTAAAAATCTTGCAAATCACATGAATGTCTCTATGTAAAAAAGAAGATATCTTATCTCAAAATTTATTTAGCTTACAATAGTAAGTGCTATGTGAACAGTTATACTTCAGATATTGGCAACTGCATGTTAAAAACAAAACAACAAAAAAACAACAGCCAATCAGCTTCCTTAGTGCTAATGCCACACTTTGCTTTTCTGTGAATACAAGGGATTTCCCTGAAATTTTGTGAGATTTCATTGTAAACTTCATTAAACTAAGGAGGCAAACAACTTTACTGTGCCTGCATATGTTAGACGCACACTCCCTTGCAAGTCCTATTTCCCTGAAATTTTGTGAGATTTCATTGTAAACTTCATTAAACTAAGTAGGCAAACAACTTTACTGTGCCTGCATATGTTAGACGCACACTCCCTTGCAAGTCCTATTTCCCTGAAATTTTGTGAGATTTCATTGTAAACTTCATTAAACTAAAGAGGCAAACAACTTTACTGTGCCTGGATATGTTAGACGCACACTCCCTTGCAAGACCTATTTCCCTGAAATTTTGTGAGATTTCATTGTAAACTTCATTAAACTAAGGAGGCAAACAACTTTACTGTGCCTGCATATGTTAGACGCACACTCCCTTGCAAGTCCTGGGACTAGCATCTTGATTGGCTGCTTAAAGACCCTTTACAATGGGATGTGTCTACTGAGTAAATTTTAAGGTAAAATATCCCTTTTTTACGTAGAGAGGGTCAGGTGATATTTTCTAGCCAGTGTTTTATGGCTATACTAGAAAGCATGAGATCAAAAAAGAGGGGCGCCTCATGTGTAGAACAACCAAAGCTGGCCCGGATGTAAAAGACAATATAGCCAAATGGGTACTCACATTTCACGATAGCACCCTTATGTGCTAGTAGTAACAGGCTGATATCTCAGGGTGTATCAGCTCACCCAATAGCAGTGAGTGATCAGGGGCATCAATACAAACCTCTTACATGCAACGCGTTTCTCGGCTTAACAAGCAGCCGTTTCATCAGGCATGGTTTTTATGGCTACACTGAATCACTTTCAAGTATTATTGTCAACAACTGGGTATCATGTCTCTTTAACCTTACAGTTATAATCTGTTGCTAATTATGATCCCCTTTACCAACAGTTTTGGTTATATTTATTGAGCAATCACTTCCCATTCAACTATTGTAATTTAATAGTAGATTCTTATATAGCTGAAAAGATATAGGGCTAGATTACAATTGGATCTCCAAATGATCGTGCTCCCGCAAAAGGGCAAATTTGCACGATAATTAACTAGCCACTACAAGTGGCTGGTTATTGTTACCGCAAGCTCGCGGTAGCAATTAGCGCTTATAAATTAACCAGAGATCAGATCTCTCGTTAATTTTATAAATGTGCCCCAAATGCCCCCACAATACTTTCTATCATATTTTATTAGCAGCAGCTTTATTTTTTGATAACATTTCTGCACTAGGCAGTATTTTGGGGCTAAAGTTGGTGGGAGTGGATTTACATTGTGGTCTATGGGAACTGTGTGTTCCCTGTAAATATATATGTATATGCTGCCTTATATACATATATATTTATGTGTTAATATGTGTATATACACATATTAACACATAAATATATATGTATATAATCATATACATATAAATTTAAAATTGCTGTCATCGCTGCGCTACCCCATTTGTTGAGGCATCAGAACAAGGCTTTCCCAGGAGCCTATGGAAGCGTGCTCTTGTGAGCTTCGCATTGCTGTGAAGTTGTAATACCAGCTCACATTAGCGTGTGCTGGTATTACACAATGGAGCACAAATATTGCTTTTATGAAAACGATATTTAGCACTCTACTTGTAATCTGGCCCATAATGTATTAGTGCATGAGAGGATGTATCAATAACCTTGAATAGAATCTTTCCCAGCATTTTCTCTCTGATTTAGGATGGAAGAAAAGTAGTACAGCAACAGCTCACAAGTGCATTTAAGTGCCATATGTATGTGAAATGGGAGATATTACAATTGGTGCTGTAAATGGCTGTAATATATGTAGGTTTAATACTGCCCCCCCCCCCCACTCACACCTTTAATGTCATAGACTTGTATATTTTTCACAGCTGAGCATTAATCCCCTCCAGGCAGCTACTTAACATGTTAACTCCTTCTAGCAGAGGTATATTTGTGCTGCTCTAGGGTTGTGCTGCTCTAGGCAATTTAAAATCTGCAGCCTCTTGACCCCTATTAGTACATATTTGCCTCAAATATTTATAACAATCAGAGACCAGGGACAAAATTGCTCATCGATTTGTAACATAATTAATAAATAAAACATTTGGAGAACATATAGGTACCTCATGCTATAGCTGTAGTTATTAACTCCTATACATCCTTTTGCTATTTGCCCAGTGATACATGGCTCCATTGAGATACTGCTCCAGCTGTGAGCCTATCATGCCTAAGTACAAGTCATGGAACCCTGTGTACACTTCACTTGCTCATCCATAAGGACTCTCCATAAAACCCATCACCTGTTTTGAAGATCCTACCAACGGTGGACCCCCTTTGTAAGAACTAATATATGGAACCCCCATACCACTAATGGTATCTGCAAACCAACATGAATCACTCCCAAATGACTTATACAAATAAATACAAGTGCTTCTGTCAATCAATGGCTGCAACAGGTCTCACTGCAGCTGCTAATTGGCTGATTCACCAGTATGTGAGGGTGGCAGGGGATTGTTTGTGCGTTTTACCCTTGAATGAAACCATAGATTCATATATTTTTATTTATTTTTATTTATTTTTTACAGATCCATACATTTTTATTTTTTTTACAGATCCATGCATTTTTATAACGTAACACAGGAACAAGAGGCTTGGTTAGAATTCTTGTGGTCCAGAATCAGAGGCAGACTCTGTGTGGTCTTGGCAATAAAGTACTCCCTAATCAAGAGCAATCAACTCTGTGAATACTAAAAAAAATATGCTGCAGCTTTTTTTGGTAACCAAGGGGTTAAATATAATATAGTAGTATAAATGCACTCTTTAACTCCAGGTAACCCACTCTCTGTAATAATGTATTTACTAGAATGTTTCCTTAAAATAGCACATTCGAATATTATTTAGCCATGCATCTCACCTCAGTATAAAAAAAAGATGAGCCTGCTTACTTTAATTTATAGGAAGATTAATTTATTTTTATGCACCACAAGACCTTGCTGGGTATGCTGTTTACATAATTCCCAGAATACTATTTAATTACAAAAATAGATGCTTTGCTTAAGAGCGACACGCAGCAATAAAATGTAATAATGTATGCCATTGTTCCAGTCATTCGGATGGATTTTTTTAATATTAGAACTTAAATTTTCAGCCTGCTTTTAATTTTCAGTTCTTGCTTTCTCATTATGCTTTAAGGCAGCAGTCGCCAAACAGTGGTGGTCCACGAGAAGATGTTGGTGGTCCTTGACACTATCAAGCAGGAATTAATCTCCTCTGATGGTGTCACCCCCGTCATGCCGCAACTCCCTACAGTACGTGGCTGGACATCAGGGAAAACCGACGGAGGAGGAGTTAAATTACAATCTCCCTATGCAGGTTGCATAGTACTGCACAACTTGCGTAGCTAGATTGCATTTTTAACTCCTTCCGCCCGGTGCGCTGCTCTGAGGAAGATGCTTCCATTCTAAAGCCAGCAGAGGTTGGTATAGTCTAGAAATAGTGGAATTAAAGTATATAAAAAAGAAAATCTTAAAAAAAAATTCTCTCTTACATTTCATTTATTTTCTTCCCTTTACCTGTCTCTGTAGTAGTTTTCCTAATTCCTTCAGATGGACTTACATCACTGTTTGTCTTCCTCCCCTCCATCTTCTTTTTTTTTTAAATTAAATATTAATTATTTTTCATTCTAATAATTTTCCAGCGCACAAAGCCATTCCACCTGAATTCCAGTCATTGCCATCCAGCAGATCAGCCATATCCCACCAGTATTATAGTAATTGACAGAAACATCAGTCGTGGTTAGCTCACATCCATATTGAGAGCCTCTCTGTTTCCAGCTCAAAAGTTGGCACTCACCCTTCATCTGTCATTTAGAAGTATTCTCTAAGTTCTGTCATTCAGTTAGTTAATTCCAAAAAAGAATTCTTAAAAATATGTAAATACACCTCCAGGGCCGTTGGTGCTTCTTAGGATCTGGTGCTGACACTTGACAGAACACGACTGACGCAACGGACGGACAATTGCTTGAATAAGGAGACTCGAGGCTTAAAACCACATCCATCCGCCGATGCATATGCATATTTATATATCAAATAGTATTAGCACTATTTATTTTCACTGTTAGCATTATCGCATCTAATTACCTATCTGATTATGGATCTTGTGTGTTACTAAATCATATGGAGGGCCTGAACATGTACAAAAATATCTAACCATATGAAGAACCCTACATTGGTGTTAATAAGTAACTTATTTATTGTGCAGTCAGCACCTCCAGGAATTTTTCTTTGATGCGCACTGATATACTCAGCGATACCATGCCTTTAAACCTATTTTTATTAGCGGTTGTTATTTTTTTTTTTTGTTGTTTTTGTTTTGTTTTATTTGTTGTTTTATTTATTTAAATGTTATAGTAATACATGAGGCTTGGCCGCTCCACATGGTTCAAGAAAAGACTTTTGGACAGAAAGCAGATTCATTTATGTTGGTGAGACAGTACATTGTTGCCTACAATATACATTATGATGTTATGCTATGTGGTGCTGTCCAAGTTTCTCTGTGAAAAATTCAAAAATAAAGTTTTAAAAAAAATAAAAAAAATGTAAATATATACATAATGTAAATTTAGCTATGGTTATACTAGTTATGTACAGTATGTGTATATATATATATATATATCTATATATATATATATATATATATATATATATATATATATATATATATATATATATAATTAGATTGAGAAATAGAAGTAAGCCTTTTCCAGCACTGCACATAAAGTCACAAAATTAAATTCACACAATGAATCTGTGAATCACTTAAAGCTCGACTCAAACACGGTTGTCAAGATGCAACAATTAAATTTATTAAAGGAAAAAAATCATAAAGAAAGTATATGTGCAAATGTTACAATAAATTGGATGCAATTCATCAACTGAATAATAAGCATGCTAGTGCATTCATTACCCCTCACGCAAACAAAGGCTCTTTTTCCATAGAGTTAGTTGCAGTGCGTCCACTGAGAAAAAAGCACGGTTACCAGTTAGTAATAAATGATTCCACTGAAACTATATGACAAGCTTCTATATCATTTTATTTTGGCACTTATATGTTTAACCCCTTAAAGCCCTTAGGACGTTCTATGCCATCCTAACCGCATTGGTCTTTAACACCCTTAGGATGGCATAGAGCATCCTAGCCTTTTGGTTGTGCTAAAGCCAAAAGCGCTTCCCGAAAGGGATCGGGGGCTGGAGGGCGTGCCTAGCATCATAGGCACTCCCCCACGCAGACACGATCCCATCATTGAAATCACGCGATCACATGAACAATCACATCATTTCAATTTTCAACTTATTTGTTTACATTGGAACTTTGTTCCGATGTAGACATATAGGTCCGGCCGTTAAGGGGTTACCTTACAAGTTTTGCTTATATGTATCATTTAGCTAATTGTTTTTTTTTGTTTTTTTTTTTTTAAAGTAAATGAAAGTAAAATGTTATATGACTGTTCTTAGTAAAGTTGCTGTTAGTCTGTATAAAATTTGCATAATGATTTATTCATTTCTCTTAACAAGTAGCTTGGGATTACATTGCTTGCTTTAGCATAAAAGTCTAAAAGTGCACAGTTTAGTTTGCAGTTTTATAAATGTGACAATATTATAAAAATAATTGAAAAAGAAACCTGTCCTTTTTTGCTCTAATTACAGGCAAATGTACTGGTGATTATTTTTATTTGGAAAATGATTATACAAAAAACAAGTGGTTCTTTTGCATGATACTGAACCCAAAGTAATTTACCGAAAGATTCCTTTGATCAAAGTACTGAAATGTCTACTGTATATTTTCCACTGCATAATTATTTACTACCTACAAGTTCCGAGCACAACCAAAGATTATTTTATATTACATTATTATTAATTGTTGTTTTGTGAAAAAGAATTGCACACAAATATTTAAAAAATCATGTATTTGGCTGAAATAGATTAAAGAAACAGGCAGCACTAAAATTGTTATTGTTTAAAAAGATAGATAACGCCTTTACTACCCATTCCCCAGATTTGCACAACCAACATTGTTATATTAATATACTTTATAACACTCTACAAGTCTGCCTGTTTCTAAGCCACTAAAGACAGTCTCTTATCACATGCTTTTTATTTGCTTTTCAAAAGAGGATACTGCTAGTTCATGTGGGCCATAAAAATAATATTGTGCTTATGCCCGTGGGTTCTGCACAACACAGCTAAAATGCAAGTCAATAGATAATAAATAAAAAGTAATATGATCAGGGGCTGTCAAAAGAGGCTTAGATACAAGATAATCACATAGGTTAAAAGTATATTAATATAACAATGTTGGCTGTGTAAACATGGGGAATGGGTATTAAAGGGATTATCTATCTTTTTAAACAATACATTTTTTTTAGTTGACTTTCCCTTTAAGTTAAATCTGCTTAAAGTGACATGTAAGCTAAAACTAAACATTTATGTCTCAGATAAAATATTACAGTTTAAAAGTATTTCCAGTTTATTATCAATTTGACCTCTTTTTATGACATATTTCTCTGAAACTTGGCTTCACTACTGTTAGCCAGTCTATACACAGGTGTGCACAATCTTAATGCAGGGGAACCTTTTAATAGTGTAAGTTGCAAGTTCATCTATCTATCTATCTATCTATCTATCTATCTATCTATCTATCTATCTATCTATCTATCTATCTATCATCTATCTATCTATCTATCTATCTATCTATCTATCTATCTATCCATCCATCCATCTATCTATCTATCTATCTATCTATCTATCTATCTATCTATCTATCTATCTATCTATCTATCCATCTATCCTCAAAATTATTATACAGAGCAGCATGTATATTATTACTGTTGCTTACTGTTGAGTTACCATTGGGGGCTCAAAAAAACATTTGCACCAGGGCCCTCTATTGAGTAGTTCTGCTACTGCACATAATAATAGAGAATTAACTGTATAATTGTGACGAGTGCTGAAAAACAGAGATGTGCATGTTTATTTCCAACCCATTAATAATGCAATTTATGTTTTTCACCTTTATCTCTTGAGGTTCATTAGGGGGTGTTAGGTTAGGGGGCTTAGTGATTAGATTGATACTTTGCGTTGTGGGGGGTTGGCGGTTTAGGGGTAAATAGGTTAGTTAGGTAGATTGCGTTGTAGGGGGTTGGCGGATTAGGGGTTAATCGTGTTAATAGGTAGATTGCATTGTGGGGGGTTGCCGGATTAGGGGTTAATAGTGTTAATAGGAAGATTGCGTTGTGTGGGGTTGGCAGATTAAGGGTTAATAGTGTTAATAGGTAGATTGCGTTGTGGGGGGTTGGCGGATTAGAGGTGAATAGTGTAATTAGATACTTTGCATTTTGGGTGGGTGGCAGTTTAGTGGTTAATAAATTAAGTAGATACTTTGCAATGTGGTGGTTAGCGGATTAGGGGTTAATAACTTTATTAGTTATTGCGGTGGGGGGGATGGCGGTTGAGAGGTACATATTGCACATGTGTTAGGTGTTTGTTAGGGCTTCTAGGAAGTTATGGTGCTCATATACTGAGCGCAAGGCTTGCTGTGCCTGCCTATGTGTGGTGAGGTGAAAATGGAGTAAAAATTCTCAATTTTCGACGCGTAAGTCCATGTGCTGAATATGTGATACCGACATCCGACGCCGGTTCTATGAAAGTTTATGGGAGTAAAAAGGCAAAGCGACGGGTGAAATATACACGCTCCGCACCTGTATGCAGCGCCGTATATGTGAACACTAAATTCACTAAATAATTGTCGATACTGGCTTTTGTGGGCGACGCCCAAAATCTTTGTGTGTGTTTTTAACCCAAATAAAATGAATTTAGTAAATGTATGCAAAGAAAACCAAGTTGCTGCTTTGCAAATCTGATCAACTGAAGCTTCATTCTTAAAAGCCCACGAAGTGTAGACTGATCTAGTAGAATGAGCTGTAATTCTCTGAGACGGGGCCTGACCCGACTCCAAATAAGCCTGATGAAACAAAAGCTTTAACCAAGATGCCAAGGAAATGGCAGAAGCCTTCTGACCTTTCCTAGAACCAGAAAAGATAACAAATAGACTAGAAGTCTTCCTGAAATCTTTAGTATATTTCAAAGCTCTTACCACATCCAAAGAATGTAAGGATCTCTCCAAAGAATTCTTAGGATTAGGACACAAAAAATGGACAACAATTTCTCTATTAATGTTGTTTAGAATTCCCAACCTTAGGTAGAAATTTAAATGAAGTCCACAAAACTGCCTTATCCTGATGGAAAATCAGAAAAGGAGATTCACAAGAAAGAACAGATAATTCAGAAACTCTTCTAGCAGAAGAGATGGCCAAAAGGAACAACACTTTCCAAGAAAGTAGTTTAATGTCCAAAGAATTTATTTATAGATCAATAATTAATACTATGTTACAGGCTCGTAAATCTGTTTCTAGGAAGATTTATTATCAAGTTTGGAAGACTTATATTTCATGGTGTTCTTCTCATAAATTCTCCTGGCATATTTTTAGAATTCCTAGAATTTTACAGTTTCTTCAGGATGGTTTAGATAAGGGTTTGTCTGCAACTTCCATGAAGTAAGAAATCTCTGCTCTTTCTGTTTAATTTCACGGAAAGATTGCTAAGCTTCCTGATATTCACTGTTTTGTACAGGCTTTGGTCCGTATCAAGCCTGTCATTAAATTAATTTCTCCTCCTTGGAGTCTTAATTTGGTTTTGAAGGCTTTACAGCCTCCTTTGTTTGAGCCTATGCATTCTTTGGACATTAAACTAAGCTTCCTGATATTCACTGTTTTGTACAGGCTTTGGTCTGTATCAAGCCTGTCATTAAATTAATTTCTCCTCCTTGGAGTCTTAATTTGGTTTTGAAGGCTTTACAGACTCCTTTGTTTGAGCCTATGCATTCTTTGGACATTAAACTACTTTGGTTTTGAAGGCTTTACAGACTCTTTTGTTTGAGCCTATGCATTCTTTGGACATTAAACTAAGCTTCCTGATATTCACTGTTTTGTACAGGCTTTGGTCCGTATCAAGCCTGTCATTAAATTAATTCACTGTTTTGTACAGGCTTTGGTCCGTATCAAGCCTGTCATTAAATGGAGTGACCACTCCCCCGGATGTAAAGTCTGACGGCTGAGATAATCAGCTGCCCAATTGTCAATAAGTGGGATATGAACCGCAGAAATTAGACAGGAGCTGGATTCCACCCAAGCAAGTATCCGAGATACTTCTTTCATAGCTTGGCGACTGTGAGTCCCACCCTGATGATTGACATATGCCACAGTTGTGATATTGTCTGTCTGAAAACAAATGAACGTTTCTCTCTTTAATAGAGGCCAAACCTGAAGAGCCCTGAAAATAGCACGGAGTTCTAAAATATTGATTGGTAACCTCGCCTCTTGAGATTTCCAAACCCCTTGTGCTGTCAGAGATCCCCAGACAGCTCCCCAACCTGAAAGACTTGCATCTGTTGTGATCACAGTCCAGGTTGGATGAACAAAAGAGGCCCCTTGAACTATACGATGGTGATCTAACCACCAAGTCAGAGAGAGTCGAACATTGGGATTTAAGGATATTAATTGTGATATCTTTGTATAATCCCTGCACCATTGGTTCAGCATACAAAGCTGGAGATATCTCATATGAAAATGAACAAAGGGGATTGCGTCCGATGCTGCAGTCATGAGACCTAAAACTTCCATGCACATAGCTTCTGAAGGGAATGATTGAGACTGAAGGTTCCGACAAGCTGAAACCAATTTTAATCATCTCTTGTCTGTTAGACACAGAGTCATGGACACTGAATCTATCTGGAAACCTTAAAAAGGTGACCCTTGTCTGAAGAATCAAAGAACTTTTTGGTAAATTGATCCTCCAACCATGTCTTTGAAGAAACAACACTAGTTGATTCGTGTGAGATTCTGCAGAATGTAAAGACTGATCTAGTACCAAGATATTGTCCAAATAAGGAAACACCACAAAACCCCGTTCTCTGATTACAGAGAGTAGGGTACCGAGAACCTTTGAAAAGATTCTTGGAGCTGTCGCTAGGCCAAATGGAAGAGCGACAAATTGGTAATGCTTGTCTAGAAAAGAGAATCTCAGAAAATGATAGTGGTCTGGATGAATCGGAATATGAAAAAAATGCATCCTGTAAGTCTATTGTGGACATATAATGCCCTTGCTGAACAAAAGGCAGAATAGTCCTTATAGTCACCATTTTGAAAGTTGGCACTCTTACATAACGATTCAAAATTTTCAGATCCAGAACCGGCCTGAATGAATTTTCTTTCTTTGGGACAATGAATAGATTTGAATAAAACCCCAGACCCTGTTCCTGAAACGGAACTGGTATGATTACCCTGAAAGCTCCAGGTCTGAAACACACTTCAGGAAAGCCTGAGCCTTTACTGGATTTGCTGGGATGCGTGAGAGAAAAAATATTCTCACATGAGGTCTTACTCTGAATCCTATTCGGTACCCTTGAGAGACAATACTCTGAATCTACTGATTTTGGACAGAATCTGCCCAAATGTTTTTGAAGATTCTTAATCTGCCCCCTACCAGCGGAGCTGGAATGAGGGTTGCACCTTCATGCAGACTTGGAGGCTGGCTTTGGTTTCTTAAATGGCTTGGATTTACTCCAACTTGAAGAAGGTTTCCAATTGGAACCAGATTCTTTTGGGGAAGGATTAGGTTTCTGTTCCTTACTTTGCCGAAAGGAATGAAAATGGTTAGAAGCTTTAGATTTACCCTTATGTATTTTATCCTGAGGCAAAAAACTCCCTTCCCCCCAGTGACAGTTGAAATAATCGAATCCAACTGAGAACCAAATAACTTATTACCTTGGAAAGAAAGAGATAGTAATCTAGACTTAGATACCATGCCAGCATTCCAATATTTGAGCCACAAAGCTCTTCTAGCTAAAATAGCTAAAGACATAGATTTAACATCAATTTTGATGATATAAAAAATGGCATCACAGATAAAATGATTAGCATGTTGAAGCAAGCGAACAATACTAGACAAATCAGAATCCATTTCCTGTTGCGCTAAACTTTCCAACCAAAAAGTTGATGCAGCTGCAACATCAGCCATAGAAATGGCAGGCCTAAGAAGATAGCCAGAATATAAATAAGCCTTCCTTAGATAGGATTAAAGTTTCCTATCTAAAGGATCTTTAAAAGAAGTACTATCTTCTTTGCATGTATAATACCCTCTACATATACATGTTAATTTGCATGTATAATACCCCAATAATATACTCTAAATTTACATGTTAATTTGCATGTATAATACCCCAATAATACCCTTTACATATACATGTTAATTTGCATGCATAATACCGCAATAATACCCTCTACATATACATGTTAACTTGCATGTATAATATCCCAATAATACCCTCTACATATACATGTTATTTTGCATATATAATACCCCAATAATACCCTCTACATATAATTTGCATGTATAATACTCCAATAATACCCTCTACATACATATACATATAATTTGCATGTATAATACCCCAATAATACCCTCTACATATACATATAATTTTTGCATACCTACTCTGAGGAGAAAAACCCCCCATAAAACAAACCTAGACATACTGTATAGGTACTTTGGGTGTTTTGTTTTGGTTTGATACAACTGCAATTCCAATCCTAGAATGCTTTAGAGACAAAGTTAAAAAAAATCATCCAAAATGCTTATTTGTTTAGCATAGAATTTGAAACCTATTGGAATGATGGCCTATGTATGTATAAATCTACTTGCTTAACACCGAAATGTATTTATCTTTGTATGTGCACACTACGGCCTTCTGTTTTCTGATATATTCTCTTAAAGTGAGGAACAAAATGATGGTGTTATAAATTTGTAAATATACAGCTTTATAGTTACTACAAATACAAAGTTATGCAAACACCTGTACTTGCTTGGTTTTCCACTTTCTGTATCTTTTTGACCAGCACAACCAGTATTTCTGTAAGGTTTTGCCAGTAATGAATATCAATACCCTGACTTTTATGGGACCAAATTAGTTGGTGTAATAATAATAATGTGTTTCTTATGCTACATTATTTTAATAGTCTCTCTTAGACAATAAATTACAATAAGGCGTTGCTTTATAGTGATAGCTCAAAAGATGCACAGTAATAAAGAAAAGTGTCTGCTAGAATGAATAGCAATTATGTCTAGTAGGGTTTCCATGACAACTTATAAAGGAGATAGAAAGGCTATGTTTTAAATTTAAATGCCAAATAATAAAGCATATTATTTTCTAAATAAATTTAAAGTAACAAAAACATTAAAATTATTTCAATATGTCACATATTTTTATAGGCATTTTTATTCTAGAAACAAGATTTCACTTTTCTGTGTGTTTTCAAGGGTTGCACCTGATAGTAAACACTATAAAACCCAAACTTTTTATTTCACAATTCAGACACAATGTGCACTCAAACAACTTTCTAATTTACTTCTTTTATCACATTTGGTATGCTCCGTCTGAATCCCCCTTTAATCTAACCTTGCCATAGTGTAAAGAGACAATGGATAGCAAAAGCTTACTGATTGTGTGAAGCTGGTTACACCAATTGTGGAATATAGTCACAAATGGTTTGTCCCTTAAGCTACCATACAGTTTTATTTATTTCTATTTAACGCTTAAAGGGACACTGAACTCAAATTTTTTCTTTCATGATTCAGATAGAGCATGCAATTTTAAGACACTTTCTAATTTATTCCTATTATCAATTTTTCTTCGTTCTCTTGCTATCTTTATTTTAAAAAGAAAACATCTAAGCTTTTTTTTTTATTCAGCACTTTGGACAGCACTTTTTTTATTGGTGGATGGGTTTATCCACCAGTCAGCAAGAACAACCCAGGTTGATCACCAAAAATGGGCCGTCATCTAAACTTACTTTCTTGCATTTCAAATAAAGATAGCAAGAGAATGAAGAAAAATTGATAATAGGAGTAAACTAGAAAGTTGCTTAAAATTGCATGCTCTATCTGAATCAGAAATAAAAAATTTGGGTTCAGTGTCCCTTTAATATAAACTATAGGGTGAGTAGCAAATGTCGGAAGCACTACATGGCAGGAAAACGTGCTGCCATCTAGTTGCAAAAGTATAACATTCTTGCAAAACTGCTGCCATATTGTGCTGCAGTCACATGCACACTCCTGAGCTTATTGTCCTGCTTTCCGCTACCAAGACAACAAAGAAAATGTATTTTTAAACATGCATTTTCCCCATACATAAGCATATTGCAAACATGCTGATTTAATGTTAAATAAACTGTTGCTAATTCCCAATTCCCTTTTATGTTTCTAAGGAATATTAATTATTATGATATTTGCAAAATATAGTTTGTTCCCTATTATAATATATAAAGTATGATATACAAAGGAGATCCACAAATCACCTGTTGTATAACACATACATCTCTTAATATATTGTGTTTTTACATGATAACAACTTGTATATATAATGATATAGCAAAAAAATGATTTTGCTAATTATTATGATCCACTTTTAAGAGAATTTGAAAACCTTACCGCAAAGTGGGCTAGATATGAGATTTCATGGATTGGGAGAATTCAGTCGGTTAAAATGACATTACTACCTAAGGTCACTTATCTTTTTCGGTGTATCCCTCTAATAATTCCAAACTATATTCTGAATCACTTTCAATCAGTGATAAATAGATTTATCTGGCAGGGTAAGCCCCCGAGGATTGCGATGCAGCAATTGCAAAAGCCTATCCTAAATGGAGGCCTAGCAGCTCCCAATATCTGTAAATATTACAAAGCGGCCATGCTCTCTCATGTGACAGCATGAGGGCTCCGCCTGAAGATACCAGGTGGGGACAACTTGAACAGGCTGTGCTCCCTTCGGGATTGTTCCTTGAGGACCTCATATGGGTTCCTCAACACACCGATGTACTCATGGGTGTAGATAACCCTATTATCCGAGCCTGCATTAGAACATGGAGGGAACTCCGAAATTTGACACAAGTTGCACCACATCCGTCACCTGTACATTCAAAAAGAGCACTGTTGCTCTGCCTACCAGAATCACATCCACAGATGTGGTCGGCCTGGGGCATAAAGCATACTCGAGACCTTTATTCACCACGTGGGCTAGCAATTACAAGCCTCAGATCTACCGACTGTAGATATCCCCAAGAAGTACCATTTTGAATATTTCAGATTCATCTCTTTGATGTTAGCCTGGAAATTTCAAAAAAGCAATCCTAGAGAAATGACCCAGTGGGAAAAAAGGTGGCTTACAGGTAAATCATTCCGGAAAGCCATGACAATTCATTATCAACTCTTAATGGACTCAGATGGATTTGTGAAGATGTTCCGTGTACTGGAGTGGGAAAGAGAAATGAGGCGGGAGCATACAGAATTGGAATGGCAAAACGCCATACAATGCACAAGGGCGGCAATACACTGTGTTACATTATATGAGCTGTTCATAAAATTAGTACTGCGCTGGCATAGAGTCCCAGATCAGCTGGATAAAATGTTCCCTCATAAATCAGACAGGTGCTGGAGGGGGTGTGGCCAAAGGGGAACGCACCTCCATGTTTGGTGGAGTTGCAATAAAATACAGGGGGAGTGGGAACAGGTGGCAACACTACTTGACCAACTGGGTTTACTTCATAAATTAACACCAGACACTGCCCTTTTCCATTTAGGATTGGGGAAATTGACACAATCGGAGAGAATGCTATGCATTGTCATACTCCTGGCCACAAAACTAGCAATAGCAAGGTGTTGGCTGGGAACTTCACAGGTTTCATTTAGTATGGTCAGAGATATCATTGAATACATTCACTCAATGGAAGAGTTCTCTTTAAGATGCATAGGTAAACTGGGCCTGCATGGACATGTTTGGGTAATTTGGGAAAACTGGGGGAAAGCGAACAATTAATTAGGGTATAATGACATCTGCAAGAAAGTGCTGACAGCTCAACTATGACATGTTTCTTGCCCCCTAAGGAAAATCTCCCCTGACCCCCAGCTCCCCCCCACCCCCCCTTTTTTTTCTCTTCCCTTCCCGCTGCCCTGTCGCCTCGGGGCATATAACTTCTCTCAATAAATAGAAATATTATCTACTCACCTGGATACTAGGTGAAAAATAACTAATATATTTGAATCTTTTCCTGGGTCATACTGTCTAGTTATATATTTTGTGTATGTGTTATGGACATTTATTGGCCTACTCATTCCTATTTTGACACTCTTACCGAATCTAGGCCCACTGATTGGCGCATGTTATTCTGTATGCCGAATGTCCCCTCGAAAATGCACGTATGTAAAAAGAGGTGTTACTCATGGCTAGATATATTACCTATGGTTTGGATCTAATTTTGTTTACGGTCTCTAAGACATGCCTTGAATATTAGATGCATAAATACTGATGTATGTCAAATAGGCATGTTGCCATGAAGTTTATTGGAGTTTATTTCTGTATGTCTTATTACCTCAATAAAAATTAATAAAAAAATAAATAAATAAATAAATAAATATTATTTCATTTTATATATTAAAAAGTAACATTCTGCATTTCCATTGGGAAAAAAAACTTTTTATTGTCTGCTCATATTTACTAGGTTTAAAGTTTATTTAAAATTGTCAATCTAATAAACTGATCTTTAGAATGTTTACTGATATTTTTATTTATGCAAATGACTTTAACATCCATATTTAGCATGGTTCAGTTAAATGAATAATGTAAATATTTACAGCAACTAAATATTTCTAGAACTTGTACAATATGTATGTTTTATGTGACAGCACCATCTGCTGGCCAAGAAAATAATAGCTGTCATTTATTTTATTTTTTAATTCGGCTGGGACCATTTACAATTAAAAAGCCTTTACTCTTTCATAAGCTTTAGAAGGTTTTTTTTAGTTTTTAAAAAACAAACAAAAAAAAACAGTGAATTCAAAGGAAATGTATCTATCTAGCACATTCTTGACACTTAAAGAAATTGTAAAGTTGAATGATTTAAAGCCCAGTATTTAAAATAGAGTACATTTAAGAGCAAAGGCTCTTTTTACTCTGTACACTCACATTCCAATACTCTTAATATTTTTAAATGAACAATAGAAAAAAAGAAGACAGTTACATAATGGTACTGGCTCAATCACAGTGTATGATTCAAAGTTATCTGCAGGTCAGAAAATCGATGTGAAGAACCTAGGTGAAAATATAAAGATAGTAATTAGGGCTTCAGATAAGGGGGGGGGGACGTAATTGTCCTAGAAAGAACATCATATGTTGCAGAAGCTTTGAGACAACTAAATGTTTATCTAATAATCCAGTACCTGCATATTAAAATATTTTACATAATTTAATTTATTTGCTAAAAACAGGGGATTAAGCAAAGTGTTTTTGTTACCATTAAATCCTTTTATTCCCAATTTTCATTACTTTCCAAAGGTTCATAAAGACCCTATTAACCTATCATCCCATCATAGCTGGCATATTGTCTTTAAATTAACCATTATCAGATTTTATTGACATCTTTTTTGGTTATCAGATTGCCCAAGATACCACATCCTTGCTAACCAAATGTAATTATATTAAATGGAGACCCTCACATTGTTTTTTTAAGGGTAGATGTGTCTTCATTATATACAGCTATAGGCTGTTCAATTTTGCTTGGATCAGTTTAGCAATTATAGCAAGGGTATACTTTTTATTGATGGCTATCAAATGTTTACTAGCACAGTGTAAATACCTCCAGACGCGTGGAATAGCTCTGGGGGCAAAATTTGACCCTCTTAGGCCAACCGATTTATGAGTTGGTGGGAGCAGTTCCACGTGTTTGGAGACATGAATCCCTACAAAAAGTTTATTCGATATTTCTTTCACTATATTGACATTTATATTTTTATATGGGATGGGGATGATGATTCTATAAAAGGCTTTTTGAATTACCTGAATACCAATATTTGTAATCTGAAATTTGTGGGAGAATATAACAGAAATTAAATATTTTTTTTCGATGTTACACTTAACGTTTATCACTTTATACATAAGGTAGATACAACACTTTTCTGCAAACCAACAGCAGGCAATACAATTCTTGATTATAGACCATGTCATCCCAGGCTTTTGTTGAAAGGCAAGCCATGTGTACTCCATACTTCTATAGTGGTAATCTGAGGGTCCACACGTAACTCAGTAGTGTAATGATATGCAGTGGCATACAAGAGAAAGTACTGTTGAATAACTACCTTCTATAGCTCCAGCTGGGGGGGGTCAATTCAAAAGCCAACCAATAAGCAGTGAGTTGGAATACAAGAAAATATATATAACTTCTCAGCTGCGAAGGTATAAAAGATGGCCGCCACTTATGAGATATCAGCCTAGACCTCCGGTCATGGCTTGAAACTGCTGCGATAGCGGTTACATTTTACAGGTAACAGGCGTACATGAGAGTCAGAAGAGTCAGTAGTAGGTTTCTAGCAGCTTTATTCAATTTTAACCTACATCCATAGCTCATTTTAGAAAAGTCTCATCCGGAGCTGTTTGAATATGCGACCACCCATGCTCGTAGCAGGCTCCCCCCCTGTAAATTATATTTTTAATATATGTACAATACATTTTTTATTTTTGTATATGGACATTTCCCTGCAAGCTATTTGTGCAAAGAAACTTTTGTATATTGGATTGGATTTAGTGTTGGAGCAGAGAGATGCTTTTCTTCGGCACCAGCAAAGCGACACATCTTCTGCTCTTCATGTTGCCGCTCGGAAGAAACACTGCCTGTAGTGGCGTCACTAAGGTTGGTGTCACCCGGTGCGGTAAGTTATGATGTCACCCCCCCTCCCCCCAGAAAGCAGACACACACAAACACAAAAACACAGGCACGCACACACAAACACTCAGAAACACACTCAGACACACACACAAAAATACACACACAAAAGCACTCAGGCACACACACAAACACTTAGACACACACATACAGAAACACTCAGACACACACACACAAACACTCAGACACACACACAAAAACACTCAGCAGAGCATCAAATGAAAGATAAACAGAGCACTCTAAAAATAAATCACTAAAGAAAAGGTTTAGGCGTCCAAACTATGAAAATTCTGCTCTCTGACTATGTTCCAAGTCTGTCAGTGCACAGCCCCAGGCCGCGTGCCTACCGCTTCTTATGGCCAATCACCTCTGCTCTATGCCCACCCCCAGACCCCCGCCTGCCCTCCCCTCCTACCTCTTCAGTGTGCACTTAGTGTACCGTAACCGTACCAGTCTGGTGGGCATCATACGTGGCTCCTTCACTTTAAAGACAGTGTCAGACATTCATGCGGTCAGGTGCCAGACATCCCCCTTACGATTTCCCAGTTTCTGTTTAGAGAGACAGCACAGCAGTGAGTGACTCCACTGCTCCACACGTCACTGAGCAGTGAGCACAGATAGGCAGGCAGGTTTAGGCTAGCAGCGCAACTTTGCAAGCCCCACGGCACGCCCACAACATTCATAGTGAAATTGGGCAGGGGAGGAGCAAAAGTACAAACAAGCAAAAGCAACCGGGAAAACTATTTGTGGAAATTGCCGCACTGGCTCAAGGGGCAAAAAAATGAAGTGTCTACAACTTCCCCAGTCCAACTAATGTTCACAAATAAAAAAATCTATGCATCTCTACATTGTTTTTCTTTGAATTTCAATAAAAAAAAAAAATTCTGGTTGTGTCACCCCTTGGAGGGTGTCACCCGGGTGTGACCCACACCCCCCGCACCCCCTAGTGACACCACTGACTGCCTGGAACAATTGAGGTAAGAAGGGATTATTGCTCTCAACCATTTGTATTTAATGTTTTAGTAATGCCTGCCTGTCTGCTGCTTCTGTTTCTTTTAAGGCGGTTACTTGTTTCCAGTCAGCTTGATTTGGACGACAGCTTCTACGACTGGTGCCAGCCTGTCTAAATAATCACCATCACCTGGTCTTTGCTTCAACTGGTCTATTTAGAAAGTTACATTCAATGCCAATATACGTCTATTTGTAAGTACTCAGTTGTATTTATTCCATTCAAAATATACATAAATATGGTGAATTCTTGCACATGCTCAGTAAGATCTGGTGCCTCTGCAATTTTGAACTGTATCATCACAACTATCCACAACCAGGATCCTGATTCCTGGGTCAAGGTTCTGTGTCTCCAACTCCCTACAACTGTCCCAAAGCTTCAGCCTCCTGAACAGTTATACAACAGAACGTGACAGTTTAATGAGGGGGAGGGGCGCTTTAAGATCCCCTATCCCTCCCTGTAAAACACAGAGAGACATGAGACCCCAGTATCTAAATAAATTAGCCCCTATTTCCTATGTGGGGGTCTCATACACTTGAAATTAGTAGATGATATCCATAAAAATCACCTACCTAATGTATTTACTGGGAGGGAGCATGTGGTTCCAGAGAACCCCTAACCCTAAAGACAAGAAATAACACACACACAATGCCCCCAGAGGATATTACCCATTTTTAAATGAGGGGTTTCATGCCCCTCTAGGTAGCAGATGATTGCTATAGAATTTTAACTTATATGTATACTTTGTGACTTTTTATGGGTTTCTTGGCTTTAAAATGGACCCTAACATCCCAAAAATAAGCAGGACAACATAGCAAATTACATCTCTTTTGAAAGTGGAGCTGCTGCTCTGTCAAAAGATGGGTCACATGCCCAGATGGCTATCTGCTAATCACTGTGGCAATAGTGATCACCTGACAGACCCATAGGCATATGGAACATCATCATGGGGTGGGGGGGGGGGTATGGTGGGGGGGTATCCCCTATGTTACCCCCTCAATACATGGACAAACCTGAGATCCCTTATTTGAAAGCAGCAATCCTGCTCTGTTTAATAAGTGGTCCTATATATCTGTCCTGCTGACCAATGATTGTCATAGCAATGCGAAATATCTCACAGCAAGTGCCTAATATCTAAAAACAGACCCAGAACAAGGGTGAGAAATGGCTCAGTGGCAAAGATATTACGCTCTACTAGTAATTTCCCATCCATTTCTTCCCAGTTTCTTATTGAGTGCAAGGTTAAATTTGTTCTTGCTTTAATCTGTGAGTGAGTTTTTACATTACTCTCTGACCTGCAAGAAAAACCTAATCACATCCAGACCCCCTTGGTCCACTTCCTCAAACACACTGCAAGATTTATTTTATTTAGGAAAAGCTGTGTGTGTAATTGCTACTATTTAAATTAGTTTTCCTACACACAATGGGCGCGATCAGATATACGGCGCAGGTTTCGGCACAAGCGTGGGATCCTGCGCCGCCCGTAATTTCACCTCGCACCTCGGGGTATTATATATACCTCGCCGGCAGTTCATAAAGTGCCGTAAGTCTGATAAACTAGCGATGTCCAGAAATCAGCGTAAAAACAAATTTCTGGAGTCGCTAGTGACTTAAGGCACTTTAGAAACTGCCGACGCCTAAGAAAAGTACAGAAAATAACAAATCTCCCATAAAAGTCTAACCTGCCTCCCAAAAATAAGCCCGACACGTAAAAACCCCTATATTCACAATCCCCCCTCTCATTACTAATAATAAATGTATTAACCCCTAGACCGACAACCCCCCACAACGCAATAAGCCTAATTATTAACCCCTAAACCGCCATAGCCCACACTGCAAATAATAACTAAATTATTAACCCCTAAACCGCAATAGCCCACAATGCAATTAACCTATTCAAGTATTAACCCCTAAACCGCCATAGCCCACATAGGCTATTAAATGTATTAACCCCTAATCTGCAGCCGCCAACGTCACCGCCACTATAATAAAGTTATTAACCCCTAAACCTAAGTCTAACCCTAACCCTAACACCCCCATAATTTAAATATTTAAATAAATCTAAATAATATTACTATTATTAACTAAATTATTCCTATTTAAAACTAAATACTTACCTATAAAATAAACCCTAAGATAGTTACAATATAATTAATAATTACATTGTAACTATGTTAGGATTGGATCAGCCAATCAGATTGATCTTCAATCCAATTGGCTGATTGCATCAGCCAATAGGATTTTTCCTACCATAATTCCGATTGGCTGATAGAATTCTATCAGCCAATCGGAATTCAAGGGACGCCATCTTGGATGACGTCATTTAAAGGAACCTTCATTCATCGTTAGTCCGTCGGCCAGGAAGGATGCTCCGCGTCGGATGTCTTCAAGATGGAGCCGCTCCGCGTCAGATGGAAAAAGATAGAAGATGCCGCTTGGATGAAGACTTCTGCCCGGCTGGAGGACCTCTTCTGCCCGGATCGGATGAAAACTTCTGCCCGACTGGAGGACCACTTGTGCCTGGATCGGATTAAGACTTCTACCCGACTGGGTGAAGATGGCTCAAGGTAGGGGGATCTTCAAGGGGATAGTGTTAGGTTTTTTTAAGGGGGGATTGGGTGGGTTTTAGAGTAAGGTTGGGTGTGTGGGTGGTGGGTTTTAATGTAGGGGGGTTGTATTTCTTACAGGTAAAAGAGCTGATTACTTTGGGCAATGCCCCGCAAAAAGCCCTTTTAAGGGCTATTTGTAATTTAGTATAGGGTAGGAAATTTTATTATTTTGGGGGGCTTTTTTATTTTATTAGGTGTAATTAGTTTAAACTTCTTGTACTTTTTTTTATTTTCTGTAATTTAGTGGTTTTTTTTTACTATAGTTTATTTTATTTAATTGTATTTAATTTCAGGTAATTGTAGTTAATTAATTTAATTAATTTAATGATAGTGCACTGTTAGGTGTAATTGTAACTTAGGTTAGGTTTTATTTTACAGGTAAATTTTTAGTTATTTTAACTAGGTAGCTATTAAATAGTTATTAACTATTTAATAGCTATTGTACCTAGTTAAAATAAATACAAAGTTGCCTGTAAAATAAAAATAAATCCTAAAATAGCTACAATGTAATTATTAATTATATTGTAGCTATCTTACGCCTAGATTTATAGTTTTGTCGGTAACGACCCACGTAGCTAACGCATGCTTTTTTTTCCCTGCACCTTTTAAATACCGCTGGTATTTAGAGTTCACAGAATGGCTGCGTTAGGCTCCAAAAAAGGAGCGTAGAGCATAATTTACCGCCACTGCAACTCTCAATACCAGCGGTGCTTACGGACGCGGCCAGCTTCAAAAACGTGCTTGTGCACGATTCCCCCATAGGAAACAATGGGGCAGTTTGAGCTGAAAAAAACCTAACACCTGCAAAAAAGCAGCGTTAAGCTCCTAACGCAGCCCCATTGTTTCCTATGGGGAAACACTTCCTAAGTCTGCACCTAACACTCTAACATGTACCCCCGAGTCTAAACACCCCTAGCCTTACACTTATTAACCTCTAATCTGCCGCCCCCGCTATCGCTGACACCTGCATATTTTTTAACCCCTAATCTGCCACTCCGTACACCGCCGCAACCTACATTATACCTATGTACCCCTAATCTGCTGCCCCTAACACCGCCGACCCCTATATTATATTTATTAACCCCTAATCTGCCGCCCCCAAAGTCGCCTCCACCTACCTACAATAATTAACCCCTAATCTGCCGACCGGACCTCACCGCTACTATAATAAATGTATTAACCCCTAAAGCTAAGTCTAACCCTAACACTAACACCCCCCTAACTTAAATATAATTTAAATCTAACGAAATAAATTAACTCTTATTAAATAAATTATTCCTAATTAAAGCTAAATACTTACCTGTAAAATAAACCCTAATATAGCTACAATATAAATTATAATTATATTGTAGCTATTTTAGGATTAATATTTATTTTACAGGCAACTTTGTATTTATTTTAACCAGGTACAATAGCTATTAAATAGTTAATAACTATTTAATAGTTACCTAGTTAAAATAATTACAAAATTACCTGTAAAATAAATCCTAACCTAAGTTACAATTAAACCTAACACTACACTATCAATAAATAAATTAAATAAAATACCTACAATTACCTACAATTAAACCTAACACTACACTATCAATAAATTAATTAAATACATTACCTACAAATAAATACAATTAAATAAACTAACTAAAGTGCAAAAAATAAAAAAGAACTAAATTACAAAAAATAAAAAAATATTTACAAACATTAGAAAAATATTACAAGAATTTTAAACTAATTACACCTACTCTAAGCCCCCTAATATAATAACAAAGACCCCCAAAATAAAAAAATGCCCTACCCTATTCTAAAATTAAAATAGAAAAGCTCTTTTACCTTACCAGCCCTGAAAAGGGCCCTTTGCGGGGCATGCCCCAAAGAATTCAGCTCTTTTGCCTGTAAAAAAAAAAAACACACGATACCCCCCCAACATTACATCCCACCACCCACATACCCCTAATCTAACCCAAACCCCCCTTAAATAAACCAAACACTAAGCCCCTGAAGATCTTCCTACCTTGTCTTCACCACACCAGGTTCACCGTTCGGTCCAGAAGAGCCTCTGATGTCTTGATCCAAGCCCAAGCGGGGTGTTGAAGATGTCCATGATCCGACTGAAGTCTTCATCCAAGTGGGAGCTGAAGAGGTCCATGATCCGGCTGAAGTCTTCTATCAAGCGGCATCTTCAATCTTCTTTCTTCCGGATCCATGTTCATCCCGCCGAAGCGGAACATCCATCTTCACCGACGACTTCCCGACGAATGACGGTTCCTTTAAGGGACGTCATCCAAGATGGCGTCCCTCGAATTCTGATTGGCTGATTGGATTCTATCAGCCAATCGGAATTAAGGTAGGAAAATTCTGATTGGCTGATGGAATCAGCCAATCAGATTCAAGTTCAATCCGATTGGCTGATCCAATCAGCCAATCAGATTGAGCTTGCATTCTTTTGGCTGTTCCGATCAGCCAATAGAATGCGAGCTCAATCTGATTGGCTGATCGGATCAGCCAATCGGATTGAACTTGAATCTGATTGGCTGATTCCATCAGCCAATCAGAATTTTCCTACCTTAAGTCCGATTGGCTGATAGAATCCTATCAGCCAATCGGAATTCGAGGGACGCCATCTTGGATGACGTCCCTTAAAGGAACCTTCATTCGTCGTCTAGTCGTCGGAAGAAGAGGATGGGTCCGCGCTGGAGGTCTTCAAGATGGAGCCGGTCGTCATCGGATGGAAGAACATAGAAGATGCGGCTTGGATGAAGATGTTTGCCGGTCCGGATCAACTCTTCTGCCCGGATAGGATGAAGACTTCTGCCCGAAGATGGAATTCTTTAGCTGCCGCTTGGATCCAGACTTCAGCCGGAGGATGGACGTCACTCTTCAGCCCCCTCTTGGGCTTGGATGTAGACTTCGGAGGCTCTTCTGGACCGATCGGGACCCGGTGTGGTGAAGACAAGGTAGGGAAATCTTCAGGGGCTTAGTGTTAGGTTTATTTAAGGGGGGTTTGGGTTAGATTAGGGGTATGTGGGTGGTGGGTTGTAATGTTGGGGGGGGTATTGTATTTTTTTTTTTACAGGCAAAAGAGCTGAATTCTTTGGGGCATGCCCCGCAAAGGGCCCTTTTAAGGGCTGGAAAGTTAAAAGAGCTTTTCTATTTTAATTTTAGAATAGGGTAGGGCATTTATTTTATTTTGGGGGTCTTTGTTATTTTATTAGGGGGCTTAGAGTAGGTGTAATTAGTTTAAAATTGTTGTAATATTTTTCTTATGTTTGTAAATATTTTTTTATTTTTTGCAACTTAGTTCTTTTTTATTTTTTGTACTTTAGTTAGTTTATTTAATTGTATTTATTTGTAGGTATTGTATTTAATTAATTTATTGATAGTGTAGTGTTAGGTTTAATTGTAACTTAGGTTAGGATTTATTTTACAGGTAATTTTGTAATTATTTTAACTAGGTAGCCATTAAATAGTTATTAACTATTTAATAGCTATTGTACCTGGTTAAAATAATTACAAAGTTGCCTGTAAAATAAATATTAATCCTAAAATAGCTACAATATAATTATAATTTATATTGTAGCTATATTAGGGTTTATTTTACAGGTAAGTATTTAGCTTTAAATAGGAATAATTTATTTAATAAGAGTTAATTTATTTCGTTAGATTTAAATTATATTTAATTTAGGGGGGTGTTAGGGTTAGAATTAGCTTTAGGGGTTAAAAAATGTATTAATAGTTATTGTACCTGGTTAAAATAATTACAAAGTTGCCTGTAAAATAAATATTAATCCTAAAATAGCTACAATATAATTATAATTTATATTGTAGCTATATTAGGGTTTATTTTACAGGTAAGTATTTAGCTTTAAATAGGAATAATTTATTTAATAAGAGTTAATTTATTTCGTTTAAACCAGTTCAATATTATAACGAAAAGTTGGTCAATCTATAGTATAACACAAACGCCTAAGAAAAACGCATTGATTTCTAAATCGATACCACACTGGGGCTATGAAAGTTAGGGTTAGCACATCAAAAATAAATAGTCAAATAAACAATAGAGCATGGCTCACCAAGATGTCTGATACACTCAGTTTAGATATGGCACAGAAACAGCAATCATCTGTGACTAAATTACTTTCATTGGATCTAAGGAAAAAATATAAATAATTATTACATCTAGTATTCATTTATGCTTTTTAAATCTATTATGTGATTAACCTATGCACTGCAAGTCTGAATGTACATGGTTTTATTTTATCTAAATATTGAAAGTTATGATGTGTAATGTTTGATAATTGTGTTTACATTTGTTGACATAATATATTAGTAACTAGGGTGCTGATGATGTCATAGAGTACTCCCACAACAAGTGTTATCAATTATGTTAATTGGTTTGGTTAGGTATATATAGCAAGTGTTTGTAAACCATTTCATTATGCCTGAGGAAACAGTCTGATACTGAGAAACGCGTCGCAATTCTTTTATATATTTTATTAAAGTGATTTTACTTATACTAAAAACACTTGCTGCCTTTGAATTGGTTATTATCTGAGGATATGACTGACCTTTGACCATCAAGAGGACTATTGAATGCTGTATGCCATGGTATTAAGTCTGTTGGGTGACTGAATTGATCCCAGCCTGTCCCTATAGCATCATTGGAGATGCTCCACCAAATGTGAGTTTAAATTTTATATAATTATTTGTTGTGACACCACTCTAGTCAAACAATACTAGGCCATATAGGCTATTTTTTACTTTCTATCTCACACAGACCCTGCTACAAATCGGGAGGTCGGTCTGCTGGGTGACTGTTATAGATCCCAGACTGTGTCATTTGCACCAATTGAGGTGCTTCACCACATGTGAGTGCAACTATATAGCAATATTCGAATATCTTTGGAACCAACAATATTGGGCCATGTGGCGCATCTGTCTTGTTTGTTGTTATAGATTGCTGTAATTGGATCCTGGCCTGGACCATCACAGATTGCTGCCTCTGTAAATCTACTATCAAGATCCACACAAAGGACATTATCCTAATCATTTATATCATTGATATCCATATCTGTTGTGTAATTTCATATAGTTCCCGGATTAGTATAGTGCCTATTTTATACCATTTTTGGAATATATATTGCATTCACCTGCTATTATATATATTGTATAGTATTTAATCTATTTATTACACTCTTACACCTATAGGTGCATTATATGGTGAAAAATCATCTATCTATATACATCCTATATCATTATATGTAGTGATATATATATGTCTATATAGAGAGTATATGTCTATATAGAGAGTAATTAAAACCAATCAAATCTGCTCAAATCATAGAGTGTGCTCTCAAGGGCGCCCCCTACATATCTTTTGAACCATTTCTCCACATTTAATTAAAAGCAAAGAAGCAGCTAGTTTCCAGGCAAACTGCTGAACTGCAAATGCCGAAAGAGGTCCGGCCTAGGAATCCCAGCAAATCACATGCAACGCTCAATTAGAAGCCGAGCCAGGCAGGTAAAGTTGAAAGTGAAAGTTTATTATTTAAAAGCATAATTCTAGGTACATAAATCCTGGAACGTAAAACAAGCAGGGAAGAAGGAAACCACTGAACTGACTTGTTGTGACATCACAAGTCCTTTAGCAAAATGGGAACTAGCATTTATTTTTGACAGTGTTTGACGAGGCACTAGCGACAAATTTAAACCATTATCCGATTGGTTGTGCATCTGGTGACCTGACAGAGACACGGACCAATCAGATTATGCAACTGCCCGCAACTGCCCCTGGGAACCTAACCATAGGTCACACCTAGGGGCCACCTCGGCCATGTTTTCCTGAACACTTATGAGTTACACATGCTGCAGGGTATGCAGGGAGGAACATGTATTGTGTTTCTGGACAGCACTATTCATATTCCTCCCTGCACACCCTGCAGCATGTGTAACATATAAGTGTTCTGTATTTTAAGGGACGGGTGGCAACCCTACTCCACCCCCCACAATGGGCTTTTAAAAGTTCTCGGACAGAATGCGTGTGCGACGCATAATAATCTGACAGACAAATGTCCTATGGATAACAGTCAGTTCTGTCCTAGAACCTTTAAAAGCATGTTGTGCAGGTGGGACCCATGGTTAGGTTCCCAAAGGCGGTTGCGGCGCCCGAGGCTCTGATTAGAACAGAACTCTCTGGAGCGTATTTGCCCTTGTCAGTTATTGCATTATCTGATTGGTCCGTGTCTCTGTGAGGTCACCTGATGTACAACCAATAGGATAATGGATACAATTTGTTGCTAGCGCCTAGTGTGTTTTGACATATGCTAAAAGTGAAACCCCCCCCCAAAAAAAATTGTACTTCCAAAAGAAAAAATTGTATTTTATTTCCAAAAAAGAAGATTGTACTTCCAGAAAACAAAATTGTGCTTAAAAAAAAGAGAATTATGTAAGTAAGCAAAGATTTGTATTGTAAGTAAAAAAAATGTACAGGTAGAAAGCCCTTTATACAAACTGCTTGGGACCGGAAAAGGAAATATTAATTAAAAAGTTTTAATTTTAGAATAAGTTTGAATTTTGGAATTCTGGATTTGGGAATATTCATCTGTATTTCCAAAAATAAATACATTTGTATTTGTAAATTTGTATTAGTATGTAATGTCACATTATTTGTACAATATGATAAAGAATCACACTTTGGATTTATCTGTGGGTTGTTTTTTTCTTTGCCTCTAGAGGGAGCAGTCTGATTAAAAAGTGATGAGTGTATATTTTTAGCTTCTGCTCTCAATAGATCAGGATTGTCCTACTTAAAAGGACATTGTACTGCAAAAATTGCATGCACTAATTATTTTAGAACTTCCAACCCTGCAACTGTTTGTGTTTACCCCCCACAAATAGGTTAAACACACAGCTAAAGTACAGCTCAGGAGCCACAGGGGACTACTGGCCAAGAGCAGACACAGCTGCTGAGCCAATTATTAGTGATCCAGATAAAATTACATGCTCTAACAAATCAGAGCATGTCATTTTTTCAATACATTGTCCAGGGTCAACATGCAGTCCTCCGTTGTACCCCTAAGTATTCCCTTATCCCATAATCCTTTAAAACACCTATCTGCAATTAGTGCAGAGCTCTTTGGCACCCTTGCGCTGAAACCATTTTGTTAGTCTTTTGCAGTCATTGCATATACAAATCAGTTTCAATGTTTTTTCACTAAAGTAGGACAGATATTTCATTAAAGGGGCAGTCTACACCAGAATGTTTATTGTTTAAAAAGATAGATAATCCCTTTATTATCAATTCCTCAGTTTTGCATAACCAACACAGTTATATAAGTACACTTTTTACCTCTGTGATTAGCTTGTATCTAAGCCTCTGCAGACTGCCCCCTTATTTCAGTTCTTTTGACAGACATGCATTTTAGCCAATCAGTGTTGACTCCTAGGTAACTCCACTGGCGTGAGCACAATGCTATCTATATGGCACACATGAACTAATGACCTCTAGTTGTAAAAAACGGTCAAAATGCTTTTAGATAAGAGGCGGCCTTCAAGGGCTCAGAAATTAGCATATGAGCCTACCTAGGTTTGGCTTTCAACTAAGAATACCAAGCGAAATTGATGATGAAAGTAAATTGGAAAGTTGTTTAAAATTACATGCCCTATCAAAATCATGAAAGTTTATTTTTGACTAGACTTCCCTTTAATTGAATTGTAGCAAATGTGGCATCCTATGACAGTGTCACATTTATAGTCACTGAGCTCTTCAGTATGACCCATTGTATTGCCAATGCTTGTCTATGGAGATGTCATGGCTATGTGCTGGATTTCATGCACCTGTTAGCAGTGGGCGTGGCTGAAATATTTGAACTCACATACTTTTGGCCTTATGGTGAAAATTTAGTAGTATGCTCTGTCCATTTGCTCTCAAGCTGTGTGAATGTATACATTGCTGTAAAATCCTTAATCCGATACACATATAATCTCTGTTGGGCTTCATTTTGACAGTTATTTTTTTAGTGAAGCACTTTTGGAATTTGTAATCACTAATTTTTGGAATTGAAATTCATTATCAGCTCACTGAAAACGCCTTATACATAACATGACACACTGTTCAACATGATCACAGTGCACTTTCTCTATAAATTTCAACAGATTTTCAGAACTTTTTTCATTGATCAATTTTGACAGACAAAGGGGATTGCTAAAATTGCTAAAAGCTGGCCCTTGTTAGTAAGTATTCCAATAGATTTTGGAATTAAACTGTTGTGGGTTTTCTTGAATCATAAATTTTTTATTGAGACAAATGTACAAGCAAGACAATAGTGCTGTAACAAAATGGCAGATACAGGTCGTCAATAATTTAGTTCGACAAATAAACTAGTAAACAAGTAGAAACAACCATAAAAATAACATAAAAATAGGCACCATGTATAAAACCAAGGGTCTCTTTTTTTTTAGGGGGTTAGTATAAAGTATATAGCAAGTAGCCTTTTCAATGATTGGTATTGGAGCAGTATTAATAGATATTATTGAAGGATAAATGAATGAACGAATCTGATTTGGGGAGGGTGTAAAAGGGAGGGGAGGATAGGGAGAGGGAAGAAGGAGAAAGAGAAAAAAAAAATGTTAAGAAAGGGGAGGTGAGCGGGGTTTCTTAACAGGTATTTTGGGGTCTGGTGTCCCACTGTGGGAATTTTGTGATCCAAGGGGACCAAATCCCGTAGAAGGAGTCAACTTGATCTAAAACTTTGTAAGAGTACTGTTCCATTTGTCCTACGAAGTGTACAATGGAGATCACCTGAGAGAGAGAGGGAGGTCCATCCTGTTTCCAGGCTCTGGCAAGCGCCAGTTTCGTAGCCATGAGAACATAGATTGTAAGCGCCTCCCCTGAGGGAGATAGACTAGGCATGTGCATGTGAAGGAGGGCTACTTCTGGAGTATACGGGGGTATAAGATTGAGTGAAAGGAGTGCATGGACTTTCCTCCATAGGGGTTGGATTATAGGACATGCCCACCAGGTATGAAGTGCCGTGCCGATGTCTCCACAGTTTCTCCAACAGTGAGGGGAGTGGGATTGGTATATCCTGTGTAGAGTGACTGGAACCAAATGCCAGCGGACTAACACTTTATAGTAAAGCTCCCATAAGGTGGCACAATGCAGGAGTTTTTTGGTTGTCATAATTCTAAGGTGCCAGATGTCTATTGTTACTGTGAACCCAATCTCTCTCTCCCAGGCACGGTGTTGCGGGATTTTGTGTAAGATGCGTGTATTAGTAAGGAGGTTGTAATGGAAGGATAGTAGGTGCTTTAGGTCATGAATTCCCTGCCAAGCCTTCTCCCATGTTGTCAAAGGACGTAATGATGATTTTGGGTAACCCCAAGTGCGCAAGCGCGTACTCAGGCGGAACCCCTCAAAGGCAAGCCTGGGGGGGAGTTGAAGTTTGGTGCAGAGTGCGGGGTGAGATAGCCAAACATTATTCTCATAGAAGTGAATGACTAAAAGTGTATGTGGATTGGGCCATAAGTCAAAGTGAGAGTCCGGGAGACAGAAAAGTGCAGCAGAAACTGTGAGCAAAGGAGAAGGAAAAGGGGAGATAGTAGGGTTGTGTCTGATCTGGTCCCAGAATCATAGTGCATGCTTAAATATAGGATGTAGGGAGTCAATGTCATGTCTGTGGTGGAGAGGGATCCAGAGTAGGTCAGATAGGCATAGACCAGAAGGTAGTAATGAGGATTCAAGAGCAAACCAACTGAGCTGTCTTTCAGGGTTATTCCAAAGGAGGATATGTGACAATCTGGCTGCATTATAATAGGAGATTATGTTTGGTAAGGCTAGGCCTCCCTGTGGAATCGGTTTTTCTAAAGTACGTCCGGAAGTTCTGGGTCTTTGATCTTTCCATACATATGCAGTTATTAGGCTTTGAAGTCTATTAAGGAGCGTTCTAGGGATATTATATGGAATGGATCGGAATAGATATGTAATCTTAGGGAGGAAGGACATTTTGATGGCTGCAATGCGGCCTGTCCATGAGATCTCTCTGAACTCCCAAGTCTCAAGGAGCCTTCTATATTCTACAAGCCTGTCAGAGTAGTTTTGAGCTATGACCACCACAGGGTCTGGGCTCAAATGAACCCCTAGGATCTTGAGAGAAGAAGTTTTCCATTGGAGGCAGAATGTGGTTTGTAATAAAGTAAGAGCATCGGGGGGGGGGGGACATTTATGGGTAGGACCTCTGTTTTGGAGACATTGAGTTTATAGAAGCTCAAGTCTCCGAACTGTTGTAGGGTAGTGAATACTTCAGGGAGAGATTCTTCGGGGGATGTCAGGAACAGGGTATTGTCGTCGGCATATAGGGAAATTTTGTGTATAGAGGTGCCGATGGAGAGGCCTCTAATTTTAGGATCTTGTCGAATGGATTGGGCTAAGGGCTCTATGGATAAAGCAAACAGGAGAGGGGATAAGGGGCATCCCTGTCTAGTGCCGTTTGAAATCGTGAACTTGGGAGATTGGAACCCAACCCCCCGTATAATAGCCGAGGGGTTGTTGTACAGGGCCTTAACCGCCACAATGAAAGCAGTGGGAAAGCGGAAAATTCTCATGGTCTCCCATAGGTAATCCCACCTGACCCTGTCAAACGCCTTTTCGGCATCTAGCGACAGAGCCAGGAAGGGAGAGGAGCCCTGTGATGCAGTGTGTAAAACATCAAGAATTCTTCTTGTAGCATCGGAACCCTCTCTATTTGGGATGAATCCTACTTGGTCATTGGATATGAGGGGAGGAATGATTTTAGCAGCTCTACTAGCTAAGAGTTTGGCATAGATCTTGGTGTCTATATTAATCAATGAAATGGGACGGTAACTACTACAGAGATCGGGCGGTTTACCGGGTTTCAAGATCGTGATTATAACTGCCTCTAGGAATTCTGGTTTAAACGAAGCTCCAGAAAATATCTCTTGGAAGAATCTGTGTAGTACGGGAGTTAGGAGGGGGAGAAAGGTTTTATAAAATCTGGCTGTAAAGCCATCTGGGCCTGGGGCCTTACCTAGTTTTAAATTTTGAATAGTTTTCTTAACTTCCTCAATTGTTAGTGGGGAGGAGAGAGAGGAGATAGCCTCTTCAGAGAGAGAAGGAAGTGAGAGAGAATTAAGGGAAGTAGACATTTTTCCCAGAGCGGCAGCTGGGGCATCTAAATTGGCTTCAATGTTGTAGAGTGAGCAGTAATACTGCTTAAAGGAATTTCCAATGTCTGTCGGGGCTGATACATTCACTCCAGATGGGGTTTGAATGGACCGCATTCTTGCTTGAGCTGTACGGTGTCTAAGCTTAGTGGCTAGGATAGTAGAAGCTTTATTACCCTGATGGTAATAGATTTTTTTACCATCATATTGTGGACCCTTTTAAGTTCCAGAGTTTGAATTTGTTTCAGGACTTTGGAAATTTCGTCATTTATGGCCTGAGAATAGTTGTGGGTTTTCTTAAATTTACTTATGTAAATATATTTACATTTGTAAAATACAGGATATGCTGTTTAGCAAACAAGAACTGCTGTAAATGCAAGAAAACAAACATTTTTACCGCAACATCTAAAAAAGCAGTTTACAATTGCACCCTTAAATGTTTGTATTTAGTTAACACTCAAATTTCTGTAATCTTACAGTACGTTTAGTTTGAAAAAATTATTTATATCAGCAATTTAGTCAACATGAAAGGGATTTTATTTTTTGTGTTTCTGAAATCCTATTGGCTGATTTGAACAGCCAATAGGATTTCAGAAGCTCTCATCCTATTGGTTTTTAACAGCCAATAGGATTTAAGAAGCTCTTATCCGATAGGTTGTTTTGAACAGTCAATAGGGTTTCAGAAGCTCTCATCCTATTGGCTGATTTGAATTTGAAGACTCAAATCAGCCAATAGGAATGCAAGGGACGCCATTTTGAAACGGCTACCTTGCATTCAACTCCAGTGTACGTCAGCGACCTTATGAATAGGACGCTCCGTGCAGGATTGGATCAGCTTCCAGGATGGCTCTTCTCCACCCTGCCGGGATGAAGATAGAATACGCCCCCAGGATGGATAAACACCTCGCCGACTGGATGAAGACCTTGCCGCCTGGATGGAGATGGATGTCCGGACTTCAGAAACCATAAGTATATCTTCTGGGGTTAGTGTTAGGATTTTTTGGGTGTTTTTTTTTTTTTAGATTAAGGATGGGCACTTGGGAAAGAGCTGAATGCCCTCAATGCAAAATAACTAAATGCCCTTTTAAGGGCAATGCCCATACAAATGCCCCTTTGGGGGCAATGGGTAGCTTAGGTTTTTTTTATTTTGGGGGGTTCTTTCTTTAGGGCAATGCCCTACAAAAGGCCCTTTTAAGGGCTATTGGTAGTTTATTGTAGGCTAGGATTTGTGTTTTTTTACATTTGTAATTTAGATATTTTAATTGTTAGTTTTTTATTTTATTACATTAGTTATGTTAGGTTAATTTATAATTTAATATGAAGTTTATTTTTATTTCACAGGTAAGTTTTTATTTATTTAAAAAGAGTTATATTGTAATTTTAATTTAAAGTTAGGGGGTGTTAGGTTTAGGGGTTAATAGTTTAATTTTTCACAGGTAAGTTTTAATTTATTTAAATAGAGTTATATTGTAATTTTAATTTAAAGTTAGGGGGTGTTAAGTTTAATTTAGTGTTTTATGATGTGGGGGGCCGGCATTTTAGGGGTTAATAGGTTTATTTAGTGGCGGAGATGTGGGAGGCCGGAGGTTTAGGGGTTAATAACTTTACTTTATTATAGTGGGGGCGATGTTGGGGTGCGGGGGAATAGGGGTTAATAACTTTATTATAGTAGTGGCGATGTCGGGGAGCAGCGGAATAGGGGTTAATAATTTTTATTAGTGGTGGCGATGTCGGGAGTGGCAGATTAGGGATTAATAACTTTATTTAGGTGTCGGTGATGTTGGGGCAGCAGATTAGGGGTGTTTAGACTTGGGGTTTATGGGTGTTAGGTTTAAACGTAACTTTTTTTTCCCCATAGACATCAATGGGGTTGCGTTACGGTGATCGCCATTCAGGTGTTAGTTTTTTTTCTAACACACTCTCCCCATTGATGTATATGGGGGAAAGTGTGCACGAGCACATATTCTCAGCCCTTGGCTTTTGTGCGGTATGGAGCTTAATGCCACCATATCGCACGCACAAGGATGATTTAAGAAACTCGTAAAGGCAGCGCTATGAGGAGTGAAATAACGCAACTTTTGTTGCGTTCATTTTTCACCCTGTTTAGCGCAAAATTCATAATCTAGGTGATTGTAAATTATCTATTGTCGTGATCTGGTGACAGTAATAGAAATCTTGCAAATTTATAAAAATCATGGTATTCCTTTTTTTTTTTTTTTTTTAAGTCCTCCACATCACAAAAAACTGTTTTGAAAATGGTTTTGTGGAATTTCTAACTATTATTATTTTAAAATATTTCCATTTTTTATTAACCCCTTTAGTGCTAACGACGAGTGGTCGCAGAGTTTCCCACTCTGGTGCTAACGACGGCTCAGAGCCATCGCTAGCACTCTCCCACCTTGAGGGAGATCTGGGGGCTCCCACCCGCTCCTACCCCGGCGATCGGGCCTGCATAGTGACAGGCATCCCCGGAGCGGCACGTTATGCACGGTGACGTCACGCACAATAACGTGATGACGTCACCGCACAACTTTATTTATACTTAACAATGTTAAGTATAGGAACAGGTGGCATGCTGCTTAGAAGCCTGTATCTCAGGCATCGAAGCAGTTAAAGACCCCCAAGACCCACCGTTTGAAAGGTAATCACCTACCCTTTCCAACAGCATAAGTCCTAGGGATTTAAAAGAAAAGTATTTATTTTTTAAATTAAATTTTATTTTTTAAACTTAAATCTTAGCACCCAGATGGGAAAGTGCTTAGCACTCCTTAATACTGTTTTTCTGTACAATGAGAAAGTAAACTTTTGGACAGATTGTAATGGCTTCTTTGAATGGAGCAAAACTTCTTGTAATCTTATAATCCTGTAACTGAAGATGGTATAGATTGTAACCACTTTCTTCTGGGAGATATTTATTTCCTGCACAGTTCTTGATTGTAGGTCAAAATCACACAATACAGAAAAATGCTTTCTACTATGATTTAAAAATTATATCAAGCACCTCTACAGTATTATCAACATAAATAAGTCATCCAGCACACATACACACTATACCCATCATGCCCCTGTTCAATTAGCTTTATTACTCATGAACACATATTGTTATCGTTTTGGAACACTACAGGTTAATTTCACACATCTCAATTATTAATAACATGACACATTGTACAAAGGGGGTTAAACAAAACACATTTAATGTTATATCTAAATCTGTGAAATAGACATGTGTTTGTCATGTTAGTTTGCATTTGCATATCCATTTTTTATGTCACAGTCAATATCAGGAGCTTAATAAATTAGTATAAGAATTTCATACTGTATTTATTTGTCACATGATATTTAAAGTGTTTTTGTTTCTGTAAGTAATACGAAGATCACTAACAAACTCTGGGAATCATTTCTTATCTCATTTTAGTTCAAAGTAGCTTATCTGTAATCTTGTCATTTAGGTTCACTGCTTGTAAAACAGCTTTAGTAATGGGTAGGTGAACCAAGTTTTCTACAAGGCTCCTATGTGTATTATTGTGAAATACATTTATAATGTAATATTGACATTGTAAAAAAATTCTCAAATAAGGAGATTTCTATTTGGTCCCATTGACAGAACAAATCAAAGTTCATTGTCCTTGAACTTCCTTACTGTATTTGTTCCTAGTAATTCCAATAAGTAGAAGAAACTTCTATAGATTTGTATTACATTTGCAGTATGGACGTTATATAAGACTTCCACCTTTTCTTCAAGCCAAACCTGAACACTATAGCGCCCAACCACGTGGCAACTTTTTTGTTATATATACACACATACATTACAGTTATAGTTCCAACATATTCCTCAGCGCTGTACAGGGTCATGCTACTGTGCCCTGTCACATTACTGTGCCCACCTGTTTGTTTATTAAGTCCTTGTCTCTGGGTCATGCTACTGTGCCCTGACACATTACTGTGCCCACCTGTTTGTTTATGAAGTGCTTGTCTCTGGGTCATGCTACTGTGCCCTCACACATTACTGTGCCTGCTGTGCTGTTAAATAATGTGTCCAGGTTTCAGGCGGTCTGAAACCCGGACACATGATTTGAAAACCCGGATGACAGGTGGCAACCCTTACGTTATAGACAAGACTAGATGGTCTTACTGGCTTGTAACTACACCGACTCATATTGGCACAGGCACAGTGGCAGCATGGATTACATGTGGCGCAATGTTTTAGAACAGGAATGGCCAACTGGCAGCCAGAGAGCCACATGCAGCCCTCAGCACTAGTTTTTGTGGCCACAGAGAGAAAACATTAGTAGGAATAGGTACCATAGAAAGAAAAAGCAGAAATAAATAAGTAGGATTTGCCTATATCTGGTCACGTGCCACGGGACATATTTAGGAAATATATTATTTGCTTCTTTGTATCAAAATATATGTGATACTTTAGCCTTCTGCGGCCTCCATGTGTTAATATGTGGCCATAACCGTTTTAGAATACTGGTTGATTTCATGTTCCATCATAATAATTATTTATATAATGCATGTTTATTCATTGTAAAAGGTTAACTAAGGACCACTATAAAGGTGTTCACATGGTAAACCAGTCTGTGACAACGGTCACACAACCCCTACTGATTCCAGAAAACATTTATATTGCCCAAATGCTGAGTACACTAAGTACTAAAATATTCCGTTACAGTCAAGATGTGCAAATGTTCTGTAGTTAAAAAAAGGTTAACATTGTTTATATTAAAGGGACATGAAACCCAGCATTTTTCTTTCATGATTCAGATATAGAATACAATAAAAAAAGTTTCCAATTTACTTCTATTATCAAATTTGCTTCATTCTCATGCTATTCTTTGTTGAAGAGATATCTAGATAGGTAGCGTGCACGTCTGCAGCACTGCATGACAGAAAACAGTGCAGTCATCTAGTGCTTTTGCTAATGTATAACAATGTTGCAAAACTGCTGCCTTATAGTGCTGCAGACACGTGCACACTCCTGAACTTACCTTCCTGCTTTTCAACAAAAGATAACAAGAAAACAAATACATGTGATAATAGAAGTACATTGGAAAGTTGTTTAAAATTGTATGTTCTATCTAAATCATGAATTACAGTTTCCCCTTGTGTCTTGCTGTAAGTGAAGTGCACTTGGATTTGATGTCCCTTTAATTTTGAAGCTTACAGGAAGTGTCTGCATTCAGATGGATCCTAGAAGGAAATAAGCTTGACTTCTACTGCATTAATGGTAGATAGCAGCATGGCTAGGTATAATACCAATATCATTTATTTTGTAATGTTCTTTGTAAGAAGCAACAACAACAAAAACAAAAATAATCTCTTTAATTTCTGTATTACCCACATTATCATTTTTTTTTTACCCCTTTTGTTTTTTTCAGTCATATAAAGCTTAAATGACAGGGATTTTAACATGACCAGTGACCACCCTCATCAGCACCCATCATCAGCCTTGGGGGCCGATTTAACAAGCTCTGTGTCGGCCCCAATGCCTCTGTTTCTGTGCAAACCTTCAGGCTCGCCGGAAACAGGAGTTAAGAAGCAGCGGTCTTAAAACCGCTGCTCCTTAACTCGCCCTCTGGCTCTGAGGCGGCGGACAGCAATCCAACCAATCGCATACAATCAGTTTGCATGACACCCTCTGCAAGCGGCCGATTAGCCGCAAATGTGCAGGGGGCAGAATTGCACAAGCATTTCTAGTGAAATGCTTGTGCAATGATAAATGAATTTTCTGTTTTTAACATTTAAATAACTTGATATGGTATTTCCAGATTTGTTAAAGGACTTACTATGGACTAAGTTTGTTACATAGAACACACTTTTGATGGAAAAATGTGCCATTTAAGTTTTCATGGCAAACGTGTTAAAAAAATACTCAAGTATTGTAATATTGGAGCCTTTTCTTCTTGGGTTTTAATTTTAAGGGGGCATTAAACACTAAGGGCTAAATTATGTGCAAGTGTTTGTGAGTTATCGCAGGTGTTTGTGAGTATTGGGTTTTGCGCTCATATTACAAGTTGAAAGTAAACGCGGTTGCTTGAATGCAATTGAGGTTAACGCATGTCGGGTAAGCGCATCCTCAGAGGTCTGGTTAACTGTTTTGCAAAACAAAATAGTGTCACAAAACACATAAAAAAATAAATGATAAATTACACTTACACTCATAATAACACCATCTAATAAAAATTATTAAAGACAGTTATAGCACTAAAAGTTATAAGGGCTCAAAGATATGAGGTCTCAGGTGTTAGAAAAAAAGCAGATAAAGGGCTTTAACATAGAGATACATACACATGTACACATGTATAGACATAACTATATATAAGTGCTTTGGGGCCCTTTGCAGTTAAGTAGAGGAAAACATGTAAAAGCATATTTATGCAATGGAATGTGAAATTTTCATGTTGGTTAGCGCACTTGAGAATTTGGGATTGTGTGCGAGTAAGGTGTTTTTTCCACTTTTTTTGCTCCATTGACTTTTATGGGGGAATAGGTTATGGCACACTGAATATTCTAACGGTTAGATTACGAGTTTTGCGTTATGAGTAAAAAAGCAGCGTTAAGGCTCATAACGCTGCTTTTTTACTACCGCTGCTATTACGAGTCTTCTAGGTACAGCTGTCCCGCACACTTTTTTGGCCGTACCGCAATTTTCGTAAAATCTTTTTTCAATGGGACTTCCATTGCGCTGGTATTACAAGCTTTTTTTTTTTAGGCCAAAAAGAGAGCGGTATAGCCTATCCCGCAAGATTTGTAACGCATTCTAAAGTCAGTAGTTATGAGTTTTACACTACAAAGCCATAGCATAAAACTCATAACTAAAGTGCTAAAAAGTACACTAACACCCATAAACTACCTATGAACCCCTAAACCGAGGCCCTCCCGCATCGCAAACACTAAAATAAAATTATTAACCCTTAATCTGCCGCTCCCAACATCCCTGCCACCATACTAAACATATTAACCGCTAAACCGCTGCACTCCTGCCTCGCAAACACTAGTTAAATATTATTAACCCTTAATCTGCTGTCCCTAACATCGCTGCCACCTACCTACATTTATTAATCCCTTATCTGCCGCCCCCAACGTTGCCACCACTATACTAAAGTTATTAACCCCTAAGCCTAAGTCTAACCCTAACCCTAACACCGCCTAACTTAAATATAATTAAAATAAATCTAAATCAAAGCTACTATTAATAACTAAATAATTCCTATTTAAAACTAAATACTTACCTATAAAATAAACCCTAAGCTAGCTACAATATAACTAATAGTTACATTGTAGCTAGCTTAGGGTTTATTTTTATTTTACAGGCAAGTTTGTATTTATTTTAACTAGGTAGAATAGTTACTAAATAGTTATTAACTATTTACTAACTACCTAGCTAAAATAAATACAAATTAACCTGTAAAATAAAACCCTGTCTTACAATAACACCTAACCTTACACTACAATTAAATAAATTAAATAAATTAAATAAATTAAATACAATTACCTAAATTACAATAAAAAACAAACACTAAATTTCACAAAATAAAAAAAGAAATTATCAGATATTTAAACTTATTACACCTAATCAAATAGCCCTATTAAAATAAAAAAAGAGAGAAGAGGATGCTCCGCGCCGGATGTCTTGAAGATGGAACCGCTCCGCACTGGATTTATGAAGATAGAAGATGCCGTCTGGATGAAGACTTCTGCCCGCCTGGAGGACCACTTGGCCCAGCTTGGTTGAAGACTTCTCCCAGCTAAGTTGAGGACTTTTCCCGGCTTCGTTGAGGATGGATGTCGGCTCTTCAAAACCGTAAGTGGATCTTCAGGGGGTTAGTGTTAGGATTTTTTAATGGTTTATTGGGTGGGTTTTATTTTCAGGTTAGGGTTTGGGCAGCAATAGAGCTAAATGCCCTTTTAAGGACAATGCCCATCCAAATGCCCTTTTCAGGGCAATGGGGAGCTTAGGTTTTTTTAGTTAGGGTTTTATTTGGGGGGTTGGTTGTGTGGGTGGTGGGTTTTACTGTTGGGGGGGTTGTTTGTATTTTCTTTACAGGTAAAAGAGCTGATTTCTTTGGGGCAATGCCCCGCAAAAGGCCCTTTTAAGGGCTATTGGTAGTTTAGTTTAGGCTAGGGTTTTTTTTTATTTTGGGGGGGCTTTTTTATTCTGATAGGGCTATTAGATTAGGTGTAATTAGTTTAAATATCTGAAAATTTCTTTTTTATTTTGTGTTATTTAGTGTTTGTTTTTTTGTAATTTAGGTAATTGTATTTAATTTATGTAATTTATTTAATTGTAGTGTAAGGTTAGGTGTTAGTGTAACTCAGGTTAGGTTTTATTTTATAGGTAAATTTGTATTTATTTTAGCTAAGTAGTTAGTAAATAGTTAATAAATATTTAGTAACTAGTCTACCTAGTTAAAATAAATACAAACTTGCCTGTAAAATAAAATTAGACCCTAAGCTAGCTACAATGTAACTATTAGTTATATTGTAGCTAGCTTAGGGTTTATTTTACAGGTAAGTATTTATAAAAACCTGTAATACCAACGCTGTAGGTAAGGGAGCTGTGACAATAACGTGCAAGTTAGCACCGCACCCCTCATAACACAAAACTCGTAATCTAGCCGTAAGTTTGGCTTTTTACACTCATTGGGTTAGCACGCAAGCAAAAACAGTTTATTTTCAACTCATAAGATGAGCTCAACCCGACGTGTGTAAAAAGCGTACTTCTAGCAGAGTTAACACTCGTGTGGGAGCATTAAATAGCGCTCCACTTGTAATATTGCCCTAAATACATTTAATGTACACCCCTTTAACATGGATGCTGCCATTTTGGAACCTAGATTACACCGCAGTTATCTGAAGGAGAGTTGCTGCACATGTGCAAAGACATTATCACCGGAATTCAGTAAAAGCTAGATTTTAACATGCTACTAAAATGTATTTAGTATTTAATGTCCCTTTAAGGTAACCAGGAAAAGTCTTTACTTTGTACCTGCCACTTTCATGTTTTAGGACAGGGAGTTGCTAAGGCAGTTTGCTTTGTATATTCAGTTTGTTTTAGTTAAACAAATACAATAGATATTTGTAGCTTTAACAACCCATTTTTAAACTCTAAAGCAAGTATTCAGCATTTATACGGTAACCATAGAAAATCTAAAGGGTCATGCTAGCCCTCATTAGGGGAGTGTACAAAATGTTGCAAAGAAAAATACAGTTTTGCCCCCCTTTTATGGTAAATCAGTTGTATAATAGGTTAAGAAACTGCATAGTTACATCAACTGCATGCTTTAATGTGACCAATCACTTCTAAAACTTTTAAACAAATGGACTCAGAAATGTATACGTTCTGTATATGTTTTTGGCTGTAACAGACACACTTTCATTAAATTCATTAAATTAAACCAGGTTATAAACTGTGAGCCATGTTATAAACACAGGATCAAATGCCCCCTCTCTTGAAAAAGGAGATTCTCGTCTTTTCAATTAGGGGTTATAAGCCCCTTTAACTTGCATGGGAAATTGTATTGCAAAAGTTCTGTGGAATTTTGCATTTTTCAGTAATTTCATTATATGTTATGTTATGATTATACTTGTTTTAGGGATAGAGCAAATGTGTCCACAAACAAGTTCTATACGCAAATGCTTATCTCTGCACATTTCCTTCTGTTTTAAATAAGAACAAAACACTATATAAAATATACTTTATATTTGGTATATTGATAAAAGATTGTCACTATTGAAGTTATGGATAGTGTTTTTCATATGCAAAACGAAAAATGTATCGAAGAAAACAAAGTTTTTAGCTCATTTTTGCATGATTTTCAGACTTTTTAAATTCAACAGCTTTCACCTCTCAGACACATTTTGGCCTCTATTAAGCTTCAATATTTGGTAATTCAAACAACCTTAATTTTTTTATCTTCAGAAATGTTTTAGTCCAAATGTTAGTATAGGTTATTTCCTGATTTAAAAAGAAAATTAAAATAAAGATTTTTCTTTTTAAAAAAAAATAAATAAATAAAAATAAATAAAGATAAAATACATATTTGCACTGTTATGATTGTCACTATTAGTACAGGCATCTTTATAACAGAGCTTTAAAAGGAGATCACACAATTGTAATTTAAAAGGAACCTATTATGTTCCAACTCCATCCTCACCACTGGTCAAGGAGTCAAAGGAATCATTTGACATTTATTAACATCACTGAACAGTGTGGCTATACCCTAATCAAAGGAAGGGTTTAGACATTTGGGGTTTCAATATAACTTGATAACTATATAAAATAAGCACTTATTTTTGGAAAAACCTTTAAGCGATTGTGACACCATTAAACTGGGCAGGAAGTTGTAACCTGTGTATACACACATCTGTATGAGTTGCACAATATTTCACAAGGTACCAGCAGTTTAACACTGTATCCATTTATAAATAGCCCTGATACTTTCATCATATTGTACACTTATACGGATTACAACTGGATAAAATCTCGACTTGTAATTGGTGAATACAGGTCACATGACCACAACGTCACACCGTAACGCAATAATGTTCCAGGCATTCATATGTGAGTTGTATCTCATCAACTGAACATTAGTAATACTATATTGCATATTCCTGAGGAACATTTTATACACCTTATCAATAATTATTACAATAGATATTTCAAAGATTGTTTTTATGTAAATGGTTGCGTCCATATCAATTGTATTTTAAATGTGTATATATTAAATATATTTATTAGTCATTATCTCCTATTAACAAATTGTCTTTTACGTGCCAATCCTTTTGTGGGTACTGTATTTGTGCACACAAGAAAGGTGGACACTCTTATAGAAGAAAACAACATTTTTAACAGTTTTTTTGCATGATTTTCAGACTTTTTAAATACAACAGCTTTCACCTCTCAAGCACATTTTGGCCTCAGTCACACTTCAATATTTGGTAATTGAAACAACCTTAATTATTTTACCTTTAAAATCTTTTTGTCCATATGTAGTCTATATGTTAGTACAGGTTATTTCCTGGTTCAAATGGAAAATGAAATATAGATAAAATACATATCATTATTGTCACTATTAGTACAGGCATAGGCATCTTCATAACCAAGCTTTAAAACGGGATCACACAATTGTGAGTTCAAAAGGAACCTATTGTAATCCAATTCCATCCTCACCACTGGTAAACCATTTGAATGCCAATTGTATATAGGGATGATGGGCATACTGGACATGTTTACTCAATGACTGACTTTATAATAGCCGTTTCATATCTCTTAACATTACAGTAAAGTTCTTTTTGAATTAATCCCTTTGTTCAGTGTATAAGGGAAATGCTCATTTACATGCAATATGAATCCATCCTCACTACCGCTAAATTATCTTAATGCAATTTAAGCATACAGGGCATGTTTGCTCAATCACTATTTTGTCACTTAATATTCTAAAAGTATTGTTTTTTTAATATTTACATTTACTGATTTGAAAGCACCATTGTTTGGCGTGATCTACCTCTGAAAACAAGAAGATTTCAGGTTTCTATTAGAAGGACATATGACATCTTAAACTGAAACTATAAATATTGTAGCTGAAAAACGTGATTGTGCCCTTGTGAATGTGTCTCTAAAAGAAAACACGAATTGGTGAATGGGCTTTCAAACGGGATTGTACCTTTGTGAGCGCAAAGTCTAAACATGTTCATACATGTTACAGTGCTTACACTTACATTATCAAACCTCTTAATGGGATTGCTCCCTTGTTCAATAATGTAGGCACAAGAACTGTAAAACACATTGGCCTCTATTTATCACAGGTCTTGCGGACCTGACCCGACAGTGCGAATCAGGTCCGCAAGACCTCGCTGAATGCGGAGAGCAATACGCTCTCCGTATTCAGCATTGCACCAGCAGCTCACAAGAGCTGCTGGTGAGACGCCGCCCCCTGGTGACTAGAGGTCAATCAATCGTCGGGTGTCAATCAACCCAATTATACTCGATTGGGTTGAATTCCGGCGATTCCTGTCCGCCTGCTCAGAGCAGGCGGACAGGGTTATGGAGCAGCGGTCTTTAGACCGCTGCTTCATAACTGCTATTTCTGGTGAGTCTGAAGACTCGCCAGAAACACGGGCCATGAAGCTCCATTCGGAGCTTGATTGATAGGCCCAATTGTTGTGAATGTGTTTGGACTTTGCGCTCACAAAAGTATGAAGGTACAATTTTGAACAGCTTCTTTGCAGCTACAATATTGCAATGAAGCGGTTTCATGTTTTACATTTTAAGTACTGTTAAAATACAGTTTTAGAAGATGTCATAAATCCTTCTTGTTTTCAGATATAGATCACTGCAAAATTTAATAAAAAAATACTTTTGAATTTTTAAAAGTGTCCATATAGCCATTGAGCAAACATGCACCGTATGAATGTCATCTCTAAATACAAACTGCATTCAGATTGTTTATCAGTGATGAGGATGACTATATGAAACAGGCTTTTCACAAGGATTTCCACAAACTTTATGCAAGCAAAAGATATGCAACCATAGCAAAATTAGAACATAGGAGCTAACAAAAAAGTCAATACTAAGTTCTGAAATTGACAAATCAGTGTGACGTTCAGTCATTTGACATCTGTACATATCCGTGATATGTGACACTGAACTTTGATAATGTCCTAATATGGAAACTTTGCAACAATAATGCCATTGGTCATTGTTAACCAGTCAACATTCCATTTAGAAAATGTAGCTGTTATGTAACCAATGAGTCTATGAGTAGTATATCAGATCACATCGCTTTGTGAGACATTTTATAAACTACAATCCTAGACTGAATTAATGTAGTTCTTGAGATTCTGTGTAAGATAAACATTCATTCTAAGAGTAAACAGGAAACTGCACAGTTTATACTGATCACTTTTGTAAATAACATCTTTCTGAACAAAAAAAATGTGCATTGGAGCCCTTTGCAGTTAAAGGGTCAGTCAACACTAAAATTGTTATTGGTTAAAAAGATAGATAACACCTTTACTACCCATTCACCAGCTTTGGACAAACAACATTGTTATATTAATATACTTAATAACATTTAAACCTCTAAATTTCTGTTTCTATGCCACTATAGACAGCCTCTTATCACATGCTTTTTTATTTGCTTTTCACAACAGGAGACTGCTAGTTCATTTGGGCCAAATAGATAACATTGTGTTCACGCCCGTGGAGTTATTTAATAGTCAGCACAACACAGCACTGATTAGCTAAAATGCAAGTCGATAGATAATGAATAAAAATGTGATCAGGTGGCAGTCTGCAGAAGCTTAGATACAAGATAATCACAGAGGTAAAAAGTGTATTAAAGGACCAGTCAACACATTAGATTTGCATAATCAACAAATGCAAGACAACAAGACAATGCAATAGCACTTAGTCTGAACTTCAAATGAGTAGTAGATTTTTTTATAACAAATTTCAAAGTTATGTAATATTTCCTCTCCCCTTGTACCATGTGATAGCAATCAGCCAATCACAAATGCATATACGTATAGTCTGTGAATTCTTGCACATGCTCAGGAGGATCTGGTGACTCAAAAATTGTAAATATAAAAGACTGTGCACATTTTTTTTAATGGAAGTAAATTGGAAAGTTGTTTAAAATTATATGCTGTATCTGAATCATGAAAATTTAATTTAACCTGAGTGTCCCTTTAATATAACTGTGTTGGTTATGCAAAACTGTGGAATGGGTAATAAAGGGGTTATCTATCTTTTAAAGCAATACAAATTCTATTGTAGACGGTCCCTTTAAGTAGATGGAAATATGTAAAAACATATTTATGCAACATTCATATTTTATAAAGGGTTATACTGTGTATTTACTGTAAATATTTCACATTCCTATGTACTGCACATAGCAGATAATGTTCTATTTATTTTTAAATAGATATTCCAATATTAATCTGTATATATCTATACCTATATATAATTATATACTGTATATATAAATATATATATATATATATATATATATATATATATATATATATATATATATATATATATATATATATATATATATATATATATATATATATATATACAGGGAGTGCAGAATTATTAGGCAAGTTGTATTTTTGAGGATTAATTTTATTATTGAACAACAACCATGTTCTCAATGAACCCAAAAAACTCATTTATATCAAAGCTGAATATTTTTGGAAGTAGTTTTTAGTTTGTTTTTAGTTTTAGCTATTTTAGGGGGATATCTGTGTGTGCAGGTGACTATTACTGTGCATAATTATTAGGCAACTTAACAAAAAACAAATATATACCCATTTCAATTATTTATTTTTACCAGTGAAACCAATATAACATCTCAACATTCACAAATATACATTTCTGACATTCAAAAACAAAACAAAAACAAATCAGTGACCAATATAGCCACCTTTCTTTGCAAGGACACTCAAAAGCCTGCCATCCATGGATTCTGTCAGTGTTTTGATCTGTTCACCATCAACATTGCGTGCAGCAGCAACCACAGCCTCCCAGACACTGTTCAGAGAGGTGTACTGTTTTCCCTCCTTGTAAATTTCACATTTGATGATGGACCACAGGTTCTCAATGGGGTTCAGATCAGGTGAACAAGGAGGCCATGTCATTAGATTTTCTTCTTTTATACCCTTTCTTGCCAGCCACGCTGTGGAGTACTTGGACGCGTGTGATGGAGCATTGTCCTGCATGAAAATCATGTTTTTCTTGAAGGATGCAGATTTCTTCCTGTACCACTGCTTGAAGAAGGTGTCTTCCAGAAACTGGCAGTAGGACTGGGAGTTGAGCTTGACTCCATCCTCAACCCGAAAAGGCCCCACAAGCTCATCTTTGATGATACCAGCCCAAACCAGTACTCCACCTCCACCTTGCTGGCGTCTGAGTCGGACTGGAGCTCTCTGCCCTTTACCAATCCAGCCACGGGCCCATCCATCTGGCCCATCAAGACTCACTCTCATTTCATCAGTCCATAAAACCTTAGAAAAATCAGTCTTGAGATATTTCTTGGCCCAGTCTTGACGTTTCAGCTTGTGTGTCTTGTTCAGTGGTGGTCGTCTTTCAGCCTTTCTTACCTTGGCCATGTCTCTGAGTATTGCACACCTTGTGCTTTTGGGCACTCCAGTGATGTTGCTTCTTGCGACCCTGTTGACTATTTTGAATGAAACGCTTGATTGTTCGATGATCACGCTTCAGAAGCTTTGTAATTTTAAGAGTGCTGCATCCCTCTGCAAGATATCTCACTATTTTTGACTTTTCTGAGCCTGTCAAGTCCTTCTTTTGACCCATTTTGCCAAAGGAAAGGAAGTTGCCTAATAATTATGCACACCTGATATAGGGTGTTGATGTCATTAGACCACACCCCTTCTCATTACAGAGATGCACATCACCTAATATGCTTAATTGGTAGTAGGCTTTCGAGCCTATACAGCTTGGAGTAAGACAACATGCATAAAGAGGATGATGTGGTAAAAATACTAATTTGCCTAATAATTCTGCACTCCCTGTATATATATATATATATATATATATATAGGTATATATATTGAACCAAAAAACATCAGAAATATATAGAAATATTTATTTATGAATAAATAGAACATTGCCAAGCGTAAAAAGCCAAAATCTTTAACGCAGTTAACGCTCGAACAGGAACGTTAATTAGCGCTCCACTTGTAATCTGGCCCTAAATAGTGATGCTTCAATTATATCATTAAAGTACTAAAATATTTCTACATGGCTTATTATGTTGAGGGTCAGATACTTGCACTTTAGGGTGGTCACAATGTGTTGAAAAAGCCTAATCTAAATCAGGTACTAAATAAACACTACCATAAATAGACATGATTAATCATTTGTAACAATGGAAGGTAGCTTTAAGATGAGTAAGTAAAACACAAAACATATTCTCCTCAACTTTCCATTTCTTTAATTATGAAACAAGCGCACCCTGCTGAGTTCCAGAAAGTTGCCCACTGCTATGACTAAACAAACAACATATCCAGGACCAGTAGTGCTCACCAAAAAAAATTACTGCCAACACCTGGCACCTGTGAATCTGCAACATGATCCTGTCCTGTAAACATATAAAATGTGTAATTTTGCAAAGGAATTATGACCTACTTTATTTTTTGTCTTCACAGTAGAATAACTTGTGTGATCAGGGCTGATTTATTATGTGTACAACCCCATATATTTTGTCACAAAACAGTAATAGAGCTGTAGCTATAGAATATGTATCAATTACTCTATAACGTATGTGCTTATATACATAAGTTAACCAATACTGGTTCTAAGGGGATGTTGGGGGTACTTGGCACACAAAACATTATTGTACAAATACTTTTGATGGATTGGAATGGGAACCAATGCCAGACAGGTTCGGACACCTCTAGCAGCAATGGTATATAATACACTAAAACCTTACAATGCATTTTGTTTATGAGAGCCACACATCTTTATATTTTGATCAATGGGAATCCTAAAATTTTGTGACTTTGAAAAAGTTCCAATGTGGCCCTTTATATTGAATATCCCAGCTCCAAATCAATCTATGTCACTGTCCAGCTATGTTTTACCAGCAAATACTCAGAAAGAAAGATGGAATATAAAAGGATAGCAATAGAAATATTCTAAAAGTAAACTGATCTTCTCTATAGGACAGAGCTTTGGGAATTTAAAATGGTTTCCAAAATGCCACTGGATATGTCTGCGTTTTGTGTTACTTTTATTTTCTTTGTGACATATGAGTCTCAGGTAGCAAACTAACACAGATTTGTTTTGTTTAACAAATACTTATGGAGAATAACTAGGACAATGGAAATATCAGAGTCAAACACATGAGTCCAGGACATGTTGACAATGAAATTACTAAGGGACAATGACAATGATATCTGGCCAGTCAAATGCTAAAGTCACTATAACATAATTTTATTATTATCACTGATCATTATATACAAACAATTTACATTCCATTTATACAATCTAACTTCCATGTAACCAGTGAGCGTAGTAAACATATTTGACTTTATGGCTTTGTGAGCCATTTGACAAACTTGTATACATTCAGACTGGTTTAAATTGTATCCTGTAATTGTACTTAAGTATGTTTAATATAAAAGTAAACAGGAAACAGCATAGACTATAATGTCAGCTTCATGAATAACGTGTATCAGAAAAAAATATTATTTTACTATGAAATTTCAAATTACTTTTTACACAACATAGTACTATTGGGAATGTAGCTATAACATTAATTAAACACATTTATTAATGCATGTCTATAATACAAGAGATAGTTGTTGCAGTTTCTAGGGGGATCTTAGGGGTTGCTAAGCACTTTAATCATTATTGTAGTACCCCCCCCCCCCCAGTGTTAAATGTGTCAGCATTCATATTTTTAAAGGGCAGTCCCTTGTTTATATATATTTTTTTCCACCTAAAACTAGTAGAGGAAAATGGATTAAAAGGTGGGTTTAAAGGCTAGATTTGGAGTTTGGCGGTAGATGGGGTGCATTAGCTATGCGTGGTTTATGTCTAACGCACAGCATTTTTTAATGCGGGTATTTAGAGTTAAAAAAACCCCTTCTAACGATACTCCTAACGCGTGTATTTCACACGTGGAATCCTGCCTGCGTTAGACAGTCTCCCATAGAGATCAATGGAAAAGCAAACAAACACGATTTTTTCAACTAACACTCGATCTCGCGAGAAATACGCACAGCTCAGTCATATGACGCATACCACATAATGCACAAAAATAACACGCCGCAAATGTCACAACAACAATCACTAAACAAAGCACATAAGCATTACACATTCAGAAGCGGGGGGAAATTTAATTAAATAAAATACAGGGAATTCGCATATCATTTAAGATGCGGAAATACGGAAAATAACAACAAGGAAACAAAAATCACAATCAGACACTAGCAAAATACTCACATTCAATATTACTATATATTAGGACAAACATACATATACAACACTTCACTGATACCACACCATCGCAAATTCACATTTAAACATAATACTATTGGCCAATGTTATAGAAAACAAGCACTATGACATCATCGCATTCTACACATTCCACAAATGCTAACTCCAAATGAGCATGCGCAAATTCACACAACTAGTACACATTGCACAAATACTAATTGCTAACAAAGCACACCTGAACACAATTTACAACGCAAACCGGTACATCATTAAACATTTACACAGGGTATATAAGCACCACACAAGAATGGCTTCTCTCACTGTGTTGCTGGTGGGTTTTTGGAGATCGGAGCTTAGAGATTTTGTGCATTATTGTGAGTCAGTTAGTGGTAGTGTGAGTTAGAGAGTTAGTGGTAGTGTGAGTTAGAGAGTTAGTGCTAGTGTGAGTTAGTGGTAGTGTGAGTTAGAGAGTTAGTGCTAGTGTGAGTTAGAGAGTTAGTGCTAGTGTGAGTTAGAGAGTTAGTGCTAGTGTGAGTTAGAGAGTTAGTGCTAGTGTGAGTTAGTGAACGACAGTTGGTTTGGGTGAGTGTGCGAGTGCTTTTTCTGTACACTTAACACATTTACATGCAAACACATTCAATACATACATACACTTATCAATAACACTACATACACTCCATACCCCATACCCTCTCATACTACACTCCATACCCCATTCCCTGTAGTCCCATTCCCTGTAATCCCATTTACTCTTATCCCATACCCCATCCCCATCCCATCCCCATCCCCTAGTTACATTTAGTTTACATATCCTCCTTTTAGTCTTCTTCATTTTGTTCATTTAAATACTCCTTACCCTCTTTTATTTATATCCCTTTCACACTTTCTGCACTTATTTTGGTCTTTTTAGTTCTTTATTTTGACCCCCTTTCATTTGATCACACTCACTTTTTGTTTGCTTATTTGGGGTTTAGTTTAGGGAAGAGATGGAGGGCAGGCAGGGGAGAGGTAGAGGGGGGAGGAGAGGGAGGGGGAGAGGAACAGGACAGGAAGGGGGGCAGGAAGCGGGGGTGGAAGCGGTGGGTGGACCCAGCCACTTGGTTCAAGATGAACAAGTGGCTGGGCCCAGTGGCGGACAGAGTAGGGCTTCACAGTCCGGGAAACAGAGGGCATCGTCACAGGGGAAGGCCAAGGCGACTAGGGAGGCGAGGTTTTCGATGGAGGAGAAGGAGGCCCTCGTAGAAGCCTATATGGCCAGGTATAGGAGGCTGCAGCATCAGAAGACCACCCTGACTGAGAAGAGGAAGCTCTGGCAGGAGATAAGGAGATAAGGAATGCAGTCAATGCAGTGGGTGGCCGGAACAGAGATATGGACTCTATTAGAAGCCTATATGGCCAGGTATAGGAGGCTGCAGCATCAGAAGACCACCCTGACTGAGAAGAGGAAGCTCTGGCAGGAGATAAGGAGATAAGGAATGCAGTCAATGCAGTGGGTGGCCGGAACAGAGATATGGAATCTATTAAACATCGCTACCGGGACTGCAAGATGGATCTAAAGAAAAAGTTAAGCCAGGAGGCCCAACATGCCGCAGGAACCGGTGGCGGCCCTGCACTGGAAATCCCATTGGAGCCATATGACAAGGTAACAGAGTGCATCACAATCCATGAAGAGAGTTGCCAAGGGCCAGCATAGCCCCATTGGAGCCATATGACAAGGTAACAGAGTGCATCACAGTCCATGAAGAGAGTTGCCAAGGGCCAGCATAGCCCCATTGGAGCCATATGACAAGGTAACAGAGTGCATCACAGTCCATGAAGAGAGTTGCCAAGGGCCAGCATAGCCCCATTGGAGCCATATGACAAGGTAACAGAGTGCATCATAGTCCATGAAGAGAGTTGCCAAGGGCCAGCATAGCCCCATTGGAGCCATATGACAAGGTAACAGAGTGCATCACAGTCCATGAAGAGAGTTGCCAAGGGCCAGCATAGCCCCATTGGAGCCATATGACAAGGTAAAAGAGTGCAACAGGCACAACAATAACAATAAAAAAGGCCAAATGGCAACCATAAAAACAAACATTAACATGTGAACGGAGGATTCTTATCTGCGCCCTTGGAGCATCTCCAGATCCTCCACTTACTGGTCATCCCCTTCATCGTCCTGTGCATGTCTAGCTACAGATTCAAGCATTGAGTTCCACCGCCTCATCTGACGTAGTCATATGCTGAACCTGTAGCTGGGCCTGCATGGTGTCGGCCATCCCTCTCAGGACAGCTGCGTTCCTCAACATGGCCTGCTCTACGCATGCTAGACCTTCTAGCGTGAGCCATGTTGAGTCACAGCCTAAAATAAAGAAAAAAAAAATATTAATGATAATTACACAACAGACAAAAAAAAAGCTAAGATACATTGTCATCATAAAGACAAATAATTCTTTAAATTAATTTGTTGACATTGATTATTTACACATGAAATATGTTATTCAGACAGACCTAAACCATTAAAGGGACATTTTAATCCAACATGTTGTCCCCTTTAATTGGTTTTTGATGATCCACTTTTACAGCTTGAGTGTCTAAAATCTTGTAAAAGGATTTACATTGTACTTACATTAGCAATTTAAAGATTTTAGTTATACTGTGGTAGGCACACCTATCCTTAAACATTTTGGCGTTGAGGTCAAGCTGTGTAAACATAGCAACCAGAAGAAATTACATTCCCACTGGGTTATACAAGAGATAATGTATGAACATTTGTACATAAATTGTTGGATCCCAGTAGTGGTGATTGGTATATGTAGTGATATCAAATTAAAGGGACACTAAACCTAAATATTTTAGTTACTGATTCAGATAGAGCATGACATTAAAAAGAATTATTCATTTACTCATATTCTTTAAATGTTAGAATTCTCTAGCTATATTTTAAATGCAAGAATGTAAGTTTATAGGGCAGGCCATTTTTGGTTATCAACTTTGGTTGTCCCTGCTGATTGATGGATACATTCATCCAACAATAAAGAAATGATGTCCAGATTTTGTTTAAAAAAAAATAAATATAGGCATTTCTTTGTTTCAATAAAGATAGCAAGAGAATGAAGAATAATTGATAAGAGTAGTAAATTATAAATTTGATTAACATTGCATGCTCTATTTGAATCACAATAGAAACAATTTTCATTCAGTGTACCTTTAAGTATCTTATAATGTTGATTTTGAATGATACTTACAGCTGTGCCTGGGAAGGACAATCCGACACCCAGGACAATGAAAGTTGAGACAGGGGGGAGGGATGGGATTGGGTTGGGGAGGGATGGGCTGCTGCTCTGGGGTAGCCCGTACAGCTGGGGAGTGGTGAGTTGGGGGCTGGGCAGCTGGGGTAGCTGTACGGCCAAAAGACGGGGAGAGCGGTGAAGGGAGAGGAAGGGGCGTTTTTTGGGAGGGACAGGATAGGAAAAATGGGAAGGGCCGGGAGGGTCTGTGGTCTGTGGAGGGGCAGGGGACTGGGCATGGGACTGGGCCTGGGCAGGGGACTGGGCAGGGGATTGGGCAGGGGCGGAAAACTGATGACCAGAAGAGGAGGATCCATCTGAAATAAATATTATAAATATATTAACATCTCATACATCATGAAATCAAATCAACGCATTTCAACTTGATTATGTTTGCAATATACTTAGAAGTGTGTTTGAATTTCTAAACAATGATGACATGAGGATATGGTATGCATATAGGCACTCAGATGAATATCAATGACTGTCTGTACAATTATTAAATGATTATTGTGGTTTGGCCTGGAATATGCATGTGACATCATGATGGCATGAATTACAAATCCAAATATTTAAACAAATCCAAGCATATCTTCATGCTGCCTGATATATAAAGGGGGCAGTAGTGTATTTTAACAGTCAAATCATATTCCGTTTTAAAGTGCAAAAGCTGTAGACTTTGAATGTCTTCAATAAAATGATTTCCAATAAAGCAACATGTTGGAAACATGTTAGATATAATTCACATACCATCAGACTTCAAGGGAGCCTCTTCCTCCTCCGTCCCACATGTTAAATCAATCTCTGTAAAACATAACATGTTGTGTACATGTTAAGATCAGATATTATAACATATGTTACTGTTGCTCAAAGACAAACATCAATGTTGCATTAAAGATATATACACCCAAAGTTATGATTTACATCATTTTGATGGAGCATACAAATGACATTAGATTTGTTAATCTCAATGATTCAGATTTTCGATTTATTGTTTGTATTAATTTTAAAATCATAAAAGCATAGTACATTGAACATTTAAGATTTCTCATGTGTGTATCACTTGATGATTGTTGTCAAAAATGAACATGGAAACAAACATATGCTATACATCTTCTGAATAACAAAGGTGTAGACTAAGAAAGTTTTAATTCTTAATCTTTCAATATTCAAATAAAATGAATATATAATCAGAGGAGTAAATTATATGTTTGTTTCAAATGTTATGCTTCATCATAATCATGCTCATAATATTGATTACCAGTACACCTTCAATGACATATAAATGAGTCAATGGACTTACCAGAAGACCGCAAAGGCAGCTCTGTGTCGGTGCTGGATTCCTCTGGGCTCCCCACAACAACTCTCTCTATGAATGATATAGATATATATTAGTGAACACATTTGGGATAGCACTAAATCACATCTGTATCGATTTATAAGAATAATCAACTTGAAAAATGTGAAGAATAGAGCAGTCATTATAAAAAAAAATGCTTTATTGAATCAAGGGGATTCTGTAAAAAATGATGTATTGAACTTATGTTTAATTTCTGACTATATTAGACATCAAACTCATCTCATACGATGCTATTGCATATCTAAATATACCCATTGATCAATGTTCTTAAAAGAATACACACAAACCACATTTTGAATAACAGCTGTTGACAAATATAAACAAAGACATGTGGCACATCGAACCATTTGTGCAATGTACAGTAATCTTGTTTAGGACACAACAAATATTGATCACAATACCAAACCAAATTGATTATTACAAATATGTAATCATGGTGCTGTTAGAGTATGCTTATATCTATAAAGTAACTCCAACAGTGAATATGTGAATTATATATCAATATTGTCTAATCCAAAGAATGTAAGGATTAATGAATCTATTGCTTATTAAAGGGACACTGACATGATTTATTTCAATCATTGATTTCACTGTTCAAGCTGTTCCAAATGATTTAACATTGACTCCTATTATAATTTTAATTTTGCTACATTTTAATCTTAAAGGCAGATAAGCAATATTGGATTCAATAAATATTGTTTGTTGAAGGTATCCACCAATCATCAATAAAAACCCAGGTTGGTCAACCAAAATGGAGCTGCAGATAAACGTACATTCTTGATTTGAAAATACATTTAGCAATAGAATATTTCAAATATGATGATAGTATTATATTTAATTGTTGATTAATATTGCATGCTCTATCTGAATGACAACATTAATAATTTTAGCTCAGTGTCCCTTTAATATAAAAATATATTGATTTGACAATGTTGCTGTTAATGAATTCTCTACTCCATATGTTGATGTAATGAATGGGATGGAGCATGCAATTCCAATCTAATATGTTAGTTAAGGATATCCTAAGAATTATTTAATTTTCCTCTATTAAAGGGACATGAAGCTCAAAATGTGTAATTGTATACTTTTTGAAACTATGTACTACTGTTATCTGAACACATGATTTTAACTTTTGACAAAATGCCAATTTATGCATAAAAAAACAGCCGGATAATACCAATAATGCATTGTTTAACCTAAACCAAAATCAATATGTTTTTAGAAGAACTAAAACAATAGACTGAACCAATGTAGCTCATAAAATGTTTAAACAAAACAATTAAATAACGTTTCAAAATCATTCAATGTAAAATTTAGTTGGCATGTCCCTTAAATAACGTGATCAATTTCAAAAATTGAATCTATATTTTTAAAATCAAAACATATGCAAAAGTGTGTGAATTTTTTTCAAAATGTATCCAAATAAGATTAAGCAATACACAGGGGAAGAATATAAATTGGACATTCAAAGAATCTTACATTAAAATGAAGATATCAAGAATAGGTGGGATATCTTAAATTCAATAAAAATTCAGATTAGTCTTACAATGTAATCCTATGTTGTTGTTTTTTTTATTCTTATTTGTAAATATTTTACTAATCCATTTTGCAGATACATATAAATATTGAACAATGTGGATTTAGTATGTAATGTTCTGTCCATGTTTCTAAGACAAATGTCAATTAAAATGAGACATACCATACTGTGACAAGCCTTGGCTTGAGGTTCCAGCACCAACATCCAGATCTGTAATATATTAAATGAGGATTGGATATCATTAATACAAATCATGCCATGTTTAAAATCTTTACATTATTAGCAAATCAATAAAAAACTATTAATCTTTTGGTAGTCCCATGAGTTAATTGTTTCCTCAATTATATTCATGATCAATATATCCTGTACTCTTATTTTCAATCAGTTGTGTTGTTTACTGTAGCTTTAATTAATTTTTTGTTTTATTTCATTCTCATCAATTGATGGGCATATGTTATTATTTATTTGGATTCTGCTATTCTTTTTTTTATTATGTATAATATTGAAAATAAGAATACTGTATTCTTCACATATATAATAATTCACATTTCATTTTGACCAACATGTGTAAAGCAATGCCACTTACAGCAAACCCATGTAAACGTGTATGCGCAATTCAATTTTCGCGATCATTGCGCAATGATTCCAAGCGGAATTACGCATCCGTCATTTGACCAACATGTGTAAAGCAATGCCACTTACAGCAAACCCATGTTAACGTGTATGCGCAATTCTAAATTTCGCGATCATTGCGCAATGATTCCAAGCGGAATTACGCATCCGTCATTTGACCAACATGTGTAAAGCAATGCCACTTACAGCAAACCCATGTTAACAAGTATGCGCAATTCTAAATTTCGCAATCACTGCGCAATGATTCCAAGCGGAATTACGCATCCGTCATTTGACCAACATGTGTAAAGCAATGCCACTTACAGCAAACCCATGTTAACGTGTATGCGCAATTCTAAATTTTGCGATCATTGCGCAATGATTCCAAGCGGAATTACGCATCCGTCATTTGACCAACATGTGTAAAGCAATGCCACTTACAGCAAACCCATGTTAACGTGTATGCGCAATTCAATTTTCGCAATCATTGCGCAATGATTCCAAGCGGAATTACGCATCCGTCATTTGACCAACATGTGTAAAGCAATGCCACTTACAGCAAACCCATGTTAACGTGTATGCGCAATTCTAAATTTGGCGATCATTGTGCAATGATTCCAAGCGGAATTACGCATCCGTCATTTGACCAACATGTGTAAAGCAATGCCACTTATAGCAAACCCATGTTAACATGTATGCGCAATTCAATTTTTGCGATCATTGCGCAATGATTCCAAGCGGAATTACGCATCCGTCATTTGACCAACATGTGTAAATCAATGCCACTTACAGCAAACCCATGTTAACGTGTATGCGCAATTCAATTTTCCCGATCATTGCGCAATGATTCCAAGCGGAATTACGCATCCGTCATTTGACCAACATGTGTAAAGCAATGCCACTTACAGCAAACCCATGTTAACGTGTATGCGCAATTCTAAATTTCGCGATCATTGCGCAATGATTCCAAGCGGAATTACGCATCCGTCATTTGACCAACATGTGTAAAGCAATACCACTTACAGCAAACCCATGTTAACGTGTATTCGCAATTCTAAATTTTGCGATCATTGCGCAATGATTCCAAGCGGAATTACGCATCCGTCATTTGACCAACATGTGTAAAGCAATGCCACTTACAGCAAACCCATGTTAACGTGTATGCGCAATTCAATTTTCGCTCTGTGACGCATATTCTGTAGAGTGCAAGAAACATCATTCCTATTTCATGTGTCACTAATCTAAAATAAGATATCTAAACATCATATGTAGCGTATGTTGTGAGATCTATATAGGTTTAGTATCTGACTATATACACATTTTTAAAACATCTAATCAAATATTAAGATATTATATGAAGTTGGATAGTTACCTGGTTCAGATTCTCTTTCATCTCCTCCCAGGCCACCGGACGGAGAAGCAGCTGCCCTGGCCCCCGGGTCAGGACTTTCAGATCCAGCAACTGGGAGGGAAGAAGAGGAGGCAGAGGATGGCGAGGATCTAAATCTTTTGGGGACCCGGAGAGTGAGGAGCTCGCATAAAGTCACCTCATAAGGGAGTAGGTAGAGTTTCCGCGGGGCCTCTCTTTTGCCCCCTCTTTTACGGGCTTGTACCCACTCCCTTATGAGGTTGACTTTTTTTGTCAAGTGCAACCTCATATCTCCGAATCTCCTCATGATCTGATCCTGGCTCCTCTGGACGCCACACACCAATTTAACCGCATTGGTGATAGACTCCCAGAGGGCCTTTTTAACAGGCGCATCTGTCGACCTCCTCTTGTTCCCAAACAGCTGGGGATAAAAGTCCTTGACGGCGTGGACCAGTGCAGCGCTCTCCTGCTTGGTAAACCTGGGAGGTGACATGCCTGCTGGGTTGTAGAATATATAATATATAATAATAATATATACTGCCTGCAGGCATTAGAGAACTGACAAAGATGGCAACGTGTAATGGACTTTTATATGGTATGGTATGGTATGGTAAACATGAGATGCACCATGGGACAAGTTATCTGTACATCTGATTGGATAAAAGTTTGAAATATTGTTAGAATGTCTGTGAGACCATCCTGACTCAAGTTGTGTTTGTGTGATGAACTCTGATTGGCGTTCCTTAATGTTTCATATCTTAGCAACTTCCATACACATACCTCCTGGTGGTGCTGTTACTTCATTTTTCATGTAGACTTATTTGTAACTCATGGGCCTGTCATGCGGATATGTGTGACGCAGATTTAATATCCGTGATCCGTTAAATATTAATGTTTAAATTCTCTTTAAAATCTAATACTGTCACATTATTAAATGTTGTAGACATTTCTCGGTTTAATAACGGTCTGTTTCTTTAATACAAATACGTTGGATTAATACACATTTAATATTGTATGTCTTTATTGTTCATAAAATCAATTTTGTGACTTATTGTGAAGTATTGACATTGCTCTATTAAATGTATTTATAATGCACATTGATTGTGTGCTATTGCGTGACATTAGACTCTAATGTTTAAAGATGCAAATCTGGTGTTTCAAGATACGTTTCCCACGCAACATTTCTGAATGTTCAAATTCAGGTTATAATGTCAGTAACTTGGACAATCTATTTATAGATGTTAAACTACAGGTTTGTTTGTTATTAGTAAATAAACCTCGAGCTTGTATTTGTCTGAACTGCTCATATGTTATTGTGCAATGGCGTCTTTATTTTTAAATAGACATTACAACCAAACAATTGTATCAAATGATCTATAGAGATCAAAAATGTTTAGACTTTAAAATGTAACTCAATTTATCTTTGTATTTAGATATCCTCAACAGAAGAAATTGAAATGCACATGGTTGAGCCAATCACATAAGGCATCTCTGTGCATCCACCAATCTTCATCTACTGAGCCTATCTCGATATGCTTTTCAAGCAAAGTATGTCAAGATAAGAAGAGAAGTAAATACACTCTTTAAATCTCTTAAAGGGACACTGTCCAAAAAAATTTAGCGTTCATGATTCAGATTGAGCATGAAATGTTAAGCAACTTTATAATTTAATCAGATTCTCAAATGTTAATAATTATCTTGTTATCTTTCTTTGCAAATCAATAATGATATTTTAGATTACGGACAATTTTGGCGAAAAACCTGTGTTGTCCTTGATGATTGTTGGATAAATTAATCCACCCAAAAAATAAAATTCTGTCCAGAGTACTGAAGCAAATAAATTATCAATTTAATGCCTTATTTTTAAAGTAATGATGGCAACATCACGAGGAACATTGATAATATGAGACAATTTATAAAGTTGCTTAAAATAGAATACTCGTTCTGAATGTATAAATCATTAATTTTTTTACTGTCTCCCTTTAAGTATATTTTGAGTTCATGTCCCTTTAAGGAGACATTTCACAATAATGCTTGAAAAATCGTAAACCTAGGCACCTTCCTTTGGCAAAATTAGTATAACATATGAGTAAAGCATATTTATATTAACTTCTGGATTGTTTTACACACTGACTGAAATATATATTGTAATGGATGTATTTCGCAGTCTTCAGCTTAGAGGGACATTAAGCTATATGTTATTTATGCATTTTGGATAAGATTATAATATTTGAACAACTTAATATGTTTTGTTATTCAATCATTAGATTGTAATTATATATATTCTTGGATTAAATACATATCTACATAGGCTATTTTGATGCTGATTGTTGGTTGCACATAGATGCCTTATGTCATTGTCTAAGATATGTGCATTGATGTATCTTTTTCTAAGTATATTTAAAGACTGAATGTAATTCTATAGTACTTTCTAAATATGTTTAAATTCTTTTATGATTGTTTAAAATTCAATACACAATATATTTTGTGAATGTCCCTTTAAGGACCAAAACATTCGGAATGTTGATTTAACATTGTCGAAATAAACTAAAGGGGAATGAAAATTAGATATAGATATGTGATGTTTAACCCAAGAGGTAAGATTTTAAAAACTACATAATATTAATAACTATAATTAAATGACCCTTTAAATGACTCCACTAGAAAATAAAATCTATTAACATGGTATCCAATAACTAGCTTGTGCAAAATATGAAGTTAACTGACCTACCATTTTTAAATTTAAAATATATAAATTTATTAAAATAATGTTTTTAGATACCTAAGGAAGATACAAGATCTTATAAAAAATTTTTTACATTCAACAACACTGTCACTTTAATGTAAGTGAACCACTTCCCCTTCTTAAAAGTGAAAAAAATAAATTTATGTCAAATTCTGACTACATATCCGAAAATATTTTAACATCTAAAAATTACACAAGAAAAGCATCGATGGATCTCACTCCACAATTAATTTAAAAAAGATAGTTGACTTTAATATTCTATGAATCAGTGGATTTTCTAAAATTAATGCTATACATGATGCCTAATTTGATCTTATGCATGTGCTTGTCAAATAGACAACTACCAGTCATGGGAGTCAAATTGTTTTTTATTGACAGATTATATGGATATTTATTATAATCTGTTCAAAAGAGGGTATTTAATAATAACATGTTGATTATTACCATTTAAAATTAAAAAGTTCTTTTAACAAAAACAAAAATAAAAAAATATTCCTGGAAGTCATCAGATGACAATCTGAAAATAAACAAGCATATTTTACAAAGTTAATACACACGTTGTAAAATATTCATAAAATACATTTACAATCATCTTGTGTCTATGCTCTAACTTTGTGCATCATTTTATCAAGATATTTATGAATTAAATTTTTGGATTAAAAACCAAACAAACCATACACCATTATATTGTGTAATAAAAATTACATTTAAATATCAGCATTTCTAATTATACATAATAATGTATATCACTTTTAAATAATAAATATATATGTATGCTGAACATAAATGTAATATTTCATGTCCATTAAAATACCTCTATATCAACTATAATATGTATTCCTTTGTCTGATTGTGATACCTAAATATCTAATTATGAACAAAGTATGACTAATGTATGTAAGCTACTAATATTCTACATTCTTCCTGTGATTCTTAACTATCATGCATTGGTAAACCAACCTGGATAATGCATGGTCTTTGAAAGTCAATTCAGGGGTAAACAGTTGATCTTCAATAGGTGTCTTATTCATCATTTCATAAATAGAGGACTGAAAAACCATCTAAAAATGAGAAAATAATCTAAGTGTCTGATTGTGATACCTAAATATCTAATTATGAACAAAGTATGACTAATGTATGTAAGCTACTAATATTCTACATTCTTCCTGTGATTCTTAACTATCATGCATTGGTAAACCAACCTGGATAATGCATGGTCTTTGAAAGTCAATTAAGGGGTAAAGAGTTGATCTTCAATAGGTGTCTTATTCATCATTTCATAAATAGAGGACTGAAAAACCATCTAAAAATGAGAAAATAATCTAAGTGTCTGATTGTGATACCTAAATATCTAATTATGAACAAAGTATTACTAATGTATGTAAGCTACTAATATTCTACATTCTTCCTGTGATTCTTAACTATCATGCATTGGTAAACCAACCTGGATAATGCATGGTCTTTGAAAGTCAATTCAGGGGTAAACAGTTGATCTTCAATAGGTGTCTTATTCATCATTTCAAAAATAGAGGACTGTGAAATACCATCTAAATATTAGAAAATAATCTAAGTGTCTCCAATAGGATGCCTCCACAGCCTTATTCTATCAAATAGTTGGCACTTACCATGTGAACATGTCTTTGTATGGTTTTCAAGGTCAGCAGATTTGAAAGATAATGCCAGACATGATCCCATTGGTATTCTTCAATTTCAATCTTGTCTTTTTCCACTGTCAGTCTGGGAATTCTTCACTGTCATTCTTCGAATTCTTCCCTTTCAGTCTTTACATGAAGTCATCTCCCTAATGGCATAAAATGGTTTATTAAAATTACTACTACAAGTGTGTGAATCAGTTCTGTACCCCTCTCCCACCCCCCATTTCTGAATCAATTTCTGTCACTAGCTTACTAAGCGTGTGTAGCATCTTGTGTTATGTTCTATCAAGTGTGAAGATGAGTCATATTGAGCAGAACGAACCTCTAATGTGTGACTTTGAACCATAGTCATGCTAGAGGATAGTTATGCTAGAGGATCCCTTTCTGACTATTTACATTTTAAGTAATGTGTAAACTAAATACTAGTTTAGAAAATGTATGCCATATCATGTATTTGTGTACAATTCATGCCAGCAACAGTCCATACATTTATAATTACCAGCTGATGTCCTCTTTAAAAACCAGGTGGCAAAGACTCGCTACAGGACCCAATGACCAGAGCATCACCTATATTAATAAATGAAACACATTTTTAGCATTTGATGAACAATCCTAACATGTTTGCACAATTCTCTACTTGTCATTTCCCTAGAGTTCACATCTATTGACAATACTCCAATCTAACTTCTATTATTTACCGTCTAAAGTAGCGGTTGATGATGTCTGCTCTGACATTGAGCCCCTCGTCCCGGAATGGCCCCTCTAGAACTGGATCATCCTCCTCATCTCTGAGGAGGTTTCGGTGCACCTGGACGGCCTGCAGCATCCCAGCCCGCTGTGCAATATTATGCAGGACACTACAGGCTATAACGATCTTAGCCACCTTCTTTGGGTTGTACTGGAGGGCTCCTTCCGACCTGTCAAGGCATCTGAACCTCATCTTCAGGAGCCCGAACATTCGTTCAACCACCGCCCTGGTTCTCTTATGAGCCCTATTGTAGCGCTCCTCAGCCACATCAGTCGGGCTACGCAAGGGGGTAATAAGCCAAGGGCGGCTCATGTAACCAGAATCACCTATAAATTATGAACAGAACATAATTCAAACTGAATCCTCAAAATTGTATTTTGATTCCAATAAAAGTTTGTGTACACGATAATCCACTAACAAATGTTTATTTTTTAAAAGAATAATCTAGTTCAATATTATTCTCTATCTTCCCATTTCAGCTAAGACATGCTACATATGCGTATTTCTCCTAAACCAGACCTTGTGTAAAATTCCAACTAAATGGTTACATTGCATTCTCTATCTGAGCATTTAAGGTAAGACATGCTACATATCTGCATTGAACTAAAAGAAGACATTAGCGGAAAGAGACAACGACATGGTTAAATTGCATTGGCTGCTATCTTCCCATTTCAGCTAAGACATGCTGCATATGCGTATTTCTCCTAAACCAGACCTTGTGTAAAATCCAAACTAAATGGTTACATTGCATTCTCTATCTGAGCATTTAAGGTAAGACATGCTACATATCTGCATTGAACTAAAAGTCGACATTAGCGGAAAGAGACAATGACATGGTTAAATTGCATTGGCTGCTATCTTCCCATTTCAGCTAAGACATGCTACATATGCGTATTTCTCCTAAATCAGACCTTGTGTAAAATCCAAACTAAATGGTTACATTGCATTCTCTATCTGAGCATTTAAGGTAAGACATGCTACATATCTGCATTGAACTAAAAGTAGACATTAGCGGAAAGAGAGAATGACATGGTTAAATTGCATTGGCTGCTATCTTCCCATTTCAGCTAAGACATGCTACATATGCGTATTTCTCCTAAACCAGACCTTGTGTAAAATCCAAACTAAATGGTTACATTGCATTCTCTGAGCATTTAAGGTAAGACATGCTACATATCTGCATTGAACTAAAAGTAAACATTAGCGGAAAGAGACAATGACATGGTTAAATTGCATTTGCTGCTATCTTCCCATTTCAGCTAAGACATGCTACATATGCGTATTTCTCCTAAATCAGACCTTGTGTAAAATCCCAACTAAATGGTTACATTGCATTCTCTGAGCATTTAAGGTAAGACATGCTACATATCTGCATTGAACTAAAAGTAAACATTAGCGGAAAGAGACAATGACATGGTTAAATTGCATTTGCTGCTATCTTCCCATTTCAGCTAAGACATGCTACATATGCGTATTTCTCATAAACCAGACCTTGTGTAAAATGCCAACTAAATGGTTACATTGCATTCTCTGAGCATTTAAGGTAAGACATGCTACATATCTGCATTGAACTAAAAGTAGACATTTGCGGAAATAAAAAAAAATGGTTAAATTGCACCCTATAGCTGAACATTACTCTAACATTTTAAAACTACAGTGGCAATTGTCAAACTAATTAACCATGTTGTGCACAAATACTCACCAACGAGATAACCAGGGGGCATTTGTCTTTCCTCAAACGGTCGCCACAGGGATGACAGAGAGAGGATGCGGGCATCATGACTAGCTCCTCCAAAATTCGCACACACATGCATAATCCTCATCTGTGCGTCACAAACATACTGCACGTTGAGGCTATGAAAATGTTTGCGATTTCTGAAGGGCAAGTCATCAATTGGAGCACGCAGCGCAATGTGGGTACAATCTATGGCTTGCATACAAAGAGAGAAGCGCTCTACCAGGAACGAACAACAGCTCAGTGGCTTGTTCTATGGTGATTTACCACCCGGAAGCAGCCTCTTTTAGACCAGTGTGCTTTTCACAGAAGAAAACTTTCCTGAAGTATATCAGTCTGATCCCGCCAAGTAAGGTCAGTCCAGCCCCGAAATACCAGGCAATTCTCCTCTGAACAAGGAACATGACAACCCCAGACGATCGTTTCGGCCTTCTATGGGCCTCGTCAGTGAGGTGCAGCCACATTCCTCTAAGCACACTGGGCAAGAAGTCCACGTCTGGTTTCCCCCATCACCCATAGGGAGACTTCCCCAGGGTCATAATAATTTGCATACAAAGAGAGAAGCGCTCTACCAGGAACGAACAACAGCTCAGTGGCTTGTTCTATGGCGATTTACCACCCGGAAGCAGCCTCTTTTAGACCAGTGTGCTTTTCACAGAAGAAAACTTTCCTGAAGTATATCAGTCTGATCCCGCCAAGTAAGGTCAGTCCAGCCCCGAAATACCAGGCAATTCTCCTCTGAACAAGGAACATGACAACCCCAGACGATCGTTTCGGCCTTCTATGGGCCTCGTCAGTGAGGTGCAGCCACATTCCTCTAAGCACACTGGGCAAGGAGTCCACGTCTGGTTTCCCCCATCACCCATAGGGAGACTTCCCCAGGGTCATAATAATTTGCATACAAAGAGAGAAGCGCTCTACCAGGAACGAACAACAGCTCAGTGGCTTGTTCTATGGCGATTTACCACCCGGAAGCAGCCTCTTTTAGACCAGTGTGCTTTTCACAGAAGAAAACTTTCCTGAAGTATATCAGTCTGATCCCGCCAAGTAAGGTCAGTCCAGCCCCGAAATACCAGGCAATTCTCCTCTGAACAAGGAACATGACAACCCCAGACGATCGTTTCGGCCTTCTATGGGCCTCGTCAGTGAGGTGCAGCCACATTCCTCTAAGCACACTGGGCAAGGAGTCCACGTCTGGTTTCCCCCATCACCCATAGGGAGACTTCCCCAGGGTCATAATAATTTGCATACAAAGAGAGAAGCGCTCTACCAGGAACGAACAACAGCTCAGTGGCTTGTTCTATGGCGATTTACCACCCGGAAGCAGCCTCTTTTAGACCAGTGTGCTTTTCACAGAAGAAAACTTTCCTGAAGTATATCAGTCTGATCCCGCCAAGTAAGGTCAGTCCAGCCCCGAAATACCAGGCAATTCTCCTCTGAACAAGGAACATGACAACCCCAGACGATCGTTTCGGCCTTCTATGGGCCTCGTCAGTGAGGTGCAGCCACATTCCTCTAAGCACACTGGGCAAGGAGTCCACGTCTGGTTTCCCCCATCACCCATAGGGAGACTACCCCAGGGTCAAAATAATTTGCATACAAAGAGAGAAGCGCTCTACCAGGAACGAACAACAGCTCAGTGGCTTGTTCTATGGCGATTTACCACCCGGAAGCAGCCTCTTTTAGACCAGTGTGCTTTTCACAGAAGAAAACTTTCCTGAAGTATATCAGTCTGATCCCGCCAAGTAAGGTCAGTCCAGCCCCGAAATACCAGGCAATTCTCCTCTGAACAAGGAACATGACAACCCCAGATGATCGTTTCGGCCTTCTATGGGCCTCGTCAGTGAGGTGCAGCCACATTCCTCTAAGCACACTGGGCAAGGAGTCCACGTCTGGTTTCCCCCATCACCCATACGGAGACTTCCCCAGGGTCATAATAATTTGCATACAAAGAGAGAAGCGCTCTACCAGGAACGAACAACAGCTCAGTGGCTTGTTCTATGGCGATTTACCACCCGGAAGCAGCCTCTTTTAGACCAGTGTGCTTTTCACAGAAGAAAACTTTCCTGAAGTATATCAGTCTGATCCCGCCAAGTAAGGTCAGTCCAGCCCCGAAATACCAGGCAATTCTCCTCTGAACAAGGAACATGACAACCCCAGACAATCGTTTCGGCCTTCTATGGGCCTCGTCAGTGAGGTGCAGCCACATTCCTCTAAGCACACTGGGCAAGGAGTCCACGTCTGGTTTCCCCCATCACCCATAGGGAGACTACCCCAGGGTCAAAATAATTTGCATACAAAGAGAGAAGCGCTCTACCAGGAACGAACAACAGCTCAGTGGCTTGTTCTATGGCGATTTACCACCCGGAAGCAGCCTCTTTTAGACCAGTGTGCTTTTCACAGAAGAAAACTTTCCTGAAGCATATCAGTGTGATCCCGCCAAGTACGGTCAGTCCAGCCCCGAAATACCAGGCAATTCTCCTCTGAACAAGGAACATGACAACCCCAGAAGATCGTTTCGGCCTTCTATGGGCCTCGTCAGTGAGGTGCAGCCACATTCCTCTAAGCACACTGGGCAAGGAGTCCACGTCTGGTTTCCCCCATCATTCATAGGGAGACTTCCCCAGGGTCATAATAATTTGCAAACAAAGAGAGAAGCGCTCTACCAGGAACGAACAACAGCTCAGTGGCTTGTTCTATGGCGATTTACCACCCGGAAGCAGCCTCTTTTAGACCAGTGTGCTTTTCACAGAAGAAAACTTTCCTGAAGTATATCAGTCTGATCCCGCCAAGTAAGGTCAGTCCAGCCCCAAAATACCAGGCAATTCTCCTCTGAACAAGGAACATGACAACCCCAGACGATCGTTTCGGCCTTCTATGGGCCTCGTCAGTGAGGTGCAGCCACATTCCTCTAAGCACACTGGGCAAGGAGTCCACGTCTGGTTTCCCCCATCACCCATAGGGAGACTTCCCCAGGGTCATAATAATTTGCATACAAAGAGAGAAGCGCTCTACCAGGAACGAACAACAGCTCAGTGGCTTGTTCTATGGCGATTTACCACCCGGAAGCAGCCTCTTTTAGACCAGTGTGCTTTTCACAGAAGAAAACTTTCCTGAAGTATATCAGTCTGATCCCGCCAAGTAAGGTCAGTCCAGCCCCGAAATACCAGGCAATTCTCCTCTGAACAAGGAACATGACAACCCCAGACGATCGTTTCGGCCTTCTATGGGCCTCGTCAGTGAGGTGCAGCCACATTCCTCTAAGCACACTGGGCAAGGAGTCCACGTCTGGTTTCCCCCATCACCCATAGGGAGACTTCCCCAGGGTCATAATAATTTGCATACAAAGAGAGAAGCGCTCTACCAGGAACGAACAACAGCTCAGTGGCTTGTTCTATGGCGATTTACCACCCGGAAGCAGCCTCTTTTAGACCAGTGTGCTTTTCACAGAAGAAAACTTTCCTGAAGTATATCAGTCTGATCCCGCCAAGTAAGGTCAGTCCAGCCCCGAAATACCAGGCAATTCTCCTCTGAACAAGGAACATGACAACCCCAGACGATCGTTTCGGCCTTCTATGGGCCTCGTCAGTGAGGTGCAGCCACATTCCTCTAAGCACACTGGGCAAGGAGTCCACGTCTGGTTTCCCCCATCACCCATAGGGAGACTTCCCCAGGGTCATAATAATTTGCATACAAAGAGAGAAGCGCTCTACCAGGAACGAACAACAGCTCAGTGACTTGTTCTATGGCGATTTACCACCCGGAAGCAGCCTCTTTTAGACCAGTGTGCTTTTCACAGAAGAAAACTTTCCTGAAGTATATCAGTCTGATCCCGCCAAGTAAGGTCAGTCCAGCCCCGAAATACCAGGCAATTCTCCTCTGAACAAGGAACATGACAACCCCAGACGATCGTTTCGGCCTTCTATGGGCCTCGTCAGTGAGGTGCAGCCACATTCCTCTAAGCATACTGGGCAAGGAGTCCACGTCTGGTTTCCCCCATCACCCATAGGGAGACTTCCCCAGGGTCATAATAATTTGCATACAAAGAGAGAAGCGCTCTACCAGGAACGAACAACAGCTCAGTGGCTTGTTCTATGGCGATTTACCACCCGGAAGCAGCCTCTTTTAGACCAGTGTGCTTTTCACAGAAGAAAACGTTCCTGAAGTATATCAGTCTGATCCCGCCAAGTAAGGTCAGTCCAGCCCCGAAATACCAGGCAATTCTCCTCTGAACAAGGAACATGACAACCCCAGACGATCGTTTCGGCCTCCTATGGGCCTCGTCAGTGAGGTGCAGCCACATTCCTCTAAGCACACTGGGCAAGGAGTCCACGTCTGGTTTCCCCCATCACCCATAGGGAGACTTCCCCAGGGTCATAATAATTTGCATACAAAGAGAGAAGCGCTCTACCAGGAACGAACAACAGCTCAGTGGCTTGTTCTATGGCGATTTACCACCCGGAAGCAGCCTCTTTTAGACCAGTGTGCTTTTCACAGAAGAAAACTTTCCTGAAGTATATCAGTCTGATCCCGCCAAGTAAGGTCAGTCCAGCCCCGAAATACCAGGCAATTCTCCTCTGAACAAGGAACATGACAACCCCAGACGATCGTTTCGGCCTTCTATGGGCCTCGTCAGTGAGGTGCAGCCACATTCCTCTAAGCACACTGGGCAAGGAGTCCACGTCTGGTTTCCCCCATCACCCATAGGGAGACTTCCCCAGGGTCATAATAATTTGCATACAAAGAGAGAAGCGCTCTACCAGGAACGAACAACAGCTCAGTGGCTTGTTCTATGGCGATTTACCACCCGGAAGCAGCCTCTTTTAGACCAGTGTGCTTTTCACAGAAGAAAACTTTCCTGAAGTATATCAGTCTGATCCCACCAAGTAAGGTCAGTCCAGCCCCGAAATACCAGGCAATTCTCCTCTGAACAAGGAACATGACAACCCCAGACGATCATTTCGGCCTTCTATGGGCCTCGTCAGTGAGGTGCAGCCACATTCCTCTAAGCACACTGGGCAAGGAGTCCACGTCTGGTTTCCCCCATCACCCATAGGGAGACTTCCCCAGGGTCATAATAATTTGCATACAAAGAGAGAAGCGCTCTACCAGGAACGAACAACAGCTCAGTGGCTTGTTCTATGGCGATTTACCACCCGGAAGCAGCCTCTTTTAGACCAGTGTGCTTTTCACAGAAGAAAACTTTCCTGAAGTATATCAGTCTGATCCCGCCAAGTAAGGTCAGTCCAGCCCCAAAATACCAGGCAATTCTCCTCTGAACAAGGAACATGACAACCCCAGACGATCGTTTCGGCCTTCTATGGGCCTCATCAGTGAGGTGCAGCCACATTCCTCTAAGCACACTGGGCAAGGAGTCCACGTCTGGTTTCCCCCATCACCCATAGGGAGACTTCCCCAGGGTCATAATAATTTGCATACAAAGAGAGAAGCGCTCTACCAGGAATGAATAACAGCTCAGTGGCTTGTTCTATGGCGATTTACCACCCGGAAGCAGCCTCTTTTAGACCAGTGTGCTTTTCACAGAAGAAAACTTTCCTGAAGTATATCAGTCTGATCCCGCCAAGTAAGGTCAGTCCAGCCCCGAAATACCAGGCAATTCTCCTCTGAACAAGGAACATGACAACCCCAGACGATCGTTTCGGCCTTCTATGGGCCTCGTCAGTGAGGTGCAGCCACATTCCTCTAAGCACACTGGGCAAGGAGTCCACGTCTGGTTTCCCCCATCACCCATAGGGAGACTTCCCCAGGGTCATAATAATTTGCATACAAAGAGAGAAGCGCTCTACCAGGAACGAACAACAGCTCAGTGGCTTGTTCTATGGCGATTTACCACCCGGAAGCAGCCTCTTTTAGACCAGTGTGCTTTTCACAGAAGAAAACTTTCCTGAAGTATATCAGTCTGATCCCGCCAAGTAAGGTCAGTCCAGCCCCGAAATACCAGGCAATTCTCCTCTGAACAAGGAACATGACAACCCCAGACGATCGTTTTGGCCTTCTATGGGCCTCGTCAGTGAGGTGCAGCCACATTCCTCTAAGCACACTGGGCAAGGAGTCCACGTCTGGTTTCCCCCATCACCCATAGGGAGACTTCCCCAGGGTCATAATAATTTGCATACAAAGAGAGAAGCGCTCTACCAGGAACGAACAACAGCTCAGTGGCTTGTTCTATGGCGATTTACCACCCGGAAGCAGCCTCTTTTAGACCAGTGTGCTTTTCACAGAAGAAAACTTTCCTGAAGTATATCAGTCTGATCCGGCCAAGTAAGGTCAGTCCAGCCCCGAAATACCAGGCAATTCTCCTCTGAACAAGGAACATGACAACCCCAGACGATCGTTTCGGCCTTCTATGGGCCTCGTTAGTGAGGTGCAGCCACATTCCTCTAAGCACACTGGGCAAGGAGTCCACGTCTGGTTTCCCCCATCACCCATAGGGAGACTTCCCCAGGGTCATAATAATTTGCATACAAAGAGAGAAGCGCTCTACCAGGAATGAACAACAGCTCAGTGGCTTGTTCTATGGCGATTTACCACCCGGAAGCAGCCTCTTTTAGACCAGTGTGCTTTTCACAGAAGAAAACTTTCCTGAAGTATATCAGTCTGATCCCGCCAAGTAAGGTCAGTCCAGCCCCGAAATACCAGGCAATTCTCCTCTGAACAAGGAACATGACAACCCCAGACGATCGTTCTGGCTCCCAAGACATTGGGCAATTCAGCAATAGCAAAGAATTCCTGCTTCAGGCGCCTCCAATCACCATCATTCTGTGGGAATCCTATGTATTGCTTACTGATACGTACCATGGCGTCCAGAAATTTATCAAACACCACAGAGAATGTACCTTGAGACAGGCCATGCATGTACATTTCCCCGGATTGAAAACTCCCGGAGGCCAGGACGTATAGACAACTTAGCATCTTACTCATGCCGGGAACAGCAGTCCTTATTCTTATACGTGGCTCCAAATGAGGTTTAAAAAGATCGTAAAGGCCGGGGGGGCGGAGCCAACAGCCGACTAAGATGGCCGCATTATACTGAAGCTCCTGCAATATCTCAAGGGCATTTGGAGATATTGCACCCTAACTGCCTTAGAGTATGAGATCCTGATATAGGGCTGGTGTGGGAAGATTCCACGGCTACAATGGCATGTTTATTTCACCCCATGGTGCATTTGAACTGAGGCCTTGACTAACTGCTGAACGTGAGGCCTATGTTACACCAGACCTCCGGCTAGTATACGCCTTAGAAGTGAGATAACCATCGGCCCTGACTAACTGCTGAACGTGAGGCCTATGTTACACCAGACCTCCGGCTAAGATACGCCTTAGAAGTGAGATAACCATCTGCACCGGGACCATGGCGTTCGCACTGACTGACACAGAAATACTTACCCGGTTGGACTCTCACTTCTGTAAGCTACGTCTACTGATCGTTAGGAGCTTTGGGGCAGCTGAATTTGAGGTCCGAGAGTGGGGCGGAGACTTACCGGATGAAGATACGGGACAGTTGGAGGCGCTTGTAAGTGAGAGTAGCGCTCCTGAATTTGTGATACCTGCTCCTTTGGCTTCAGAGAGAGCAGTCGGGAGAGACAGCCTTGTAGACATGGCCCCTGGAGTAGACACAATATGGCCGACACCCGCTCTACGATATTTGAAGGGGGTGGCGGCGGGATTGAGATCCGATGCCTTTGCGGATGCAGCGGAGGACAGTATTCCCTGGTGGAATAGGGCCATGGCCTCTTGCCGACTCACAACTAAGATAGACCTGCTCCTGTGTTCCTCGCTGTGTCTCTGCATGGCCCAACCTGCATTAGCAGGACACCCTGAACTGCTGAGATGGTTAGAGGTATGGGAAGGGGCCTCTCCTGCTGTTGCCTGCGTTACGACTGGGATTGGATAACCGAGTGGCAGAGGCTCCTGTAATTTCAACACTCTCAAGCTCCATGGGACAAACATTGCTAGCACCATAGCAGCCTGCTTCTGTTTTTATCTTTTGTTTATGTTTTGCTTACTAGCAGGCTGCGACTGCCTACCCACCCTTATATGTTGCTATAACTTTTCTATTGTTGCTGTTAAGCGGCCACTAAGGCTAATCTTTTTCATTACCTACTCAGAAGTTATGGGTATGGCACAGTATACTTTACATCCACAGTGAGTGTTTCTTGCACCATTACACAATGTAAATTTACCAATGCTACATATTACATGCTATGGTTCTCTAATATTAAGTGTCCATTACTAGGTTTATCTCATATTCAGCTCTGTGGCCTGGGTCATTCCACCACCTTATTGTATGAAGTTCTAATAAGACTGACGTGGTAACTTTTAAAGACAATTTTTATAACAACGCAATGGGACCTTTGTGATACCTTAACTCGCTGTTTGCTTTTTAATGTATAGTTGGCTGATAGCTTTTGCAATATTGGCTGCGGACATCTAGTCTTAACATTTTGCCTGTGGGTTTGTGGGGAGCCCCGGGAGAGATCCTTGCATAAGCGTATGTGAAACAGATGCCATAGCACCCATATCTCAACAGTAATGAGCGTGGGTCTAATGATACTGATAAATCATATATATGTGTCTGCCCAGTCTGGGGGTTTGAGGGGGCCCTCGACGAGGACAAGTATATATTATCATTTCTTTCTTCTTTTTTTTTTTTTTAAAGTATCATTACTATTCATGGTTTCTCCGTCTGGACCAGTGGCCAGGGTCTGGGGGGTGCTTAAAGGATGGTTAACCCATGAACACGCCAATTTATGATAAACTACTTAATCTAACACAGTTTTATGAACAGATCCCATAGCATGGTAGGTGTGCCCCCGGTTATACGGGATGTCCAGAGCTATGTAACCTACAACATCCTAAGGCATGTTATATCTTAAGGAAAGATAAGGAAATAATATCATACCTAGAGCAAGTAACACTTATTTTTAATCATTATGCTGTGTTATGCCCACCCATCTACATATTTTCAATGTTGGATATTTTTCACTGGTTCACCTCCCCCCCCCCTTACAGAGCCCCCACCAGGGTTCAAATTAGGCGGACTATTTCCGCCACAATTCCTCCCATTTCACAGGTATATAAACTCCCCTTTGGCTAGAATTCCCTAGTTTATCTCTAGATTGGGGAATTGTGATTCTATATATGGATATTCTTTTATGTACTAAGTGTATGTTCATTTATCTAAGACACGTTTGTTTGTTCATCATGCTTATTGTGTCTATTGGAGCAGGGGTCCTGCGTGTCCCCAATTGTTATCTTTTATCCTTTAAACCAAATAAAATATATTAAACAAACAAAAAAAATAATAATGACAAGACACAAAATCAAAGACATCTTTATTTCATACAACGAGCAGATGAAAATAAAATGTATTAATCCCAATATAGGAAGAAAAAAAAAAAATCGTAAAGGCCAATGAGCTGTTCGCGATTGAGCCGATACTTATCATAAACCTCAAAGTCGCTCATGTTTTCCAAGGTGGGTCTCACCCTGTAGACACGAGGACCGCGAACCAGACGAGCCCTTCGTCTCACTCGGAGACGCCGAGGCTGCCTGATTCTATCAACAGCTAGTTCGCCAATAGCAGCACCAGCAACGTCTACCATATCGTCATCATCCATCTTTCAAAACAGCAGAGCAAGGCGTAACAAGGTATGCAAATTGATCTGATGTGGATCACAAGGGATGCTTTGGCCATGTTGTTTGGGGGATTTATAGTACAATTAGTCCAATGGTAGTGAGTTTGTAATGATTGCTAATTGTATTCACTTGTTTGTATGTGAGCGGCGTGAATGCTCTCACAATGTTGTTTTCCCCAAATGAATCTCAATGTGAAAGTGTCAAATATCACACATACAGTGCATGTTTGTAATGTTTGATCATATGCGTAATCAATATTTATTAAACGCGATCTTATAGTAAAAAGCACACGTCCAGGCTAACATGAATGAAAGTGCATAGTTGTGTATAATGTGCATCGAATGTGATCGATCAATGTTGTTGCAACATTGTTTGTAAACGATAAAGTAACATCTGCCATCTGTAGTATTGTATATATAAGTGATTGCCAAGCTGTCAATATTGTATGCGTCCCATTCAAATCGCACTAATACTGAATAACTTCCAGCTGTCATCTGTAGTATTATATATATAAGTGATTGCCGAGCTGTCAATATTGTATGCGTCCCATTAAAATGGCACTAATACTGAAGAACTTCCGGCTGTCATCTGTAGTATTATATATATAAGTGATTGCCGAGCTGTCAATATTGTATGCGTCCCATTAAAATGGCACTAATACTGAATAACTTCCGGCTGTCATCTGTAGTATTGTATATATAAGTGATTGCCGAGCTGTCAATATTGTATGCGTCCCTTTAAAATCGCAATAATAATTCAGAACTTCCCGTCTGCCATCTGTAGTATTGTATATATAAGTGATTGCAGAGATGTCAATATTGTATGCATCCCTTTCAAATCGCAATAATAATTCCGAAATTCCCGTCTGCCATCTGTAGTATTGTATATATAAGTGATTGCCGAGATGTCAATATTGTATGTGTCCCTTTCAAATCGCACTAATACTGAATAACTTCCGGCTGTCATCTGTAGTATTGTATATATAAGTGATTGCCGAGCTGTCAATATTGTATGCGTCCCATTAAAATGGCACTAATACTGAAGAACTTCCGGCTGTCATCTGTAGTATTATATATATAAGTGATTTGCGAGCTGACAATATTTATTAATTGTCCCATTCAAATCGCCCTAATAATGCTGTTCCAAACTGTTGTTTACGTATATGTTGTATTGTAGTATTGAGTGGTAAATTTCTGAAAGGGGCGGTACAGTCGTGAATCTGTAATGTGTATGGTTGAATCTTCTAATTACGTCATCATATTATTAACCTGCCTATGTAGTTCTGAAATCCTCATTGTGTTGTTGTATTTGACTACATTGTTATTGTGTGCTGAATAAATTATAAATGTGTGCTTTGTGGTTGCGTGATGGGTGATGCGTGTTATGTACATATACGTATATATTGTGATTGTGTCCCACATATGCTGACTTCTATATAGCGGTCTGGCATTGTTGTTCCTTCCCATAAAGTGACATCTGTAATCTGGTGTAATGATGTTCTTCTTGTACGTAATTCCTAATGGTTTATTGTGAGTGAATCATGATGTTAAAAGTACATTAAAATCCATATGTTCTGTTTTGTGATTCCTAGAGAGAATGTAATGTGTTTTTCCCCCATCATTTGAATGCACATGTATGAGTGAATGCTAAAAGTAATGTATGTGCATCCATGACTGATCATGTGTTAAGCCTATGTAGATATGCAGTTGCTGCAAGCATATGAGTTGAATAAATGAAATGCAATAATAAAGGTAAATGAGAGGTGTTTCCCATTGTGTACTGTTTGTGAATCCTGAAATGTTGTAATTATTTCTGTGTCCGTTTAAATGTGATTTTATTTGTAAAAATGTTTGTTACTAGTGATGTTGATTTGTAGTTGATGTAATGTAAAAGTATGAAACAATTTAATGCTGTTGTGAATATTCAATATGTAAAATCCATAAGTCCACCATAGGGAAATAGGCATTTCTTGAGCTATTTGTCATAGCTGGGTCTAACGCAGAAAAACATTTTTTTTTTCCGATTTCTAGAACTGGTATTTGGAGTTTTTTTGTCTACGCTTTTTCCGTGCGTTAGGGAAATCTGTCTGTCGCGTGCACAAGCACGTCTTCCCCATAGAAGTCAATGGAGGCTCAAAATGTTGTATAAAAAAAAATCAAAGACTGGTTTTCCTCGTAAAGTGAGTGACGTCATGAGCCTGTGTGAAAAAGTAGCTAAATCGTGTTCATTTTGTAATAAATAACTTGTTTGTGTATGTAATGTGGTGTATATTTTTGGTATGCATCGATGAGTGTATGTTTGTGATAATATTATTAGTTAGATGTAGCTATATGAGGGTCTTTTCCCGTGTGTCAATGTTAGTCAATGGCAAAATGGATTTGTGTTGTTTTTTTTCTAACACCCGAGATCTCGCAACTTTGATCCTTTCTATTTTGAAGAAAAAATATTAAATCTGAAAAATAAATATAGTGTAGTGTTTGTATGAGTGTAAGTGTACTTTGTGTAATATTTGTTTTTTGATTCGTGGATGTTTATTTTGTCGGTAGATGTTAACTACTGGGTCTGAGCTGTCGGTAGAGATTTGTGCGTTGGGTGATTTTTGAGTGTCGGTAACTAAACTCTAAATACCGGAGTCCGTAAAAAACAAGCGTTAGGAGCCTCTAACGCTGGTTTTGACGGCTACCGCCAAACTCTAAATCTAGGCCATAGAAAGGTCAAAAATTAAATTTGCATGGGTACATTTCAATTTGAAATATAAGCATTTTTGCAATATACTTCCATAAGCAAATATGTTGCTATTAAAAGATATCACTGTTTTCCCTGCAGCATACGCACATATCATGTGAAGGCCCTTGCACCAATATTCAAACACCATATCTTCTCAGAGAGCTGGCTGGGTGTGTATGGCTTCTGAAGATGTAATTTGTATCATGCAAGCCATTGCTGACTCTCACCTAGATTACACGTTTTGTGCTATACCGGGTGTGTAAATAAAGCAATAAAATGAGCGGTACCACACTTTCCATAGCACTGCCATTACAAGTTACTCCTTGTGCTGTGCGTTATGATGTGTTAAGCTCCATACCGCACAAAACCCAAAAGCTGAGTTTACGTGCTCGTGCACGCTTTCCCCCATAGACATCAATCTAACACCTATGATTGCGGAATGGCAAATCGCTGTAACGCAATCCCCATTGATGTCTAAGGGGGAAAGAAAGTTACATTTAAACACCCTAACATAACCCCCTAGCCACTCCTTGACATCGCTGACACTAGTAAAAGTTATTAACCCCTAATCCGCCGCTCCCTGACATTGCCGACACTAATAAAAGTTGATAACCCCAATCCGCAGCTCCCTGACATTGCCGACACTAATAAAAGTTATTAACCCCTAATCCGCCACTCCCTGACACTAATAAAAGTGATTAACCCCTAATCCTCCGCCCTCCGACATTGTGACACCTAAAGAAAGTTATTAACCCTTAATTCTCCACCCCCAACATCGCCGACACCTATATAAAGTTATTAACCCCTAATCTGCCGCTCCCCGACATCGGGTAACTATTATCTGTTACGATTTTGGGCTTATTGTCTAATATTGGTTTGCACCTAGCTGTATTACAAAATGTATGCCCAGCTACCCTGCACTTTTCAATTTTCTCAGCTACTAGAAACCTGGTTTTCTATCTTTCTGACATTGCTATAATACCGCTACTTTGCATGGCATATCTGCTTGTTACACATGCCTCATATGCTTGTCCTTATATTATTGCTATGCACAACGTATGAATGACTAACTTGGCATCTACAGTTTACTTTGAATGAGGATTACACGCACTGCATTTCTTTTGCTTGACTGCATCTAAAGGGGCTTGAAAGTTGATTATGCTTATTATACCTGAATGTTACTTTAAGCATTTATACAAGTGGAACCCGGCTTTCCTGATGCTTGCAGCTTGCCTGTTTTCTCAGTAAACTTTTCCTATACGCCACATCGCATGCATTTGTCTCATTTGTTTCATTTGCTCCACTGCTGGGACCTACTAACAAACTTCACAAACCGCTTATTTTGTCATATATGGATAGCGGTATTATTAACCCCCATGAGTTAACCATACTCTGCAGGTTGCGACAGTAACAGCCTTGTCTCCACTCACGCCTACTTATTTTTGGTTGTTTGCATCATTTGCATGTTCTCTGTTTTATAATTATCTTCCCTGGACTGATGCAACAATTGGAGTGTGTGTGTACATACACATAGACTTTTTATTCAGTACACACAACCCCTTTTCTCCCCCCGGAGTGACTTATATTTAAGCCTTTCTCTTGCTATATAATAAAAAGGCTGTCCAGTGTATTTATTTACCCAAGTGCCAGTTTATTTATTTATCTATCCATGGACAATATGGCAGCTAAAGACTCCTTTTATTCCCTTAAAGAGTCTGATGATGAGGATTTAGATTTGTTGGAACTGCAAGATGTGTTTGACCGTGATACACCCAATACTAAATTAGGGGACAATTTCTATGACATGGAAATACTGAAGTTGAAAGAACAAAGACTGAAGTGGGATAAGTGGATCCTTTCCAAGTATATAAATATGCAAATGGTGCCTAGGGGATTAAGGATCAACAAATTCCCAACCTATGACATAAAAGATGTGGACTTTATAGAACGCTGGAACCAGGCTCTGACTGACTGTTCTTTGAAACTTATTGCCTTACTAATTGAATATAAAGATATGTTGCTCAAAGAGGTTAAAAATAAGATCCTATTGCTTCAGGCAGATATGAATAAGTTTAAAGAACATGAGGTATACCCTCAATTTGATGAGACACTTAGGAAGGTGATTGAGGAATCTAGAAAGCTGATTATTCAGGTGAAACATACCAAGTTCCTTAGGGACCAGAAAGATTATTCCAAAGGCATGGTGTATATTTGGAGACGCAAAGAGAGGAGTAGGATTTGGTCTCAGTTACAGTTTAATAAATCAGATAGTCAGATTACAGGTCAGGGGGGACATTCAGATCATTTACCTAAGAAAATACAACAACATAAGGTCAAAGTCACCAAGAAAGTAGCCTTCTCCGACTCAGAGCCAGAGTTGACAGACGAAGAGAGGTTTGCCTCCAGCTTTGATTAAGAAGGATACTCTGGCTCTGAGGGGGATGAAGCAACATCATCTAATCAAATAACTGTACCCTCTAATATGTTAAGTGAAATTCCACCAAAAGGTATACTCAAGGAACACGTTAGTTCAGGGGCTGTGCCTAAACGAGGCAGACGCCAGAGAAGGGGAAGCTCTCATTACCACATGTCCACTCATCCCCATCATACAGGTGAAAGCACAGAAACTTCACATCAGGTTTTTCAGTGGGCCCCGAGACGACCCAGGGGAGGGGGGCGAGGCAATACCCAGAAATCCAACACTGGGGATTTTCAACAACAGAGATACCCAGTGAGGGAGAACAGGGGGACCCCACGACACAGGTATCAATGACAGACAATACAGTCATCAATTTGTCCACTTACGATCTAACTAACCTTGAAAGAAAAGTGTTAAGCTATGGCCTAGGATTTGTACCTTCCAGGAATTTTGATCTGTTTCAGACTATCCTGGACGTAAACAGACTAGTCAGGGATTTAACACTTAGGAAATTCTTCCCAGAACCAGAAGCAGATAGCTTTTGTCCTGCTGCTGATCAAATAACAGAAACATAATTTACTGAGGTGGATAGTATGTCTTTTGTTGACACATGCGCCCTTATGAGTCGGGAAAAGACTTATCGGGCAGCATAGGTCATACACCGCACGATAATTTACATCAACACAAACTGAAATCTACATCTAACTTTTATCCCTTACAGTCCAGGGGTAAGAGTCTCGAGGTGTTCCATAAGAGGGTCATGGAGGACCTCACTACTCTTTCTCAATCAACTATAGTCACTTTTCCAATCTGACCAGGAAGGAAAGGGAGGCAATCAGCAGCCTACAGAATAACATCAACATTGTCATTCGACAATCGGATAAGGGCGGTAGTGTTGTCGTTATGGACAGGGACGCATATACTGCGGAAGCCCTTAGACAATTGAGCGACAATGAAGCCTATTCTACCTTGCCCAGAGATCCTACTATTTCTTTTGGCCATATTCTGAGGGACCTCCTGGATGATGGATTGGAGATGGGCATCATAGATAGACACACTTTAGACTGTCTATTAGTCTAAAGTCCTGTGATGCCCATCTTCCACCACTTCCCGAAGGTCCACAAGAGTCTCGAAAATGTACAAGGTAGACACATTGTGGCAGGTATTGGCTCATTATTAGAACCACTGTCTAAATGGGTCGACAATTTTTTACAACCTTTGGTACATAAGTTACCCAGCTATGTACGGGACACAGCTCATGCCCTATCCAAACTTGAACAAGTTAGATGGGAGCACAATTATAGCTGGATAATTATTGATGTGGTGGCCTTGTATTCCAGCATTCCCCACGAGTTCGGGTTACAGGCTATTGAATTTTTCTTGGATATGTGCACAGACCTGGACTCTAGACACAAAGATTTTGTGTTGAGGGCGATTAGGTTTCTACTGCAACATAACTTTTTCAAATTTTCTGACACTTTCTACCTCCAGAGACGTGGAACCGCCATGGGGCAAAATTTGCCCCCTCCTATGCCAACCTCTTCATGGGGTGGTGGGAGCGGTTCCACGTCTATGGAGGTAGAAATACTTTTTCTGGATGTATCGTTAAATATCTGAGGTTCATAGATGACCTTCTGGTCATCTGGGCCTCTAGTGAGACACAAGCACAAAAATTGATCGACCAACTGAACTGTAATGAAGTAGGTTTAAAATTCACTTACCAATGGCATAATAAGACCATGAACTATTTGGATGTAACACTGACGGGTGACGTTGACACCCACAGCGTCACGTCATCACTCTATCGTAAGCCTATCTCCGGAAACACTCTTTTGCATGCAAATAGCAGTCACCCTAAGCATGTGTTTAGGGGCATTGCTAAGAGTCAGTTCATGCGCATTAAACGCAATTGTTCCCGGGGCGAGGACTGCCTTAGAGAAAGTGAAGATTTGAACAAGCGCTTACTTGAAAGAAATTACCCAGTAAAGGTAATTAATAGAGTACATCAGGAGGTTGATCGGATGGATTGGTCTAGGCTGTTCCATAGGACAAGCAGTCCTGATGGTAAAAAATCCAAAAAATCCAGAACACGTAATGCTCCCACTCTCATTACTGCTTATTCTAATCAGTACCACCAGTTTTGCAACATAATTAAGAAGAATATTCCTATCTTGCAAGGGGATAAATCCCTGCGCAAGGTAATAAAAGATGGTTGCAATTTTGTATATAGGAAGAACCTGACATTGGGGAACTTGCTGTCTCCTAGCTTACTCAGAGAAGAACCAAGTAGGAGTTCATGGCTAAGTTTCAAAGGTACATTTCATTGTGGAAAGAGGTCCTGCGGATCATGCGACCACATTAAAGTTGCTACCCACTTCACTTCAGCTACAAGGACTGAATCTTTTGAGACCAAGGGCTGCGTGAAGTGTGGTAGCAAATTCGTGGTGTATCTTATAGAGTGCACCCTGTGCCATCGACAGTACGTGGGTAGAACGATTAGAGAGGTTGGGACACGTATAAAAGAGCACTTAGCTCACATTTCTCATGACAGAACAGTTTTAGCTCTGTCCAAACACTTCTTGGAAGTCCATCACGGTCGGGTAGAGTCCTTTAGGTGGCAGGAAATCGAGCAAGTTGTTAGACCCCCCAGGGGAGGAGACAAATTTCGCATATTGTGTCGCCAAGAAATCTATTGGATTCACAAGCTCGGTTGCCTGCTACCTAGGGGATTCAACTCAGAATTTGACATTATCAACTACTGGCAACATTGAAGTTTGCAGATGTTAGATTTTTTCTGATACCTGGAGTACACTAAGCTTATATGGGCATATATATGTGTGTATATATGTGCTTGTATATATTTATATGTTTGCTTGTGTATACTTATGAGTATGCTTGTGCCAATTTACCATATAGGGGGCTCTGGCATTCAATATCAATTACTATTTAAATACTCCTATTGGTATTGTATTATATCATATTGTCTTACTTCAACCATTCAACGTTCCATGACTTAGAATTTTATTAACTGCATTTTATAATTCTTTAAGTCAATCAAATTGTTTTTATCCTCATGCATCAATATCCCTTATTTAACATAACTTAAGATTATCTGTGCATTATCAATATTTAAACTTAGTACTAACCAAAGTAAGATATTTACTATAAGTCATTTGTTTGGTAGTTTGTACACTTATGTATTCACAAGTTAAATATATGTATTTGTTTCTCTTTAAGGGTTAACATGTTGGGAGTCATCATTTTTTCATTTTTTTTTTCTTTTATCTCCTCCCTAGGGAGGGGTTAAGGGTTTTAAATAGTTTGCACCTATACAGGTGTAACATGTCTATGACTACAGCCAGAGAGGCTGAAACCGGTCAGACCTATTTTTGATTCTCCCACCTGTTTACTGGAGTCTGCCTTTTTTGTTACTTCATTTTTAATAAGATATAATAAACTCGTTTTTTACCTAAAGCACCTTGGTGTCTTGCTGCAACTTCTTTGGAACTTTTTTTGCTACTAAATAAACCTATTAACCCCTAAACCGCTGGTCCCCCACATCATAACATCGTAACTAATAAACTAAACCTATTTACCCCTAAACCGCCGGTCCCCCATATCGCTAAACACTCAACTAAACTATTAACCCCTAAACCTAACACGCCCCTAACTTTAAATTAAAAGTTACAACTATCTTAAAATAAATAAAAACTTACCTGTGAAATAAAAGAAAGCTAAGATTAAACAATAAATTAACCTAACATAACTATTCTAATAAAATAAAATAAATTACCAATTAAACTTCCTAAATTGCAAATTTAAAAAAAGCTAACACAATGAAAAAATAAAAAAATAAAAAAAATACAAATTTAAACAAACCTAATACTACGAAAAAATTGAAAAGCTCAAACATTAAAAAAAAATAATAAACACTAAAAATACAGACTTCCAGTAGGCGGGATTAGAAGATGGAGGTGCTGTGAAGCGCTCCGCACCACTAAGGAGGAATATAGCCTTAAAAACTGACCCCCATCTCCTCCCCACAAAACCGAACTTGTTAGGCACTGTAATTCTTACAACGAGCTAACCACTCATCTTACTGTGAAGGGCATTACCATCGGCCCTTGCCTCTGAAAGCCGAGTATAAAGCTGACTGCGCCACTCCGTCTGTGCCATCTTGCTGGAATAGTAAGGTCTGATGTATAAAGACGGACAGCAATAAAGACACAGTGTCACATCTGAATAACCCGCCCTGGGACCGTGAGTAAAGCACAGTGGAAATATCCTGTATATCAAACCCCCCCCTCTGTGTGAGTGACCCAAGCGCCCGGGCATTACCTGGTGACGACCGAAAGAAAGCGCAATAGAGCACTATCTTAGTTCTTTGTATATATATTATATGGACCCTGCCTGAAGGCGATCAAGATCTCAAGACCTCTACACTCTATTGACTGTTATTATTAGTAACTATCTGATACCCTCAACTCATGAAAGTGGATAAATATTTTCAGAAACTCTCACGTCCACAGAAGGACAACATGAGCTACAAAAACAAAACAAATTACAAAAAATCAAAGCATCAGATTGAAGTACTTGCAGAAATATCTCCACACCCTGAGGAAACTGTCAATCAAAATGTAGATCAAAATCAACTTATGAAAGACTTAAAATCCTTTTTTTTTTTTGCCTAAAATGGAGACCTTACAGGCTGGCCTAGATACTCTGACAAGTGAGGTTAGGCAGTATTTGACACACCTTTCCACGGCGGAAAATAGAATTTCAGAAGTGGAGGACAGGCAGATGGAAGCTAATAACTCACTGCAGCAGTTGTTGCGACATAATAAAATCTTACAAGAACGTGTGTAGGATCTTGAGAACCGCAGTCATAGGAACAACCTGGGCATAGTGGGTCTACCTGAAAAGATCAAGGGTAAAGATCTTCTAGCATTCACTTCCCTGGTTTTCCCGAAGCTTTTGGGTACCCCTCAAGAAATTCTGCCTATAGATTTTAGAGAGGGCACACAGAGTAGGCCCTGAATGCAACATGGAGACCAACAAAGAAAAGCAGAGACAAGTCATTTTCAAGTGCCTTCATTTTCAGGAGAAGCTGAAGATTCTTAGAGCTTACAGGTTGCAGAAAGAAGTGCTATATGAAGGTGGTAAACTCTTGTTATTTCAGGACTTTTCCTAGAAAGTTTCTAGAAAGCACAAAGATTTCACCCCAATATGCTGATGCCTCTATAAACAGGGGTGACAGGTGGCATTAATATTCCCTGCAAAACTTTGCTTACAAACTGTCCATGGTCCCAAATTCTTCCATTCCCCTATCACATAAATATATATTTGATGTTTAGTACTAATGGCTAAGTTTTTTATTATAATCTGGAATATGCAGATGTTGAACCTATTTTTGTTATTCTGGTTTGATCTGGACAACTGGCCTCAATTTGGGCAGTACAGATTTCCTCTACTGGTTAAATCTCATATCTACTATTTTACAAATGTAATATCCGTGACACTTGTTGTATTGAGGGTCTTTGTAGAATTATTCCTGCTTACATATTATACAAAATCCAAAAGGTAGTGCGCACTGAAGTAAACCAACAAAAGTCCACAGGATAATAAAAAATATCAAAAATGTATTGAGTAAACATTAAAAAGCAAAGGAGGTGAAGCACCTTCTAAAAACAAACAGAGAAAGTGCGGTCAATGTCTAATGCAGACAAGTTTTGTGCGCGTGCTCACTTGGTCAGTGCATTATAGTGACTATACTACACACCTTATATATCTACATTCTTAAAGGTACATGTACATCTTATTTTACAAAATGTGTGTCAATCCTGTTTGCGGCTCAAACACACAGAACAATTAAATGTGATACATTGTTATTGTGATTTCTATACATTGTTATATTTTTAGAGGTTAACAATTTCTATTCAAATTTCTTACTAGACTTTAACAATACATTCAGTTTTTAATATTGTTTAATATTGTTCAAAATGCCAAAACCTAATTTGTGCAAAAGTCTTGCTATAGACTGTTTAAATCCATCATTTGTAATTTCTAAATATACTTACATATTATACACCTGCCATATCCCTATCACTTTACAATCTCCTATCACATAAATACCTGTTATACACTAACACCATTCCGCAAATTCTAGTCTAATTTTGAGACCCTACAACGAACAAACACTTCTCGACCATTAATGAGGAAAGGAACCTTACTGTATGATACTTTTTCCTGTACAAGATCCATTATAAATAAAGAACCTCAACCCCAAAAATGGTTAAGGCCTACAGGCCTTCACTTCAGAATGTTTCTGGTTATAGTTCCTATTTTGTTTTTTATTTTTCTTAGTTTAATTATGTCTACATATTATATGCTTTGCCTGTCTGTTTTTTTTAGAACAGTTGCTAATCAGGTACATATTGACCACTGAATGTCATTATATTAATCCGCCTCTCAACTTTATGTTAGCCTTTGCATTATTGATATTATACCTGGAATTCGTCAATCTTTTAGCGACACATTTACTATTCTGGGGTATTTATGTACCAGTGGCATATTGCTTTGAACTAATGGAAGTTTTTTTTCAAATTAGCTTGTTGCTTTTATTTTTACTGTTACTATGTGAGATGTTTTACCATAAAATGCAACTTAGTTCTTCTGTGAAGCCCAAAGGTTTCATCGTGACTAATTGCCTTTATATTGACATACTGCAACCCTACCCACCATTTGATCTCCCACACCCTAGATGATCATCAAAATTATTTCTGATGAGGCGGGGCTTGGCCGGGCAGGCAAATGGCTGCGTAGTCACACAGCTCCGGTACAATAGAAGGACAAACTTCGGTTCAAACAGGTGCTATTCACCCTTCACCACGAAAAACAGGCGACTAAACACTCAGAGACCACAAAGATATTAATGAGGCTATTGGGAGCGTTCGGGCTCTCCTGAACAACCGCAGTGAAAACTCCGCTCCGCACAGTGCCGCCGCCATCTTGGTACTCCCGCGGCAACGAACAACAACAGCAGCATGTGAGTTAACTAACAAACACATTGTGAATATGTAGGAGTTCAGTAAGAAAGCACGCTAGAAGGAAAAAGTACCTAATTATCAAAAAACATAGCCGCACTGAGGCGGACCAAGATGCACACTGTAGAAATACACTCATACCTACGCCACTTTTGAGAATATGGGGACAGCAAAGAGCTATTAAATACATGATAAGAAACTACTCAGGAATGCATGTGAACTAACAAAGCGCTCCGCATTTAATCTTCATTACCGCAGCTTCACATTTGCTACGCCTGAAGAACCGAGAGCCACTACACAGGAAGTTTTGAGCCTCCAGGGCCCACATTCCGTTTTTTTTTTTTTTTTTTTCTTCCTAACTAAGCATTGCACCATCATAAGAATACAAACAAAAATGACGACCAAGCATAAAAATAAAGGGGACAAAAACCTTAAAAGCCAGACCCAAGCTAATACTCTGGTCAGCTCCTTTTTTCACGCTAACTCACCAGAAGTGCAAGACACAGACTCTTCGGATAACAATGCTCCCACTGACCCCACTCCTGCAGCAGATTATCTGATACAACTAAAACAGGACATTGCCAAACTCCCATCAAAGGAAGATTTTGACTCACTTAAAACTCTTATAACAAAAGAGCTAACATCTTTGCGAAAAAACATGACAGAAATGAGCGAAAGAATAGTAGACATAGAAGAAACACAGGACACAACATCTGAAGTAATCAGTTTATTACACAGTCAAGTAAATGCACAAGAAGATCAAATTGAGACCATGCAAGAGAAAATAGAGGACTTAGAAAACAGGGGGCGGAGAAGCAACCTCCGTATTAGGGGGATCCCAGAAGCTATAAAAGCTGCTGATCTGATGGAATATCTACAAAGCCTCTTTCGTCAGATTGTAGGCGACCAACAAGCCCCATCATGGGAAATTGAAAGAGCCCACAGATCCCTCCGACCCCCACCCCCCCCCAATGCACCTCCCAGAGACGTCATTCTCAAATTTCTTAAATTCAACGACAGAGAAACTATTTGGCAAAAAGCAAGGTCCTCCCACACGATTTCGTACTTGGATCATGATTTACAAATATATCCAGACCTATGCCCAAGTACTATTCAAAAACGAAAAGAAGCTCGCTTCATCACCTCTGTTCTACAGGATAGAAATATCAAGTATCGCTGGGGGTTCCCATTCAGCCTAATAGTCCCACATGAAGGGACGATACTCATCTACAAAGGTATTCAGGACCTGGATAAACTCTCTAAAGGATTGGGAATCCCCCTGAAACCCCCGGGACCTCCATCTTCCTCCGACGACTTTCAACCCCCCACTCTGCGCTCACATCTCACCACCCTGCAGAAGACATCCTGGACTAAAGTCCAGTCTCTTAACAAGAAACGGAGAGAACACTCCTACACCTCTCCAGCTACTACTGGGGACTGACAGAACTGTCATTTTATCTTGATTTCTACAGTGGGTGAGATTACATCTACGATCTAGACGAACTATTGTTGTCATGTTTAATCTGTTTTGTTTTGCTAAAGTTAATTATGCATTCCGTGTTAGTTTTGTACTTATTTACACTCACAATGTTCTTACATAGCTTAATCTACAATTCATAGTTTTGATTGTGGTGAAGAATTAACCACCCGTATTCTGACCTGTACAGGTCAACTTACCATTTAATTTTTCTCTTTGAAGGTTTCAGTATGCAACTCTTAACTTATATGTTTGCACTGTTATTTTGTTTTATTAAAACAACTAAGTCCTCTCTGTTGTAAAACCTCCGACTGAAATGAAAGCAATTTCAGTCACCATTATGGTTCTTTACCATCCCTCCCTCTTGACCAACCACCCTATCCCCCAAAGGTTACTACAAGTACTTAACTGCTTATTTTGGTATACTCACACAAGGAATTTACACAGATCCAGACAATACTCAACCTCACTTTTTTCCTCATTAGAACACACATATGAACCAGACAGACCTCGAACAAGACCCAAATTATGTTTTCATACATGCCATATAGTAACACATAATGACTCACAATGCAAAAGTCAGTAGACCATTAACTTTCCTGTCCATTAACGCAAAGGGCCTAAACAACCCTCACAAAAGGAATATAGTTATTCGAGACCTCAAAAGTAAAAGAGGCGATATAATATTTATACAAGAGTCCCATTTCTTAAAGGGCCACGAACCCAAAACCTTTCTATATAAGCATGGCCCCTCATATTATTCTTCTAACACCTCCAAAACTAACGGTGTGGGAATTCTAATTAGGAAGGGGATACCCTTCCAGCTGCTAGACTCCCATAAAGACGCAGAAGGCAGATACATAATCTTAGTGGGCAAACTTTATAACACAACAACAACTTTAGTAAGCGCATACACCCCCAATACCGCCCAAGACAAATTTATATCTTCCCTGACAAATAAAATTTTAGAAGTCACTAAAGGTATGCTAATCTTAGGGGGCGATCTCAACGTCACTCTAGATCCCTTTAAGGATAACTCCAACCACACCTCATCTACACCACACAGAACTATAGCCTCTATAAGACAAAAACTGAGGGACCTAGCCGTCCATGATGTGTGGAGGATACACCACCCAGATGTAGAAGACTTTACCTTTTTCTCGCACCCACACTCACGCTACACCCGCATAGACTACATCCTAACCGACGTCACCTCCCTATCATATGCCACACAATCCTCGATTCTATCAACATCCTGGTCAGACCATTCCATAGTATCATGCATCATACATTGGCCCTCAGCTTCTCCCTCCACCTATACTTGGAAACTCAATGAAGAACTTTTAGACCTCCCACAATACACGGATAAGTTACAGAAAGCTATACAAGAATTCTTTGTTATTAACCTCGGCTCAGTGCCAAACTTTCATAACATATGGGAAGCACACAAAGGGACTATACGAGGGGAATTAATGAGTATGCAATCTCACCATAGAAAACAACAGAGACTCCTGTTACAGGACTCCCTGTACAAGATGAATGAGCTGGAGATACAGCTCAAAAAAAAGCCTACTGACACACAACTAGCTAAAGCCTTACAGGAAAGCAAACAAATCACAACAAATCTACTAGACAAGGAATGTAAAAGACTAGCCTTTAAATTAAAACAATCATTCTATGAAGGGGATAATAAATGTAGCAGATTTTTTGCCCGCAAACTGAAACGCACATCCAACCGCACATATATTCTTAAGATCAAAACCACTGACAAAACACATCATGATACCTCCAACATAGCAGAATCATTCCGATATTACTACGACCACCTATACAACCTTACTGCAACATCCCCACTACAACACACTCACACCCCGACTGACATTGCATCACGTATTGAATGCTTTTTATCAGATATACACTTCCCCGAGGTAGCGAAAGAGCAACTAACTCTTCTCCAACAGCCCTTTACATTACTGGAAATCCGAAAGACCATAACAGACCTTCCCACTGATAAAGCCCCAGGCCCAGATGGTTACACAAACTATTATTACAAGAAATACACAGACATCCTATCTCCACACCTACTGACCCTCTTTAACTCAATTACGTCAGACAACCCTTTCCCCACACAGAACCTGGAGGCTATTATTTCCATAATACCGAAACCTGGGAAAGACCCCGAACGTGTAGAAAACTACAGACCAATTTCCCTACTAAATACAGATTTAAAAATTTATGCCAAGATTTTAGCCACCCGACTAAACACCGTCCTTCCACAATTAATTGGCAAAGATCAAGTCGGCTTTGTCCCAGCAAGAGAAGCTAAGGATAATACGATCAGGGCAACCCAATTGATAGAACACGCCAAACTTAGGAACATTCCGCTCTTGGTCTTGTCGACCGACGCGGAAAAAGCCTTTGACCGCGTCGGTTGGCAGTTTCTGAGAGCGGTACTAGTAAAAATGGGCCTGGGGCAAGAATTTACAAGCAGGGTTTTTGCCATGTACACCACCCCCACAGCCAGAGTACGAGTAAACGGGTCCCTATCTGCCCCCTTTCACATCACCAATGGAACCAGACAGGGCTGCCCCCTCTCCCCACTCCTATTTGCCTGTGCGATTGAAGCACTAGCCCACAAAGTTCGTAATCAGCCACTAATCACAGGCATACAAACTCAAAATTCACACCACAAAATAATGCTTTATGCAGATGACGTCCTGTTCTGTATCACAAACCCACTTACCACTATTCCTCATATTCTCCAATTACTAGACGAATTCGGAGTCGTATCTAACTTCTTAATTAATAAGAAAAAGTCGGAAATCATGAACATAAATCTCCCCCAGGAAGATTTAGACACAATCAAACCAATATGTCCCTTCAGATGGCAGCCCACATCACTCCGATATTTGGGTATTCACCTAACCCCAACCCCGGACCACTTATTTGCCTTAAATCACAAACCCCTCCTCTCCAAAATAATAACGGATCTCTCATCCTGGAAAAAAACACATATCTCCTGGCTAGGAAGAATAAATGTTGTTAAGATGATCATCCTCCCTAGAATTCTCTACCTCTTTCAGACCTTGCCCATCCCACTCCCACCGAGTTTCATGAATACATTACAGTCAAATGTATTGGACTTTATTTGGTTCAATAACAGAGCAAGAATCAGCAAAAAAATTATGCTCCTACCCATAACTATGGGAGGCCTCGGGGTTCCAGACTTTCACAGGTACAGACAAGCTACATTCCTGCAACGCATTATAGATTGGCACAGTAACTTAGACAACAAACTATGGGTCCAATTAGAACACGACCTATCACAAACCCAACACTTAGGCCAATTATGCTGGACACCAAAGGACCGAGGAAGATTCTTAAAATCCCCCTCGCAAATTACTCTAGAAACGTATAAAGCGTGGGACAAAATGCTAATTGAATATCCCAATATTTCGACCAAATTCTCCCCACTAACACCCTTGACTCATAATACCGAGTTCAACCCGGGCCTCTCACTATCAAACAGACTTACCAATACCCCCCTCCGGTCCCTACAGATATACCATATGGGAAACGAACAACACTCTCCCACACGACAGGAACTAATATCCACAGGGTTTCTAGTCTTCAAAGACTGGCTCTTCTACAGACAATGTCACTCATACATTACAACCCACCCACAAACTTCTAACATGACCAGATCACTAACACCCCTAGAATCCCTCTGCCATAAAAATACTCCGACCAGGCACGCACTGTCCATCACACACACAATCTTGTCACAACAACCACACGGTTCGCTCCCATATTATATAGATAGATGGAATTCCGAATTAGGAACAGAGATTACACACACAGAAGCCCTACAAATCTTTAACAATATTAAAAAGACTTCAATTTCCTGTAAATTCATCGAACTCAATATCAAAATCCTACAGCGATGGTATCTGACCCCAGAAAGATGCAAAAAGATCTACAAACTCAAATCAGCACAGTGCTGGAGATGTGGTTCAGCTGAGTGCCACATGTCCCACATATGGTGGCAATGTGACAAATTATCCCCCGCGTGGACACTGATCGCTAAAGAATCTAGCTCAATCTTAGGTACACCCACCCCCCCCGATCCATGTATGTGGCTTTTTAATAAGATCCCAAACAAACTCCCCACCCCCTCCAAAAAACTATTCCATATTTTAAGCAATAGCTTTAAAATCATACTAGCTAGAAACTGGAAATCAAATAAAGTCCCTTCCCTAGCACAATGGCAATTAGAGTGTCATCGCACCCTTTCCTTAGAAGAATACCATTACATGAAAAACAAAACAATGGACACATATGCCCAAATGACCTTTATGTGGGAAACTTACATACAGTCTAAAACTCCAACCACTCAGGAAGTCCAAAATTAATCGGTCCATGTAAAATTATGTTCATGTAACATAGAACTGCTTTTTGACCCAGATAATATGCTTATCCTTGTAACCATTGTAACCTTATTTGTTTATTCTCCCATTTTTCCTCCCCTCCCTTCCCCTATACCCCTGTATTACTTCAACTGTGAAGCAAGTCAACAATGTAACTCATTTTTATTTCTCGCATTTTGAATGTATGTACTTGTTTTACTCTCAATAAAACTTTTTGAAAACTAAAAAAAAAAAAAAAAAAAAAAAAAAAAAAAAAATTATTTCTGATATCTCTGTGGCCCTTTAATATTTTAAGCATAAACTACCCCTATTTGTTGAAAAGGGTAGATATCTGTTTTCCTTCTTTCCCTCCTTCCACCCCCTCCCCTACCCTCTCTCTCCGCTCCTCCTATGATCTGATAACATTGGATCTATCCAGCCTGGCCCCACTGATAGTTGACTATGGCACTTAAAATTCTTACATTGAACGTTGGGAGTATCAATTCACCCATAAAACGTAAAATCAATCCTAACACACTTACGTAAATTGCATACTGATGTGGCTTTCCTCCAGGAGACGCATCTGGGGGACGAGGAACACAAAAAACTTTGGAATGACTGGATGGGGAGGGTGATATATCTTTCATATAACTCTTCTAGTAGAGGACTGGCCATTTTGTTTGGTAAACTTCTACAGATAGAATTGCATAATACCATCTCTGATCCGGAGGGCAGGTTCCTTATCTTACAATTTTCAATTGACCTGATCAATTACACACTATGTAATATTTATGTACCTAATAAAAAAAAACATGACCTTCTGGAAAACCCTTGTTCAAAATCTATCGCTCTTTGTGGGCTCACAACTAATAATGGGGGGTGACTTCAACTTATCCCTCCAACCTCTTTTGGATAGAGCCTGGGTGCAGGATGTGACTATTGAAAGTAGACTGCGGAACTATAGGGGGAAGTTTGAGCAGAGGGTGTTTGGTATGCTTGTGTGTGACATCTGGTGTAGAAAAAACCCTGAGGATAGAGATTACACCTGCCTCTCTAAGGCAAACTCTTCACTTTCCCGAATTGATCTCTTTTTGGTAGCAGACTCTTTGATCACGCAAATTACCTCGAAAACCATACATGACATTGGGATCTCTGATCATGCACCGGTTGAGATTACCCTGGGAACTACCCCCAGACATCCTACCAGAAATTCCTTACAATTCCCCACTTACCTTCTTACCTCTGAACCTTTCCAAAAATCACTGGAACGACTATTACACTGATAATGCTGCACATATAACCAACCCACAGTTGTTTTGGGAAGCTGCCAAAGCGGTACTCACAGGTCATATAATCTCATACCTAGCTGACCTCAAACATAAAACCCAACACCAACATATTGCCTTACAAACTTCATTGTGCCAAGCTTATTTATATTATTTATTCCCACAAATCGCGATCCTCATATGATACTTATATTCTGGCTAAAACTGAATTAGATGCCTTTGTTAGACAAAAAACGGTGGACGGCCTGCTCAAATCTGCAAGTAAATTCTACCATTTTGGTAGTAAATCAGGTAAGCTCCTGGACACTGTAGTGAAAACTCAGTATACCAAAAAAGATATAGCAGTGCTTAGATACGATGTAAAAACTAACAAAACTCCCTCGGAGTTAGCACATTATTTAGTAAGCTATTATACACACATATTCTAAACAACAACCAATTTTACCAGACTCCCATCTTAATTTCTGGCACTCCCTTGCATTACCACATCTTACCAAAGACCAAAGAGATGCTTTAAATGGCCAAATATCCACTGAGGAGATCAAATTCACAATTAAATCCCTGTCACTGGGTAAAAGCCAACAGAATTCTTATAGCTCCTTTCCCCTCAAATATCTCCTATCCTCACCAGAGTATATAACGCGCTTCTCCTTGACAATGAGACCCCCTCTAAATAATTTGTACCAGCTCATATCACCTTAATTCCTAAGCCTGGGAAAGATCACACCCTCCCAGAGTCATACCGCCCCCATATCCCTTTTAAACACCGACTACAAGATTCTCATGAAAATCCTAGCCGACAGGCTTAAAAAAATCATTCCATCCCTTCTACATCTGGATCAAACTGGGTTTGTTTTTGGTAGAACTTCCATGGCTAATCTACGTAAGGTCCTCCACGCCATCAATCACTACTGGTCGAAGAGTGGAAACCTCCAGCTTGTAGGGGTTCAGGAGGCCTTCCTGCTATCTCTTGATGCAGAGAAGGCCTTCGATAGAGTTGAATGACCACACCTATTTCATACCCTTAGGCAATTCCAATTCAAAGGCCCATTCTTTAATTTTCTAGGCAAAGTATACTTTACACTTCAAAGTGGCACTCGGCAGGGATGCCCACTGTCTCCCCTTCTGTTTGACTTGGCTTTAGAGCCACTTGCCTTCAAATTGAAACAAACTTACCCAGGGATGCCCCTTATTGACTACACAATACACATGACTTTGTATGCCGATGACATGCTCCTTTTTATAACTAATCCCTCATTATACATTCCAAAGATTATTAATGTACTGAATATTTTTGGAGATTTCTCAGGATACAAAATAAACATTAACAAATCCGAAATACTATGGTTAACAGATCACTAGCATGATAAATGTCACTACCAACCAAACACCTTCACCTACCTGGGAATTGAATTACACCTATACCCTTACAAAATTTATGAGCTCAATATCACAAAACAACAGTGCAATCAGTTACAAATATAGTTTAAAGCCTGGACAAAACACCCCCTCAGTCTGTCCGGACGCATTAATCTTTTGAAAATGTCAATTCTGCCCAAATTATTGTATCCACTATTAATGCTACCGTTTCTTATCTATAGAATAGATCTATCACTTATAAACAAGGCCATTCAGTTCTTCATCTGGAGAGGGAGGAATACGTGTATAGCTACTTTAAAATTACAACAACCTTATCGCAAAGGAGTTCTAGCACTTCCAAACCTAAAGTTGTATAATTGGGCAGCCTTGACTCGCCTAGCTTTGGACTGGAAACTTTGCACTGCACACTTCACAATCCCTCTGCTGGAGGAGGCGTTGATAGCGCCTCATTCTTTGGCCTACCTTCCCTATAGCCCACTTTGGAAATTACAGACAATTTAATGTACAGAGATGTATTGATGGCGTGGTGGTTGACTCTCAAATATCTGGGAAGAGAAACCCCCTCCCCCAAGTTTATACCACTAATAGGGAATAAATACTTCCCTACTGGGAATGAAAATGCTCCTTTTCAAGTTTGGAATTCTGGAGGTATTGACTCTGTGGGGGTGCTCCTGGATCCACTGTCACACATGGTCCGGACCTTTCAAGATTTGAAAAACTGATTTGGCCTGCCCAATACACACTTTTATGCGTATCTACAAAGCAGGCACTACATAAACACACTAATCACTCAAAATCCACACTTCTGGGAACTATCTCCCTTTGCTATTGCACATATGGCCTTCAGAATAGGTAGTTTATCCATATCACCAATCTAACAACGACTACTTGACTGTACCTCAGATGACACTTTGGGCAACCTTCTAACTAGGTTACGTGGTGAGGGCAAGGATAACATCATCACTATCAAATATATTAAAAATAGGGGGGGGGGGGACATGTCCAACCACCGACCAAGATGGTTGCCTTTTCTATAACGGCTGAAAACGGGAGTCAATAAATCTGCTGTTTATTGCCTTTCTGACTATAAATCCAAGTTTACTTCTATGGTAATTAGTGAAGACAAATACTAGAGCAACTGATTCTGGCATCAAGTATTTATAACATCAGCCTGGCAGGCCAGTAACGAGGAGATATGCAGCAGAGGCCTCCTAAGGGCCTGAATCTTCTCCCACCCCTTCATATACCTGAAGTGTCAGGCAACGCAGCTATATATGCTGAACTGAATAACGTTCCTGGAAAATTTGAATCACTAAACTTATATTTCCACCATGGAATATTTTCAAATAAGTCTGTTGGAGACATTAGATCACCTTTTTTGCGATCATTTCACGCGCCTATCTGAGGCATTGACGAAGGAGTGGGGAGAGAAAGTGAACCAGAGCCGCTGGGAGTCCTGTTCCCGGCTACAGAGGTTTTGCAGCCTTTACTCGATATCTCCAGCCTAGAACCTGTAAAAACAGGGACATTAGCGATGTCAGGGTTAAGAGTGCAGACGCTTACCGAAAGTCCCACAATAGCGAGTACAGCAGACAGTGGTCCTGCAATACGGGAAAACCGAGCGGTCACTGAGAGGAGAAAGAGGTCCTGGGCTTTGGCCCCTATGGCGACTTGGATTGTGTCCTCTTACCAGGCAACAGATGAAGTTGAAAGTGAACAACCGCTCAACTTACCACGGAGTGGCGGCAAGGTGAAGACCCGCTGGAGGAGGGTACGGTCTGACCGAGTCTCTGATATTAAGCTACATCAAGATAGCTCAGATGCATTGACCCGATCTTCATTGAGACACTCTCCCCAATCCAATGCTAAAGGCAGGCAGGAAGATATGCTTTGGCAGCGGTGGGTAATTGCTCCAGAGAAAATCTTTGTTACAGGATGCGGGCTACATCACAAGGAAGCACTTGCCGGGCCTCTTGTTTGTTTTAGAAGCTCCATAATACCACACTTGTCTCCTAGGTCCGGAGTGGGCTAGCACCTCAGTTTAGAGTTCAGGCTCGCTAAGCTCTTTATTGCCTTGAGGATTAATACAAAACTCCTGCAGCCTTCACCTTTTTTGTTCTGTGCCTGCCATTACTTATCTACAGCTCTAACCTCTATATGACGATCTCAAGATCAGAGAACTGAGGACTATATGAGACTAAGCTTGCTCTATCTGTAATACACACTAATATTGATTCATATACTCTTTATATATGTTGACAGCTTATAGTTTCCATGTTAAATATACTCAAAGGGACTTTTTTCTGTATGAATGTGAGGAATCCACATGCTCTATATATTATCAAATAGGTATAAATCTTGGGTAATTCCCCAATAACATACCATTGCTATTTGGCAAAGCTAATATTTTTTGCGCCAGTTATCTCTAATTTATGAAGATCTACTGATCTGACATCCCTGTGAGCTAGTAGAATTTAATCATCATACAACTGTTCTTGTATGCCACTAGAACACAGGCCCTTATAAAAGAGTCATACCTATTTATATATAACAGAGGGGTTTTTTTGGTTACGCACACCACAAAAGGAGCTGACCAAATCCCTCCCCTTTGGTTACTGCACGCCACCCAGCCCAGGTGTGTTCCTGATAAATATACTCAATAAGCTAGAAAGCTTCACACTGTGTAGACATGACTTGCTGCAGTGTGGAAACTGGTTAGTATAGGACCGGTCTGATGTGGGACACCTTGTAAGTGGTAGACTGGCTTAGCAGAATATGATCATATTGTGTGACTAAGATCCCATTTCATTTAAAGGCATTTTTTAAAAAGTAAAAAAAATAAAAAAAATTTGCAGCATAAATATAAGTCAATACTATTGCAAGATGTTAATCTCAATTTTATTTGAACTATGTAAATATATTTAGCAGATAGAAGTATATTTGTTTTTGCAGCACAAATATAAGCTCATATTATTGTGAGATGTTTATCCCAATCTTATTAGAAGCTATGTAAGTATATTTGGCAGACAGAAGCATATACTAATATGCCATGAAATAGTGGACTTAAGTGGTTGGATGTGCACCAAAATCTCTTTTGTTCTCTTTTGCCTATTTATATATAGTAGAGTTTCTTCTTATATTCTTTATACATGCAGACAGCCTATAGTCTACGTGTCAACTGCCCTCAAAGTGACTTTTTTCTGTTTGACTGTGAGGTACCAACATGCTCTCTATAATGTCAATGAGGTATAAATCCTGGGTATTTCCCCAATGGCATACCATTACTATTTAGCAATGCCAATATTTTTCTTTGGCAGTTAATTCTAATCTAGGATGAACCACTGATCTGAACCACCTGTGAGCTAGTTGTTTTCATCCCTCATTCTGCTTGATATAATTCATAGGGGTAGGATCTTTTGATTCTTTGGTTTATACTGGCCACCTCTCTACCAACACACCAATACAGGGAGTGCAGAATTATTAGGCAAATGAGTATTTTGACCACATCATCCTCTTTATGCATGTTGTCTTACTCCAAGCTGTATAGGCTCGAAAGCCTACTACCAATTAAGCATATTAGGTGATGGGCATCTCTGTAATGAGAAGGGGTGTGGTCTAATGACATCAACACCCTATATCAGGTGTGTATAATTATTAGGCAACTTCCTTTCCTTTGGCAAAATGGGTCAAAAGAAGGACTTGACAGGCTCAGAAAAGTAAAAAATAGTGAGATATCTTGCAGAGGGATGCAGCACTCTTAAAATTGCAAAGCTTCTGAAGCGTGATCATCGAACAATCAAGCGTTTCATTCAAAATAGTCAACAGGGTCGCAAGAAGCATGTGTAAAAACCAAGGCGCAAAATAACTGCCCATGAACTGAGAAAAGTCAAGCGTGCAGCTGCCAAGATGCTACTTGCCACCAGTTTGGCCATATTTCAGAGCTGCAACATCACTGGAGTGCCCAAAAGCACAAGGTGTGCAATACTCAGAGACATGGCGAAGGTAAGAAAGGCTGAAAGACGACCACCACTGAACAAGACACACAAGCTGAAACGTCAAGACTGGGCCAAGAAATATCTCAAGACTGATTTTTCTAAGGTTTTATGGACTGATGAAATGAGAGTGAGTCTTGATGGGCCAGATGGATGGGCCCGTGGCTGGATTGGTAAAGGGCAGAGAGCTCCAGTCCGACTCAGGCGCCAGTAAGGTGGAGGTGGAGTACTGGTTTGGGCTGGTATCATCAAAGATGAGCTTGTGGGGCCTTTTCGGGTTGAGGATGGAGTCAAGCTCAACTCCCAGTCCTACTGCCAGTTTCTGGAAGACACCTTCTTCAAGCAGTGGTACAGGAAGAAGTCTGCATCCTTCAAGAAAAACATGATTTTCATGCAGGACAATGCTCCATCACACGCGTCCAAGTACTCCACAGCGTGGCTGGCAAGAAAGGGTATAAAAGAAGAAAATCTAATGACATGGCCTCCTTGTTCACCTGATCTGAACCCCATTGAGAACCTGTGGTCCATCATCAAATGTGAGATTTACAAGGAGGGAAAACAGTACACCTCTCTAAACAGTGTCTGGGAGGCTGTGGTTGCTGCTGCACGCAATGTTGATGGTGAACAGATCAAAACACTGACAGAATCCATGGATGGCAGGCTTTTGAGTGTCCTTGCAAAGAAAGGTGGCTATATTGGTCACTGATTTGTTTTTGTTTTGTTTTTGAATGTCAGAAATGTATATTTGTGAATGTTGAGATGTTATATTGGTTTCACTGGTAAAAATAAATAATTGAAATGGGTATATATTTGTTTTTTGTTAAGTTGCCTAATAATTATGCACAGTAATAGTCACCTGCACACACAGATATCCCCCTAAAATAGCTAAAACTAAAAACAAACTAAAAACTACTTCCAAAAATATTCAGCTTTGATATTAATGAGTTTTTTGGGTTCATTGAGAACATGGTTGTTGTTCAATAATAAAATTAATCCTCAAAAATACAACTTGCTTAATAATTCTGCACTCCCTGTATTCCTTTATCCTCCATAAAATTTAAATATACCATTCTATAAAGTTAATAACACATGCATTTCTGTGTATACAATAATAACCATTCTATGTGTTTGCTATGTACATCATACTTGAAGTAAATATTTACTTTTATGCTTAGTTATATAAAGGCCCAAAAGTGGTCTTATATCTTCTACCTTCTGTTGCTTACTCTCATAAGTGATCAGGGGTCCAAGAGTGGCCCAACTAGTTCCGAACAGAAGGTTTACTTAAAAAAGGAAAATGAGGTTTCGGATATTATTGTATGTCATATTTCTGATTGCTATAAATCTAGTTTTATTTGTACTAGACTATAACTATGTTACATGTATAAAATATACAGTGGGGCAAAAAAGTATTTAGTCAGCCACCAATTGGGAAAGTTCTCCCACTTAAGAAGATGAGAGAGGCATGTAATTTTCATCATAGGTATACCTCAACTATGAGAGACAAAATGTAGAAACAAATCAAGACAATTACATTGTCTGATTTGGAAATAATTTATTTGCATATAATGTTGGAAAATAAGTATTTGGTCAATATCAAAAGTTCATCTCAATACTTTGTTATATATCCTTTGTTGGCAATGACAGAGGTCAAACTTTTTCTGTAAGTCTTCACAAGGTTGTCACACACTGTTGCTGGTATGTTGGCCCATTCCTGCATGCAGATCTCCTCTAGAGCAGTGATGTTTTGGGGCTGTCGCTGGGCAACACGGACTTTAAACTCCCTCCAAAAGTTTTCTATGGAGTTGGGATCTGGAGACTGGCTAGGCAACTCCAGGACCTTGAAATACTTCTTACGAAGCCACTCCTTCGTTGCCCAGGTGGTGTGTTTGGGATCATTGTCATGCTGAAAGACCCAGCCACGTTTCATCTTCAATGCCCTTGCTGAAGGAAGGAGGTTTGCACTCAAAATCTCACGATACATGACCCCATTCATTCTTTCATGTACACGGATCAGTCGTCCTGTTCCCTTTGCAGAGAAACAGCCCCAAAGCATGATGTTGCCACCCCTATGCTTCACAGTAGGTATGGTGTTCTTTGGTTGCAACTCAGCATTCTCTCTCTTCCAAACACGACGAGTTGTGTTTCTACCAAACAGTTCTACTTTGGTTTCATCTGACCATATGACATTCTCCCAATCCGCTTCTGGATCATCCAAATGCTCTCTAGCATACTTCAGATGGGCCCGGACATGTACTAGCTTAAGCAGGGGGACACATCTGGCAGGATCTGAGTCCCTGGCGGCGTAGTGTGTTACTGATGGTAGCCTTTGTTACGTTGGTCCCAGTTCTCTGCAGGTCATTCACTAGGTCCCCCTGTTTGGTTCTGGGATGTTTGCTCACTGTTCTTGTGATCAGTTTGACTCCACGGGTGAGATCTTGCGTGGAGCCCCAGATCGAGTGAGATTATCAGTGGTCTTGTATGTCTTCCATTTTCTAATTATTGCTCCCACAGTTGATTTCTTCACACCAAGCTGTTTGTCTATTGCAGATTCAGTCTTCCCAGCCTGGTGCAGGTCTACAATTTTGTTTCTGGTGTCCTACGACAGCTCTTTGGTCTTCACCATAGTGGAGTTTTGAGTGTGAGTGTTTGAGGTTGTGGACAGGGGTCTTTTATACTGATAACAAGTTCAAACAGGTGCCATAAATACAGGTAAAGAGTGGAGGACAGAGGAGCCTCTTAAAGAAGAAGATACAGGTCTGTGAGAGTCAGAAATCTTACTTGTTTGTAGGTGACCAAATACTTATTTTCCACCATTATATGGAAATAAATTATTTCCAAATCAGACAATGTGATTGTCTGGATTTGTTTCCACATTTTGTCTCTCATAGTTGAGGTATACCTATGATGAAAATTACAGGCCTCTCTCATCTTCTTAAGTGGGAGAACTTGCACAATTGGTGACTGACTAAATACTTTTTTGCCCCACTGTAATTTTCTAGTTCTTATTTGTACTAGACTATAAGTATGAAACTTTTATACAATCTTACCATTTCTTTAAATGTTTTATTCTTTTTACTTTGTATGTTTAAGAACCTCAATAAAAAAATTAAAAAAATAAAAAATATTAAAAATAGCTTAGCTAAAAGCAAGAGGGCTAGCTTAGTGATCTCCCATAGAGAGATGCAGACTAGAATACTTAATGGTGACTATATTACTCCTGCGTGACTAGCACACTGGAGTCACGCGTGTCCTAACAAATGCATTAAATGTTGCCTGCCCAAACCCTCTATTAGCCACTACTTCTTTGACTGTCCTTATGTTAAACGTTTTTGGTGTAAATTACAGTACTGGATCAAAATTACATTCAAGGTTGACATCACTTTGACTTACAGACAATATACCTGTATATGTGGGATGGACGGAGCACTGCCATACACCCTATGCTCACCCTCTGTACTTTACTATCCCGTCTAACAGATCGCCCTCCTTAGCTCAGAGACTACTTAAGCAACTCTTTGTGGAACAGCTAGATTTGAAACTGGATGTAGACTAAGAATATTCCTTAAAAAATGGTGGTATTTTATCATCACACTCTCCCCCACTCTAAAACAACATGTACTGAAACCTTTCTTGCACCATGAGGTGATGCTAGAGACCTCTCTTAGGGGGGATTGGAGTGTCCCTGAACTTGAGCATAATAATACTTCACAATTCACTGTCTGGGAGGAAATTCTGATTGAAGGTTATGTTGTTATTGGTTATTTGTTATTTGATGTTAAATTAGAAAATGAGAAAAAGAAAGGATTGGTTTAGGTGATTGCATGGACCCAATATACATTAAACCTCTAGTGCACTTTATCCCACCTTGGTAATTGGTCCCATATTCATAGAATTTGCATAAATGGTTTGCCTCTTATCTTTCTGTATTACAAATGATTTTATATGAGCTTACAGTTCAAGATCCAACTACAGTGTAGAAAAAAAAAACACCTCACTTTTGGAACTGGTTACTCGTCCACTGACTATCATAAGAATCCAATTTTCATTATGCATCATGAATGATTCTATATGTGCTTATTGTTCAAAATTCCTACTGTATTATGTCTACAACCTTTAAGAACTGACTGTCAAAAAAAATAAAAAAAATAATATTGACTACTTTCCATATGTATCATGTCTGACCTTATATATGCCTATTGTTCAAGGGGTAATTGTTTTGATATTGTGTAACCATATAATCCCTAATAAAAAGAATTTGAAAAAACCCCCACTAAAAATACAAATAATTAAAAACCCTAAGATTACAAAAAATAATAAACGAAATTATCAAAAGTAAAAACAACAGCTCTTTTACATCCAAAAAAATACAAAGACCCCCCAACAGTAAAACCCACCACTAGTGATGTCGCGAATAGTTCGCCGGCGAATAGTTCCGCCCCCTATTCGTCATCATTGAGTAAACTTTGACCCTGTACCTCAAAGTCAGAATACACATTACAGCCAATCAGCAGCAGATCCTCCCTCCCAGACCCTCCCACCTCCTGGACAGCATCCATTTTAGATTCATTTGGAAGCTGCATTCTTAGTGAGAGGAGGGACAGTGTAGCTGCTGCTGATTTAATAGGGAAATCGATAGCTAGGCTAGTGTATTTAGTGTCCACTACAGTCCTGAAGGACTCATCTGATCTTTGCTGTAAGGACAGCACCCCAAAAAGCCCTTTTTAGGGCTAGAACATCAGTCTGCTTTTTTTTTCTTTTCCCCTGTGTAATCTAATTGCAGTTGCCTGCCTGCCAGCGTGTGTGTCAGGCTCACAGCGTATACTGTGCCCACTTGCCCAGTGCCACCACTTATATCTGGTGTAACAGTAGTGTACATTTAAAAAAAACAACACTTTTTTGACTGTGAAATAATAGCAGACAGCTGCCAGTACCCAAGATGGCAGCCAATAAGGCAGATGGGGAGGGTTAGAGAGCTGTTTTGGGGGGGGATCAGGGAGGTTGGGGGCTAAGGGGGGATGCTACACCACAGCATATGTAAATATGCTAAAAAAATAATTTAAAAACCTTTTATTTTAGTACTGGCAGACTTTCTGCCAGTACTTAAGATGGCGGGGACAATTGTGGGGTGGGGGAGGGAAGGGAGCTGTTTGGGAGGGATCAGGGGGTCTGATGTGTCAGTTGGGAGGCTGATCTCTACACTAAAGCTAAAATTAACCCTGCAAGCTCCCTACAAACTACCTAATTAACCCCTTCACTGCTAGCCATAATACACGTGTGATGCGCAGCAGCATTTAGCGGCCTTCTAATTACCAGAAAGCAACGCCAAAGTCATATATGTCTGCTATTTCTAAACAAAGGGGATCCCAGAGAAGCATTTACAACCATTTGTGCCATAATTGCACAAGCTGTTTGTAAATAATTTCAGTGAGAAACCTAAAATTGCGAAAAAATTTAAGTTTTTTTTAAATTTGGCGGTGAAATGGTGGCATTAAATATACCAAAATGGGCCTAGATCAATACTTTGGGTTGTCTACTACACTACACTTAAGCTAAAATTAACCCCTTCACTGCTAGCCATAATACACGTGTGATGCGCAGTGGCATTTAGCAGCCTTCTAATTACCAAAAAGCAACGCCAAAGCCATATAAGTCTGCTATTTCTGAACAAAGGGGATCCCAGAGAAGCATTTACAACCATTTATGCCATAATTGCATAAGTTGTTTGTATATAATTTCTGTGAGAAACCTAAAGTTTGTGAAAAAGTGAACAATTTTTTTTTATTTGATCGCATTTGGCAGTGAAATGGTGGCAAAACTACACTAAATATACTACACTAAATATACCAACTGACATTCGTAGCACCTGCTGTGTCCGTAATACACACATATATATATATATATCATATGAACAATGCCTTCATGTCATACCCCTGTTACGGCTTAAGCACAACACTCCCCTCCTCAATAATACTTCCGTTAGCCAGAACAAAAATCACACATGTAGTAAGGTCATTGCACTTACTTCCTCCAAATGGTGCATACTGCCAGTCCTGGGGATATATGTCAGTGAGAAACCTAAAATTGCGAAAAAATTTAAGTTTTTTTTAAATTTGGCGGTGAAATGGTGGCATTAAATATACCAAAATGGGCCTAGATCAATACTTTGGGTTGTCTACTACACTACACTTAAGCTAAAATTAACCCCTTCACTGCTAGCCATAATACACGTGTGATGCGCAGTGGCATTTAGCAGCCTTCTAATTACCAAAAAGCAACGCCAAAGCCATATGTCTGCTATTTCTGAACAAAGGGGATCCCAGAGAAGCATTTACAACCATTTATGCCATAATTGCATAAGTTGTTTGTATATAATTTCTGTGAGAAACCTAAAGTTTGTGAAAAAGTGAACAATTTTTTTTTATTTGATCGCATTTGGCAGTGAAATGGTGGCATGAAATATACCAAAATGGGCCTAGATCAATACTTTGGGTTGTCTACTACACTACACTTAAGCTAAAATTAACTCTACAAGCTGCCAACATGCTCCCTAATTAACCCCTTCACTGCTGGGCATAAAACACGTGTGGAGCGCAGTGGCATTTAGCAGCCTTCTAATTACCAAAAAGCAACGCCAAAGCCATATAAGTCTGCTATTTCTGAACAAAGGGGATCCCAGAGAAGCATTTACAACCATTTATGCCATAATTGCATAAGTTGTTTGTAAATAATTTCTGTGAGAAACCTAAAGTTTGTGAAAAAGTGAACAATTTTTTTCTATTTGATCGCATTTGGCGGTGAAATGGTGGCATGAAATATACCAAAATGGGCCTAGATCAATTCTTTGGGTTGTCTACTACACTAAATATACCAACTGACATTCGTAGCACCTGCTGTGTCCGTAATACACACATATATATATATATATCATATGAACAATGCCTTCATGTCATACCCCTGTTATGGCTTAAGCACAACACTCCCCTCCTCAATAATACTTCCGTTAGCCAGAACAAAAATCACACATATAGTAAGGTCATTGCACTTACTTCCTCCAAATGGTGCATACTGCCAGTCCTGGGGATATATGTCCACACTCGTCTGTTTACCGGCCAACCCTTGACCGGTCTCCGTAGCGGTAATCCCTATGGCACTGTAGCGCGTGTGTGTGTGAGAAAGGCTTCTACCTTCTTCCAGGTTCTGGCTAAGTTGGCGTGTGACGTATGTCCAGGGGGAGGGGAGGAGTGCGGGTGAGCTGGGGGAATACTCCGATTGCGTCCCCAGATGCCGTTCTTCTCGGGAGACACGATGTACCGCTGGATATCAAAGGAGGTTCATCTGTGCCTTGCTCATGTCCTCAGCATAACCAACCAAATAATGAAGCAGCAGGCACCAGCATGAACAATTATACGATCCTTTATTGGGCAATAAAATTACATGGAAATAAACGGGTTAACAACTTCAAACCCTTCAGGCAACAACAAAGTGGATGGTGGTACTACATGTACCCTAACGCTGACGCGTTTCGGCTATTGCCGTAATCGTAGCTGAAGGGTATCTCTACCAAACTTATATTTAAACCTTATAACATTAAATCATTGGTTAAAAAATGTACCATGTGACAGACACACCTCCACTTTCCAAATCATGTGATCGCTCCTGTATCTTGCCTGCTCTACTTAATTACCAAATCACTTAAACACTAAAAGTTTAACTATAACAAGTTACAAGGTTAGTGTAGACCGACGGTAATTATACCAGAACTGCCTACCTCCTAATTGCACCTCTCACAGTTGTGCAATTGAATTTATAGGAATATAAGTTACAAAGGATGGAGGCGGCGCCAAATAAAGGCTATTTGGCACTCAAACAATTAATTTCTATGAAAAACTTATAAGTTTCAGGTTCAAAAATTATTAATATGTCAGTTTAGGAGAGAATGCTCTAAATTACTCACAATGGATAGGCAGCTAACAATATATATATCTATACAATTGGACCTTAGGATCTGGTTTGAATTATTTATATTTCTTTATGTTAACTCAGACCAATATATTAAATTATTGATTCCTAAAAAATGCAAGGTGCTGCAGGTTCTAATATCGAAAAACAATTTTTATTTCAAATTTACAGATAAATTCATATAAGTTGATGTGGGTTCAAAAATATATATAAAAACATTCACTAAAATACTATGACACCGGTGCCCAATAATTCTTAAAAATGTAAATAATAAGACCTATTAGAGTCAGATCAGCAGGCTAAAAACAAACATTAGATAAATTATTACAACACTCTAATCATCCATTCGCTGTGGAGCGGATTATCTACTAAAAAACTTTTAACAAAGACCAATTCTAATACTCAGTTCAAATACTTGATATTGGCTAAAATTAAATTTAAAATTAAATGAAGCTCAAGACGAGCTGTTATACAAAAGACCGGATTGAACAAAATATGTGGTGGCCACTTCTGTTAATTGACACAGTTCTTTATGTGTTAGGACACTATTGAGAGTCTGTATTAAAATGATGTGAGCATACTCGTACAGTATATGCGGTGTTGTCTGGCAATCTCCGTAAGGGCTTGAAAGTCTCTTTAAGCAGCAATCACCTGTATAGATGTATGATAATGTTTTGCAAGGTGCTTGTTAGTCTCTTTTTATAATCAATCAGAGTGCCTGTGTTTAGACGTTCTTCACACTCCAATTTAACAAGTAATGCTTGAGATTGGAAACACTCACCCGATCTCTCAGTCTCCCTGGTGAGCTGAAACGCGTAGACTTGACTACTATCCAGCCCTGCAGAGGAAAAATACACAGAGACACTTCTACTCCCAGGACCGTCATGCCAGAAAACACCTGAATAACCTGGTCAGACGGTAGGAGTATAGATGAACGGATGATCCAACAGTGTGCACACTAAAGGAATCCAGAGAAGACTGCTGACACTTATTTAAAGTGATTCAACACGACCCCGGCGGGACGCAGACAAACAGGCTGAAGAATTGCTGCCTGAATCACTGAGAGATCGGGTGAGTGTTTCCAATCTCAAGCATTACTTGTTAAATTGGAGTGTGAAGAACGTCTAAACACAGGCACTCTGATTGATTATAAAAAGAGACTAACAAGCACCTTGCAAAACATTATCATACATCTATACAGGTGATTGCTGCTTAAAGAGACTTTCAAGCCCTTACGGAGATTGCCAGACAACACCGCATATACTGTACGAGTATGCTCACATCATTTTAATACAGACTCTCAATAGTGTCCTAACACATAAAGAACTGTGTCAATTAACAGAAGTGGCCACCACATATTTTGTTCAATCCGGTCTTTTGTATAACAGCTCGTCTTGAGCTTCATTTAATTTTAAATTTAATTTTAGCCAATATCAAGTATTTGAACTGAGTATTAGAATTGGTCTTTGTTAAAAGTTTTTTAGTAGATAATCCGCTCCACAGCGAATGGATGATTAGAGTGTTGTAATAATTTATCTAATGTTTGTTTTTAGCCTTCTGATCTGACTCTAATAGGTCTTATTATTTATATTTTTAAGAATTATTGGGCACCGGTGTCATAGTATTTTAGTGAATGTTTTATATATATTTTTGAACCCACATCAACTTATATGAATTTATCTGTAAATTTGTAATAAAAATTGTTTTTCGATATTAGAACCTGCAGCACCTTGCATTTTTTAGGAATCAATAATTTAATATATTGGTCTGAGTTATTATAAATAATTCAAACCAGATCCTAAGGTCCAATTGTATAGATATATATATTGTTAGCTGCCTATCCATTGTGAGTAATTTAGAGCTTTCTCTCCTAAACTGACATATTAATAATTTTTGAACCTGAAACTTATAAGTTTTTCATAGAAATTAATTGTTTGAGTGCCAGATAGCCTTTATTTGGTGCCGCCTCCATCCTTTAAAAGTTTAACTATAAGTTTGACACTTCATGGTCCTATATAATCTCCTATATTAACAGCCAGGTTATCTAACATGTGGATGTGGGTATATATATAATATGTATGACTTAATGTCATATCTTAATGTTGGGCTCACTTTACTTTCAGGATGTTAGCTAGAAATATCAACTATATATTTATCTCCCTAGTAGTTTGCTATCCATTATGACCCATACACTCACATATATATAAAGAATTAAAACCAAGCTGGAGATATCTTAAACCACTAAATCTTAAATGACAGAGGGAAGGTTAGACCTATTTAAATTACTCATCATATATTCATATAATAAGCAGATTGGATAAACAGCATATTTTCTGGATACACAGGTCAACACCAGTAATTTATTAAATCAAATTCAGAATTGAACCCATTTGGAACTCTGGTGTTTAACCTGTGTAGTGCAGGAGGGGTGTAGGTTTAAGGAGTGTGTGGCGCAACTTAATGCTTATACCCTTATATTTTTTTTTTTATAAAATGAACAGAAATAATGAACAGAAATAATACAGTCTATTTTTGAATTATATTGGATATATTGAGAAATTACCAAGTGCTAGAAAAATGATATTTTATTAGCTCAAGGATAAACAAAGATAAATATACATTAAAAACATATATATGTCTATGCCTCAAATATTGGGTATATGGAAGGCCCTGTATGTCGTGTAGGCAATTGTGCTTGTTTATTAGGTCTTTAAGCAATTTCAACGGTTATACTATTTATTATATGATGTTTTTTCTAGTTGATATATTTAGCTGATATGTTCAGCTGCGTTGTTTTAGGAATCTTTAGTGTTAAAAGCTAATCTAAGTTTTTGTACCTAGTACATAGAAATACCTAGTGCAATTCCCTAAAAAAGTCAAGAAACACGAGTGGTAATCTTAATATATTGATTTAGCGTGGGGAAAAAAGTTTATCTAGCAGAATTCGTATAATGGGTATGCTATAAAGAGCTCTTAGTTTGTTTTGGGGAGTAGATCAAAAATTAAATCAATAAAAATATGCAAAGTGAAACGGTGGAGATAAACTAAAAATATGTAAAAATATGTAAGCCATAAAAATGCAATGTTAATATTAGGCAGAAATATGGTTAAGCATAAAAATTCTCCTTCTACTGGTCGGCCGACACTTTAAAAATATGAAGGATGTTATTAAAAGTTCATGCCTAAGATTAAAAAACCACCGGTGGATTTAATCTTAAAAAGTTCAAAGTGACTTTTTGCAATATGCGTGAATATTATTTGCAACTTATTTAGTGAAAGAGTACTCCTTGTTTTGTAATAATGTTATATTATGTTGCAAAAGAATGTTTCAAAGTCTGTTTGTATGTCCTTCTTTCGATGTGGATTAAATGTTGCCAGAGCTCTACGGACTAAAGAGGTTATGCAGTAAGGAGCGGTATTGTACTTACTGTACTCTTAGCCGATTGTGGAGCCTGGTAGGAGTGTTGCCGCTCAGGGTGGTCTTCTTTATCTGGTCCTTGATCCTCTGACGAAAAGGGTGGAAATGGTGTGTCCACCTCTGGAGTTGCGGTCCTCAGTTCAGGAAGCAGTTTTGGAGGGCGCAAAAACCCCAATGTGTTTTTATGCCTAGTCTTTTCTCGCTTAAAGTTGGAAGCGGATGCGAGATGAGAAGTTTAAAATCCAAGGTGGCTTATAGCGGATGGGTAATGGTTCTTTTTGTCACAGTAGGTATATTTGTGACTCAGGAGTGTATCAGAAGAGGTTGTCACAGTAGTTCGCTACGCGTTCCGGCCGTTACATTGGCCTTTTTCAAGCTGTACTACTGTTGGAGAGTTTGGCGGTCTTTTTATTTGTTCAAAATTGTACTTTGATTGGAATAATCAGATCAATTATTCAATTTGCCTTGAATACTTGCACCGTTTTTTTGTTCATATATGTTCATCTTGTTTACCCTTTGCAGGCATTTTTTATCAAAGTTAGTATACATAGGTGTTCATAAGAAATCATAGTTCCAAAAATCATAACAAAGTGTATAAAAAACTTCCTAAGGTACATTACATACATGAGAATCGATTTGGATAGAAATAAAAAATAAAAACTAATAGCAATAAAAAGTAAGATTATCTTTCTTTTTCTAAGATCATTTATTGAAAAAGTTTAGAGATAAATCTACTTAATTTCTTTTCTTATTTGTGGGATATACATGTCTTTGTGGTTGAGTTTGGAAAAATCCTAAGATAAATTGCATACATAAGAATCGATTTGGATAAAAAATAGTTATGATAGTAATAAAAAGTTATGATTATGTTTGTTCTTCTAAAATCGTTTGTTGAAAAAGTTGAGAGATTTTTGGTTATAATAATAAATCTGCTTAGTTTCTTATTTGTGGGATATATATCTTTATGGTTGAGTTTGAAAAAGTGTTTTTTTACCGTTAATTTGTTTTGGAGATTTATTTTACAGACAGTTGAGTTTTTCTGATTGTGTATAGTATTCTTAAAAATAATCTTCAAAAATAATAGTCTGTAGTTGTTTCTAGAGCACAATTTCAGTTTATGAATATGTATAAGGAGAAAATATTTATAAGGAGAAAATATTATAACCAAAAATCTCTCAACTTTTTCAACAAACGATTTTAGAAGGACAAACATAATCATAACTTTTTATTAAACACTTCAAAGCATACCCCTCTGATGATCATTATTGTACAGATAGACAGGAGAATAACACAACATGTGGATTAACATTTAATGAATGTTGTGATATAGTCAATTTAGAATCATTGCAATCAGAAAGTCATGCTATAGACCAAGACTGTATGCAATTTACCACTGCCAGTTGTCCCAGATTTAGAGGTGAATCTAAGTTTTATCCCATTCAATCTAGAGGCCACCTTTTGGAAAAGTTTCACAAAAGGGTTGAAGAGGATCTTAACAAATTGGCCTACACCTCTAGATCAGGGTCAAAGGACAATTTGACCTCCAAAGAAAAATCTGCATTAAAATCCTTGAGTGAAAACAAAGATCTGGTGATAAGAACAGCAGATAAGGGGGGTTCTATAGTGTTGATGAGTAGAGATTTCTTTGTGAAAGAAGCACTCAGACAGTTAGAAAATCCTCAACAATATACCAAATTGGCTTTTGATCCAACTATTAGGTTTCAGAGAGAGTTATCTCACCTGATAGATGATGGTAAGGAAGCAGGATTTTTGGATGAGGATACTAGTAATTTCCTCTACAACAAAAGTCCCAGGGTTCCTACCTTCAACCTTTTACCAAAGGTGCACAAATCTTTGGTGAATGTTGAAGGTAGACCTATAATTAGTGGGATTGGATCCATGCTTGAGCCACTCTCTAAGTGGCTGGATTCGCTACTCCAACCACTAGTTGGGGAGCTTTTAAGCCATTTGAGAGACACAAAGCATCTTCTAAAGGAAATAGAAGAGATCACCTGGGAAGGAGGCTATGGCTGGTTAACCATCGATGTTAAAGCATTATATTCATCCATCCCACATGATCGTGGTCTGGAGGCCATTGCCTTCTTCCTCAGGAGATCTACTACCTATGACACACCTTTCATCAGGTTTGTTCTAAAAATAACAGAATATCTGTTGACACATAATTTTTTTGAGTTTGAGCAGGAATTCTATCTCCAGAGATGTGGCACGGCTATGGGGGCGAAATTTGCCCCCTCCTACGCCAACCTATATATGGGTTGGTGGGAGCTGTGCCACATTTTTGGAGATAATAATAAATTTAAGGACAACATTGTCTATTATCGTCGTTACATAGACGACCTGCTCATTGTCTGGAAAAGCAGCAGAGAAGAAGCACAGGATTTTGTAAAAAACTTGAATATAAACAATGCCAACCTCCAATTCACATATGAATATGGGGACTCCAAGATAAATTACTTGGATGTAACTCTCCTAGGAGAAAAGGAAGAAAAAGTGAGGGTTAAACTCTTTACAAAAATAATCACTGGGAATACCCTGCTGCACGCTAAGAGCAGCCATCCTAAGCAGGTATTTAGATCTGTTCTTAAAAGACAATTTACTAGAGTGAAGAGAAATTGTTCCCGAGACATTGAATATTCCAAGCATGAGAAAGAGTTTTCCAAGAAATTTTCAGAGAGAGGGTACCCCAAACAAGAAATAGACAGAGTACGCAAGGAAATAATGGATAGAGACAGAATGAACCTTTTGGAGGATAAAGCTATGCCCCCAAAAAATGATATTGGTTGCAAACAGATAACGTTTATTACGCAATATAGCAAACAGTACAATCAAATCTGCAACATTATACGTAAAAATCTCACAATGCTACAAGCAGATGATGACTTGGCACAGGTGGTGTCGCAAGGATGCAGATTTGCTTTTAAGAGAGGAAAGACACTAGGAAATCACCTAGCACCTACACAACTAAAAAATGACAGATCCAGGGACTCTTCTTGGTTAAGATTTAAAGGATTATACAAATGCAGCTATGGAAACTGCATAGCTTGTCAACATGTAAAAATGGGGAATGTCTTTAAGAGTGCACACACTGGTGAAGTTTTTTCACACAGAGCACTTTTCAATTGCAGATCCTCGTATGCAATTTATATACTTAACTGCGACTTATGCAATATCCAATATACAGGCCTAATGACTCACCAGGTTAGGACCAGGATTAGGGAACATATAAGCGACATCAAACAAGGGAAACTAACAACAGCATTAGTTAGTCATTTCAAAGACAAACATAATCAAGATCCCTTATCCCTCTCATGGACTATTGCAGAAGTGGTACACACTGACAATAGAGGAGGGGATAGGGATGCTCTCCTTTCTAAGAGATAAATATTCTGGATACACAGGTTAAACACCAGAGTTCCAAATGGGTTCAATTCTGAATTTGATTTAATAAATTACTGGTGTTGACCTGTGTATCCAGAAAATATGCTGTTTATCCAATCTGCTTATTATATGAATATATGATGAGTAATTTAAATAGGTCTAACCTTCCCTCTGTCATTTAAGATTTAGTGGTTTAAGATATCTCCAGCTTGGTTTTAATTCTTTATATATATGTGAGTGTATGGGTCATAATGGATAGCAAACTACTAGGGAGATAAATATATAGTTGATATTTCTAGCTAACATCCTGAAAGTAAAGTGAGCCCAACATTAAGATATGACATTAAGTCATACATATTATATATATACCCACATCCACATGTTAGATAACCTGGCTGTTAATATAGGAGATGAGCACTAGGACCATGAAGTGTTAAACTTATAGTTAAACTTTTAGTGTTTTAGTGATTTGGTAATTAAGTAGAGCAGGCAAGATACAGGAGCGATCACATGATTTGGAAAGTGGAGGTGTGTCTGTCACATGGTACATTTTTTAACCAATGATTTAATGTTATAAGGTTTAAATATAAGTTTGGTAGAGATACCCTTCAGCTACGATTACGGCAATAGCTGAAACGCGTCAGCGTTAGGGTACATGTAGTACCACCATCCACTTTGTTGCTGCCTGAAGGGTTTGAAGTTGTTAACCCGTTTGTTTCCATGTAATTTTATTGCCCAATAAAGGATCGTATAATTGTTCATGCTGGTGCCTGCTGCTTCATTATTTGGTTGGTTGTCTACTACACTACACTTAAGCTAAAATTAACTCTACAAGCTGCCTACATGCTCCCTAATTAACCCCTTCACTGCTGGGCATAAAACACGTGTGGTGCGCAGTGGCATTTAGTAGCCTTCTAATTACCAAAAGCAACACCAAAGCCATATAAGTCTGCTATTTCTGAACAAAGAGGATCCCAGAGAAGCATTTATAACCATATATGCCATAATTGCATAAGTTGTTTGTAAATAATTTCTTTGAGAAACCTAAAGTTTGTGAAAAGTGAACAATTTTTTTTTATTTGATCGCATTTGGCAGTGAAATGGTGGCATGAAATATACTACACTGCACTTAAGCTAAAATTAACTCTACACGCTGCCTACATGCTCCCTAATTAACCCCTTCACTGCTGGGCATAAAACATGTGTGGTGCGCAGTGGCATTTAGCAGCCTTCTAATTACCAAAAAGCAACGCCAAAGCCATATAAGTCTGCTATAATGGCATGTGTGGCACACAGTGTTGGGGCAAGGGTCCACCTGACCACTGATACCTTGTCTGCAAAGCATGGTCAGGGCAGGTACATCACCTACACTGCGCACTGTGAAGCGGGCGTAACCCTTACACTACCTGATCGATACAATATCATACCTGATGTTTTAAAGCACGTTATTCCAAACAATTTAGGAATGTTAGGTGATTTATGCCCTTTATGGATTAAAACCAGACTCTGCATCAACTATGTAATTTTCCATGGGAGTTTTGCCATGGATCCCCCTCCGGCATGCCACAGTCCAGGTGTTAGTGCCCTTGAAACAACTTTTCCATCACTATTGTGGCCAGAAAGAGTCCCTGTGGGTTTTAAAATTCGCCTGCCTATAGAAGTCTATGGCGGTTCGCCCGGTTCGCTCGTTCGCAAACTTTTGTGGAAGTTCGCGTTCGCCGTACGTGAACCCAATTTTTTAGGTTTGCGACATCACTGCCCACCACCAACCAACCCCCCAAAATAAAAAACCTAAGTCTAAAAAAACCCTAAGCTACCCATTGCCCCCAAAGGAGCATTTGTATGGGGCATTTGTATGTATTGCCCCAAAAAATAAACTAACACTAATCTTGAATATCTACTCATGGTTCTTGATGTCCGGACATCCATCTCCATCCAGGCACCGAGAAGTCTTCATCCAGGTGGCGACATCTTCATCCATCGCAGAGGCGTCTTCTATCTTCATTCCGGCGGTGCGGAGCTATCCAGGACCGGCGATGACATCCTGCGCGGAACGTCCTCTTCATACGATCATCGCCGTACACTGAAGTTGAATGCAAAGTACCCATTTAAAAATGGCGTACTTTGCATTCCTATTGGCTAATTTGATTCTTCAAATTCAAATCAGCCAATTGGATGAGAGCTACTGAAATCCTATTGGCGGTTTAAATCAGCCAATAGGATTTCAGTAGCCCTTATCCTATTGGCTGTTTTGAATAGCCAATAGGATTTCAATAGCTTTCATCCAATTGGCTGATTTGAATTTGATGAAGATAGAAGATGCCCCTGCGATGGATGAAGATGTTGCTGCCTAGATAAAGCCTTCTCGCCTCCTGGATGAAGACTTCTTGCTGCCTGGATGGAGATGGATGTCTGGACTTCAGGAACCGTGAGTAGATATTCTGGGGTAAGTGTTAGCTTTTTTTTGGGGGGGTGTTTTTTGTTTTAAGATTAGGGTTTTGGGCTTGTAAAAGAGCTGAATGCCCTTTTAAGGGCAGTAAAAGAGCTGAATGCCCTTTTAAGGACAATCCCTATACAAATGCCCCTTTATGGGCAATGGGTATATTTGGTTTTTTTTAGACTTACGGCTAGATTTAGAGTTTTGTCGGTAACGACCCGCGTAGCTAACACTGGCTTTTTGTCCCCCGCACCTTTTAAATACCGCTGGTATTTAGAGTTCACAGAAGGGCTGCGTTAGGCTCCAAAAAGGGAGCGTATAGCATAATTTACAGCCACTGCAACTCTAAATACCAGTGGTGCTTACAGACGCGACCAGCTTCAAAAACGATTCCCCCATAGGAAACAATGGGGCAGTTTGAGCTGAAAAAAAACCTAACACCTGCAAAAAAGCAGCGTTCACCTCCTAACGCAGCCCCATTGTTTCCTATGGGAAAACACTTCCTAAGTCTGCACCTAACACCCTAACATGAACCCCGAGTCTAAACACCCCAAACCTTACACTTATTAACTCCTAATCTGCCGTCCCCGCTATCGCACCCCCCCAACATTACAACCCACATACCCCTAATCGAACCCAAACCCCCCTTAAATAAACCTAACACTAAGCCCCTGAAGATCTTCCTACCTTATCTTCACCACGCCGGGTATCACCGATCCATCCAGGCTCCGATGTCTTGATCCAAGCCCAAGCGGGGGCTGAAGACGTCCATCCTCCGGCTGAAGTCTTGATCCAAGCAGCGGCTGAACAAGTCCATCTTCGGGCAGAAGTCTTCATCCTATCCGGGCAGAAGAGGAGATCTGGACCCGTAGACATCTTCATCCAAGCGGCATCTTCTATCTTCTTCCATCCAAGCGGCTCCATCTTCAAGACCTCCGGCATGGATCCATCCTCTTCTTCCGACGTCCTAAAACCGAATGAAGGTTCCTTTAAGGGACGTCATCCAAGATGGCGTCCCTCGAATTCTTATTGGCTGATAGGATTCTATCAGCCAATCGGAATTAAGGTAGGAAAATTCTGATTGGCTGATGGAATCAGCCAATCAGATTCAAGTTCAATCCGATTGGCTGATTCAATCAGCCAATCAGATTGAGCTCACATTCTATTGGCTGATCGGAACAGCCAATAGAATGCGAGCTCAATCTGATTGGCTGATTGGATCAGCCAATCGGATTGAACTTGAATCTGATTGGCTGATTCCATCAGCCAATCAGAATTTTCCTACCTTAATTCCGATTGGCTGATAGAATCCTATCAGCCAAATTATCCAAATTATCCAATTTTTTTAAAATTCCTATTCTAATACCCTTTTAAAAAAGAAAAAATACCCCAAAATAAAAAAGCCTAATCTAGAATAAACTACCAAGGGCCCTTAAAAGGGCCTTTTGTAGGGCATTGCCCTAAGTTAAACAGCTCTTTTGCTACAAAAACAAACACCCCCTAAAAAAATACATTACACAAAATAACAAACAAATTATCAAAAATAATAAAAATGATTCCTATTCTAATACCCATTAAAAAAAAAAACACCCCAAAATAAAAAACCTAATCTAGAATAAACTACCAGTGGCCCTTAAAAGAACCTTTTGTAGGGCATTGCCCTAAAGATACCAGCTCTTGTTGTGGAAAAAAATTACAAATATCCACATTACAAACCCCCACCCCCCCCAAACCCACAAAATAAAAAAAACGATCTAAAAAACCTAAGCTACCCATTGCCCTGAAAAGGGAATTTGTATGGGCATTGCCCTTAAAAGGCATTTAGCTCTTTTGCTGCCCAAACCCTAATCTGAAAAAAAAAACGCTTGGGGCGGAGCCAAGAAGCGGTCACAGATGGACGTGTGACTGCTGAGCTCCGTATAGTGAAACCATGAGATAGGTGTTTTGAGCCCTAATTCCCAAATGTGAGCGGTGCTATCACTTGGGGCTATTTGAGGAGACCTATCCCTACCTGACTAACACTCATCGGATCTGCTGTATGGTGGGAGAGGGAGACTGCATGGATGCGGCCCTGAAATAAGCAGAGGCCATCTTAACTTGCGCGGCGAGACACGCAGTCTGCTGAATTTCTCAATGACAACCCTATAAGATCCTCAGAGGCTAGAGGTGTACCAATAAATAGACCGGAGCTAAATGGAGGTTAAAAACAAGTGACTTTGTCGACCAGGCCACAAGCGGAATGCACAAAGCATGAGTAAGGTACGTCCCGGCTTTATGTCTGTTATGTAACATGGCTACAGGACAACTGATGCATAACAGGATGGGACGATTGCCTAACATCTAATACATAATGTATATCTGAGACACTGAAATCTACTTGATAGAGGTTTATCTTAAAAACAGAGGTAATTGAATATAACTCCTATAAAGTGAACCACCAGGCCAGATGCAATTAAAGGGGAAAGAAACAACCTGGATATATGCTAAGACACAGGGCTACTTGGTCCCCATATTGGAAAAAAGAGGCTAACGGAAGTCACTATATTTATATTTATCTGACATCGCCTTAGTGGTGAGTCATTATATCTCTACATAGGCCCCTATTTATTAAAGGTCTTGCGGACCTGATCCGACAGTGCGGATCAGGTCCGCAAGACCTCGCTAAATGCGGAGAGAAATGCGCTCTCCGCATTTAACATTGCACCAGCAGCTCACAAGAGCTCGATCGGGTTGATTTCCGGCGATGTCTGTCCGCCTGCTCAGAGCAGGTGGACAGGTTATGGAACAGCGGTCTTTAGACCGCTGCTTCATAACTGGTGTTTCTGGCAAGTCTGAAGACTCGCCAGAAAAACACGGCCCTTCAAGCTCCGTTCCGAGCTTGATAAACATGGGCCATAGCCTAAACTTATACTGCAGCTGAACCAGTTTGCAGAGAGGTGGTTTGTTTTATTACTTTTTTGCAACACATTGTGCCAATACCAACATAGCATTTCAAAATGTCTACCAGAAAGCCTAGTAGGCCAGATAAAGCTACCAAGATAATTTCAATAGACACTTATCTCAGGGCACCTAAATCGAATAAGCACCCAGAAGCCATAAACATGGATAATGAGGATGAATCAGATTCAGACACCAGACAACAGCTGTCCCTAGATGATCAAACTCCGGCCACTAAAGCAGACCTACACCTCTTAGTGTCTAAGCAAGACATCACCAAAATTGTGGGATAAAATTGACAATCTACATACAACCATTACCAACAGCTTGTCAGATATTAAAAATGAGATGGCTGAACTTGGAAACAGAGATGAATCACTGGAAAATGATAATGAGGACTTAGCAGAGAATGTTTATGTGATATCACAAAAAATGTCCTCCCAGCAGCAACAATTAATAGATCTTCATAAACAGATGGAGGATATGGAGAACCGCAACAGAAGATCCAATATAAGGCTTAAAGGTATACCTGAATTGGTCAACTCCTCAGACCTACTCCCATATCTCCAGAAACTTTTTGAAACCATCATGTCGGATACAGAAGACATAGAATACCAGATAGAAAGAGCCCACAGGGCCCTTAGAGCAAGACCTCAAAAAGACCTGCCTCCAATTCACTAATAGAGAAAAGATCCTAAATGCAGAGAGGAAAATCCCCACGTTAAAATTTCAGGGGAACGTGGTTCCATTTTTTCAAGATCTCTGTATAAGGACTTTACAGCAACGTAATAAGCTCCGACCGCTAACAACAATACTCAGAAAACACCAGATCCCATATCGTTGAAGCTTTCCTTTTGCTTTGAACATACTTAAGGATGGGAGGATGACTACAATCAAAACAACTACAGAGATTCAGGAGGTATGCAAGAGATTTCGCCTAGAATTACCGGAGATTCCACCAGATGCTGACAGGACGGAGACAGCTGAAAAGATGACTTCTCCTCCTAATCCAAAGAAGTCAAATTGGTCCACAGTCAATAAAAGGAAAAAACCTAATACCTGACTGTGAGACTCATAATTTATTTTTTTACACCGCATGAAAAGATCAGTGGCGTCACTAGGGTTGGTGTCACCCGGTGCGGTAAGTTATGGTGTCACCCCCCCCCCCCCCCAGAAAGCAGACACACACAAAAACACAGGCAAACACACATACAAACACTCAGGCACACTTAAAACATACTCAGATGCACACACAAACACTCGGAAACACACTCAGACACACACACAAAAACACACACACAAAAACACTGAGACACACACACACACACAAAAACTCAGACACACACTTACAAAATATGTAAACTGCACTGCATTAATTATAAAGCGCATGCCTAGAGCTGCTCCCTGGCTCAGCAGAGCATCAAATGAAAGATAAACAGAGCACTCTAAAAATAAATCACTAAAGAAAAGTTTTAGGTGCAAACTATGGCCTAGATTTAGAGTTCGGCGGTAGCCGTCAAAACCAGCGTTAGAGGCTCCTAACGCTGGTTTTGGCCGCCCGCTGGTATTTGGAGTCAGTGATTAAAGGGTCTAACGCTCACTTTTCAGCCGCGACTTTTCCATACCGCAGATCCCCCTACGCCATTTGCGTAGCCTATCTTTTCAATGGGATCTTCCTAACGCCGGTATTTAGAGTCGTTTCTGCAGTGAGCGTTAGAGCTCTAACGACAAGATTCCAGCCGCCTGAAAATAGCAGGAGTTAAGAGCTTTCTGGCTAACGCCGGTTTATAAAGCTCTTAACTACTGTACCCTAAAGTACACTAACACCCATAAACTACCTATGTACCCCTAAACCGAGGTCCCCCCACATCGCCGCCACTCGATTAAAATTTTTAACCCCTAATCTGCCGACCGCCACCTACGTTATACTTATGTACCCCTAATCTGCTGCCCCTAACACCGCCGACCCCTGTATTATATCTATTAACCCCTAACTTGCCCCCCACAACGTCGCCGCAAGCTACTTAAAATAATTAACCCCTAATCTTCCGACCGCAAATCGCCGCCACCTACGTTATCCCTATGTACCCCTAATCTGCTACCCCTAACATCGCCGACCCCTATGTTATATTTATTAACCCCTAATCTGCCCCCCTCAACGTCGCCGACACCTACCTACAATTATTAACCCCTAATCTGCCGAGCGGACCTGAGCGCTACTATAATAAAGTTATTAACCCCTAATCCGCCTCACTAACCCTATCATAAATAGTATTAACCCCTAATCTGCCCTCCCTAACATCGCCGACACCTACCTTCAATTATTAACCCCTAATCTGCCGACCGGAGCTCACCGCTATTCTAATAAATGTATTAACCCCTAAAGCTAAGTCTAACCCTAACACTAACACCCCCCTAAGTTAAATATAATTTTTATCTAACGAAATAAATTAACTCTTATTAAATAAATGATTCCTATTTAAAGCTAAATACTTACCTGTAAAATAAATCCTAATATAGCTACAATATAAATTATAATTATATTATAGCTATTTTAGGATTAATATTTATTTTACAGGCAACTTTGTAATTATTTTAACCAGGTACAATAGCTATTAAATAGTTAAGAACTATTTAATAGTTACCTAGTTAAAATAATAACAAATTTACCTGTAAAATAAATCCTAACCTAAGATATAATTAAACCTAACACTACCCTATCAATAAAATAATTAAATAAACTACCTACAATTACCTACAATTAACCTAACACTACACTATCAATAAATTAATTAAACACAATTGCTACAAATAAATACAATTAAATAAACTATCTAAAGTACAAAAAATAAAAAAGAACTAAGTTACAGAAAATAATAAAATATTTACAAACATAAGAAAAATATTACAACAATTTTAAACTAATTACACCTACTCTAAGCCCCCTAATAAAATAACAAAGCCCCCCAAAATAAAAAATTCCCTACCCTATTCTAAAATACAAATATTACAAGCTCTTTTACCTTACCAGCCCTGAACAGGGCCCTTTGCGGGGCATGCCCCAAGAATTTCAGCTCTTTTGCCTGTAAAAAAAAACATACAATACCCCCCCCCCAACATTACAACCCACCACCCACATACCCCTAATCTAACCCAAACCCCCCTTAAATAAACCTAACACTAATCCCCTGAAGATCTTCCTACCTTGTCTTCACCATACCAGGTTCACCGATCCATCCTGGCTCCAAGATCTTCATCCAACCCAAGCGGGGGTTGGCGATCCATAATCCGGTGCTCCAAAGTCTTCCTCCTATCCGGCAAGAAGAGGACATCCGGACCGGCAAACATCTTCTCCAAGCGGCATCTTCTATCTTCTTCCATCCGATGACGACCGGCTCCATCTTGAAGACCTCCAGCGCGGATCCATCCTCTTCTTCCGACGACTAGACGACGAATGACGGTTCCTTTAAGGGACGTCATCCAAGATGGCGTCCCTCGAATTCCGATTGGCTGATAGGATTCTATCAGCCAATCGGAATTAAGGTAGGAATTTTCTGATTGGCTGATGGAATCAGCCAATCAGAATATAGTTCAATCCGATTGGCTGATCCAATCAGCCAATCAGATTGAGCTCGCATTCTATTGGCTGTTCCGATCAGCCAATAGAATGCGAGCTCAATCTGATTGGCTGATTGGATCAGCCAATCGGATTGAACTATATTCTGATTGGCTGATTCCATCAGCCAATCAGAAAATTCCTACCTTAATTCCGATTGGCTGATAGAATCCTATCAGCCAATCGGAATTCGAGGGACGCCATCTTGGATGACGTCCCTTAAAGGAACCGTCATTCGTCGTCTAGTCGTCGGAAGAAGAGGATGGATCCGCGCTGGAGGTCTTCAAGATGGAGCCGGTCGTCATCGGATGGAAGAAGATAGAAGATGCCGCTTGGAGAAGATGTTTGCCGGTCCGGATGTCCTCTTCTTGCCGGATAGGAGGAAGACTTTGGAGCACCGGATTATGGATCGCCAACCCCCGCTTGGGTTGGATGAAGATCTTGGAGCCAGGACGGATCGGTGAACCTGGTATGGTGAAGACAAGGTAGGAAGATCTTCAGGGGATTAGTGTTAGGTTTATTTAAGGGGGGTTTGGGTTAGATTAGGGGTATGTGGGTGGTGGGTTGTAATGTTGGGGGGGGGGTATTGTATGTTTTTTTTTACAGGCAAAAGAGCTGAAATTCTTGGGGCATGCCCCGCAAAGGGCCCTGTTCAGGGCTGGTAAGGTAAAAGAGCTTGTAATATTTGTATTTTAGAATAGGGTAGGGAATTTTTTATTTTGGGGGGCTTTGTTATTTTATTAGGGGGCTTAGAGTAGGTGTAATTAGTTTAAAATTGTTGTAATATTTTTCTTATGTTTGTAAATATTTTATTATTTTCTGTAACTTAGTTCTTTTTTATTTTTTGTACTTTAGATAGTTTATTTAATTGTATTTATTTGTAGCAATTGTGTTTAATTAATTTATTGATAGTGTAGTGTTAGGTTAATTGTAGGTAATTGTAGGTAGTTTATTTAATTATTTTATTGATAGGGTAGTGTTAGGTTTAATTATATCTTAGGTTAGGATTTATTTTACAGGTAAATTTGTTATTATTTTAACTAGGTAACTATTAAATAGTTCTTAACTATTTAATAGCTATTGTACCTGGTTAAAATAATTACAAAGTTGCCTGTAAAATAAATATTAATCCTAAAATAGCTATAATATAATTATAATTTATATTGTAGCTATATTAGGATTTATTTTACAGGTAAGTATTTAGCTTTAAATAGGAATCATTTATTTAATAAGAGTTAATTTATTTCGTTAGATAAAAATTATATTTAACTTAGGGGGGTGTTAGTGTTAGGGTTAGACTTAGCTTTAGGGGTTAATACATTTATTAGAATAGCGGTGAGCTCCGGTCGGCAGATTAGGGGTTAATAATTGAAGGTAGGTGTCGGCGATGTTAGGGAGGGCAGATTAGGAGTTAATACTATTTATGATAGGGTTAGTGAGGCGGATTAGGGGTTAATAACTTTATTATAGTAGCGCTCAGGTCCGCTCGGCAGATTAGGGGTTAATAAGTGTAGGCAGGTGTCGGCGACGTTGTGGGGGGCAGATTAGGGGTTAATAAATATAACATAGGGGTCGGCGATGTTAGGGCAGCAGATTAGGGGTACATAGGGATAACGTAGGTGGCGGCGGTTTACGGAGCGGCAGATTAGGGGTTAAAAGTGTAATGCAGGGGTCAGCGATAGCGGGGGGCGGCAGATTAGGGGTTAATAAGTGTAAGGTTAGGGGTGTTTAGACTCGGGGTACATGTTAGAGTGTTAGGAGCAGACGTAGGAAGTGTTTCCCCATAGGAAACAATGGGGCTGCGTTAAGAGCTGAACGCTGCTTTTTTGCAGGTGTTAGGTTTTTTTTCAGCTCAAACTGCCCCATTGTTTCCTATGGGAGAATCGTGCACGAGCACGTTTTTGATGCCGGCCGCGTCCGTAAGCAACTCTGGTATCGAGAGTTGCATTTGCGGTAAATATGCTCTACGCTCCTTTTTTGGAGCCTAACGCAGCATTTGTTTGAACTCTCGATACCAGAGTTAAATTTATGGTGCGGCCAGAAAAAAACCCGCGGAGCGTTAACAGCCCTTTTACCGCCGAACTCCAAATCTAGGCCTATGAAAATTCTGCTCTCTGACTCTGTTCCAAGCCTGTCAGTGCACAGCCCCGGGCCGCGTGCCTACCGCTTCTTATGGCCAATCACCTCTGCACTCTGCCCACCCCCAGACCCCCGCTCGCCCTCCTACCTGTTCAGTGTGCACTTAGTGTACCGTAACCGTAATGGTCTGGTGGGCATCATACGTGGCTCCTTCACTTTAAAGACAGTGTCAAACAGTCATGCGGTCAGGTGCCAGGCATCCCCTCATGATTTTCCAGTTCCCGTTTAGAGAGACAGCACAGCAGTGAGTGACTCCACTGCTCCACATGTCACTGAGCAGTGAGCACAGATAGGCAGGCAGGTTTAGGCTAGCAGCGCAACTTTGCAAGCCCCACGGCATGCCCACAACATTCATAGCGAAATTGGGCAGGGGAGAAGCAAAGTACAAACAAGCAAAAGCAGCCGGGAAAACTATTTGTTGAAATTGCAGCACTGGCTCAAGGGGCAAAAAAATTGTGTGTCTACATCTTCCCCAGTCCCACCAATGTTCACAAATGCCAGCCCCTCTAATAAAAAAAAAATTCCATGCATCTCAACATTGTATTTCTTTGAATTTCAATAAAATTAAAAAAAAAAATTTTTTTTTTTTTGGTGTCACCCCCTGGAGGGTGTCACCCGGGTGCGGCCCGCCCCCCCCCTAGTGACGCCACTGGAAAAGATGTCTCGGCTGTGGGACTTGATAGTGGATCTTGAGTTTTGCTGTCTTTTCTATGCAATGAAGGTCAGGTAATATTAATAAGAGTAACCCCAGATAATCTTGGAGACTGATGCGGTTTCTGAAACCGTGAGTAATAGATATTTTATTCCTAACTTTGGTTCTCACCATGGTCACCGATAGTGACAAATACTATTGCGAATTAAAATAGGGTATACATAACTACCATTCACAATATCTCCATTGAACAATATTAAATTCAATTAAATGTGTAGGTCCTCCTGTAGTGTAATCATTCAGATTAGTATTTGTGGATTACATGAAGGTGTCTTGTAATTACTATCCCAGTATAGACATTACAATGTCAGACACACTATAAACAGTCTGTTATAAGACTTCTGATCATTCCAATACGGTAACGTTGCTGGAGGGGAAAAAAAAACACACTCTTAAATTCGAAATTGGCACTGGTTTATTTCAGGGATAGATATCCTTGGATATAAATATGGGTATTGCAATAATAGAGCACCATTATGTGTAATAGTACAGTGGAAAAAATGACTCTTGAATTTAGGCCCACTATATCACCACTATATAGTTCAATATCATAGATATACTAGGGTATCGATATGGGTATTACAATAATAGAGCACCGTTATGTATAGTGGTGCAGTGGAAAAAATTGCCCTTAAAATCAGGCCCACTATATTGCCACTATAGGTTAGAAAGACTAGTATTGTTAAGAGTTATAATTTGAACGTTCGTGCCGATTGCGGCCAACATATTATTCATATGATCTTAAGATCTTAAAAGATGCAGTACGAGTGCCCCTATTTTTCAAATCAGTGGATGTAGATGTATACCAAGGATGACAAAGTGTCATCTAATCTTTAGAGTAGAGAAAACAAAAGTTTAAAAAAGTGTGTCGGAGAGAAGGACACACTTATAATTACAAAATTAGCACTGGCTTCTCTTAAAAATATAAGGGATAAGATACCAAAAACATCCTAATAATTAACCCTTATAAGTGCGTGTCAGCCTGTATGGATAGTGTGGAATGAACCGTATGTAGCTCAAATTACTCTTCCCTTAGGGTATATGTATAGGTTTAGCAATATAATGGCGCTGTTAAGTGTAACAGTGCAGATACCAACATGGCTTCTAATTAAATACCACTATATCCCTGCTTTATATTAGAGTATATGGAGCACAGATCCTTATTCTATCTAAACCACAGGCTAAGCATAAATGCCAATTAAGGCCAAAATATAAATACATATCTTATTAGGTTAGAGAAGCAGTGCGAACGCCTGACACGCGTTTCGCCAGCTGCTTTATCAAAGGCGCCGGATGTCCTTCATGCTTCAAAGTGTCTCTTTTCATACGGCAAAGGGGTGTGACGTGTCAGTAACCAATCACATCTAAGGCACGGAAAAAATGTAAACAATTATACAAGACACATTGAAATATAATGTATTCAAAGTATCAGGTTACGATCTCTGAGCTTAAGGGACATGTCTGTAATAATAGCCAGTTTATGAATAGGATGTGTGGGTCTGTGAAGGGATTATGCTTTACAAATCTAATATTGTTTATATTATTCACATCTTAGTAAAGAATCATGTTTGTGAGCGGATCATTCATTACATTACCCAAGGTATAAACACAGGCACATACTGTTCAATCGAATTCCATAATATTTTGATTTCTGGAATGTGCTGGGATGATAGATCCACTGTTTTGATAGCCATACTTTTATACTTTTATATGTACCTATTAGATCCAGAATACTATCAAAATTAGTTTAAATATAGTAAATCCATATTAGTGTATAAGTTGTACTACTGCATATGGAAGAAAGGGTGTTGTATTCAAAGAAATATACATATGTGTATGAGGAGAAAATTGTTTGGCAGATGCCACAATGAGGATAGAATGTATTTTGTATACATAATTATGTCACCCATTGGTTAATTACACAAAATGTCATCACTGTAATCACCAATATTTTTACCTTATTAGATATTACAATCTGAACTTTGTCATAAGTTTAGGCTCCTATATATAGAGTTACATTGTGTGTTTTTTGTCTCCTGATGGTGTATTTTATTTACAAATTATTGTAGGAAAGGGCCAAAGCTGAATTGTTCATTGAGTCCTTTTGGGGCCATGGTCAGAAAATCCATTTTGTTTCTTCTTTAAGAAGCATTATCTATGTATTCCCCCCTCTAATCCCTGACTTTACCCTTTGTAAAATCCAACATCTGAGGTCAGGTTTCCCTTCATGTTTATCGAGGAAATGTTTTGCCACTGATGTAATTTTCTTTCCTTTCTCAAGGTCAATTCTGGCATTACGGATATTTCCTATATGTTCCCCTAGTCTGGTCCTCAGTTCTCTAGTCGACATTCCCACAAACTTTTTGCCACATATGCAATCAATACAATAAATCATGTTTTTGGTTTGGCAGTTATAAATGTCATTCATATATATAGTTCCTTTGGGGAAAATTTCCATCTGTTTCACCGTGCGTATATATGGACAGAATTTGCATGTTCCACAAGAGTATGTGCCTTTGAGATTGTCTTTTCTTTTGTTGATACATTTGACAAAGTGGCTTTTCATGACTTTGTCCCTGATCGTTGGTGCTCTCCTCCAGGAGATCGGTATCCTATCTCCTACTTGTTTAGCAAGATCTTCATCAGTGTGGAGTATATGAATCTGCCGGTTCAAAATCTCGGAGATTTCTTTGTGGGCCTCGTTGTATGTACTCACGAACCTCACTTTTTGGTCCCTATTATTCCTTACTTTTGGTACCAAAAGATCTGTTCTTATCGTATGTAATGATCTGTGATAAGCTTTCTTGAGTACTGAGTTAGGTTAGCCTCTCTCTTTTAACCTCAATTTGAGGTATTTTGCTTGCTCTTTGAATTTCACAAGTTCTGAGCAATTGCGTCGTAGGCGCAATAACTCGCCATATAGAATTGCTTTTTTAGTAGATTTGTGGTGTGCGCTTTCGAATCTGAGGATAGAGTTGGTGGCTGTCTCCTTCCTGTATAGGTTGGTTTCAATTTTGTCAAACATATCTCTAGAGATGCTCAGATCAAGGAAGGTCACTCTGTCATAATCAATTTCATAAGTTAATTTTAAATTCAGGTCATTGATGTTTAGTTCACTTATGAATATTTTGAAAGTATTAATATCTCCCTTCCATAGTATGAAGACATCATCAATGTACCTCCGCCACAAAAAAATGTGTATACTTCAACATTCTTTCCCCAAAGACGGTTTATCGTTCCCACCAACCTAGATACAGGTTGACGTATGTGGGGGCACATGCTGTCGCCATTGCATTGCCTCTAATTTGGAGATAGAATTTATCATTAAAAACGAAATAGATGTGGCTGAGGACAAATCTGAGTAAACGTAATATGAATTTGTTCTTTTCTATGCCATCAGGTCCCTCCATTTTGAGGAAATATTCAATCGCAAGACAGCCCCATTTATGGTCAATCGATGTATATATGGACTCAACATCGCATGTGGCGAAGAAGGTGTTCTCATCGAGGCTTATGCCTTCAATCTTGCGCAATACATCCATTGTGTCTCTGACATTGGATGGTAGTGTTAGAGCAATATCCCTGAGTCTAAAATCAATATATCTGGAAGCTTGCTCGCTTAGGCTACATATGCCAGAGACAATTGGTCTCCCTGGTGGTATGAGTTTATTTTTGTGAATTTTCAGATGAAGATATAGTGTTGCTATTTTTGGTTTATCAATAGTTAGATATTTATATTCTTTGTTATTGATTAATTCCTCACTTTTTGCACTTTCAATTATGCTCTTGTATTTCGAGAGGAAATCTGTCGTTGGATCTCCAAAAAGGTGTTTGTAACAATTATGGTCCCCTAATTGTCTCAGGGCCTCAATTATGTACATGTCCTTTGGCCAAAGGACAATATTCCCACCCTGATGGTTTGACAATCACGTCTTGCCATGTTTGAATGTCCTTCAGAGCCTATTGTTCTTGTTTACTCAAATTGGAGGTGTTTTTTGTGTCAAGTTTCAGAATATCTCTACTTACTACTTTGAGGTAGGTATCAATTTGTGGAAATTGTGAAAGTAAAGGCATAAACGTGGATTTCGTTGTGGGAATTGTGAGAGTAAAGGCATAAACGTGGATTTCGTTGCATCTTTTAAGATCATATGAATAATATGTTGGCCGCAATCGACACGAATATTCAAATTATAACTCTTAACAATACTAGTCTTTCTAAACTATAGCGGCAATATAGTGGTCCTGATTTTAAGAGCTATTTTTTTCACTGCACCACTATACATAACGGTGCTCTATTATTGTAATACCCATATCGATACCCTAGTATATCTATGATATTGAACTATATAGTGGTGAAATAGTGGGCCTAAATTCAAGAGCCATTTTTTCTACTGCACTATTACACATAACGGTGCTCTATTATTGCAATACCCATATTTATATCCAAGGATATCTATCCCTGAAATAAACCAGTGCCAATTTCGAATTTAAGAGTGTGTTTTTTTCCCCTCCAGCAACGTTACCGTATTGGAATGATCAGAAGTCTTATAACAGACTGTTTATAGTGTGTCTGATATTGTAATGTGTATACTGGGATAGTAATTACAAGACACCTTCATGTAATCCACAAATACTAATCTGAATGATTACACTACAGGAGGACCTACACTATTAATTGAATTTAACATTGTTCAATGGAGATATTGTGAATGGTAGTTATGTATACCCTATTTTAATCCGCAATATTCAGATTTTATTTTATATAATAATAAAAGTTATATTTTACATACCACTGTCCTTTTTTCTCACTTATATTATGATTATTTAGATTCTCACCCTAAGTGTGCCACACGATACCTTTGTCCTTCCTTTTTACTTTCGCTGTCATTTAATATCATGTCTGTCATAATTATCCATACCCCCAGTGACAAATTATCATTAAGATCGGGGAAGGCTAGTGCCATGGGTGACTCTAATCCATAGAAATTTCCACAACCCCTCCCTGAGTGAGTTATTGTAGTGAATATCTCAGTGGTGTCTATTGTGGGTGTGCCACACGATACCTCTGTCCTTCCTTTTTACTTTTGCTGATATCTATAACCGGTATCTAGGCACTGCCCCCCAGGGATACATAGGCTTACCCTGTAAGGATATTCTGAGAATTCTAATCTCTTCCCCCTGCTAACTTCCCCTTTGAGGGGCGCTACCCTTTAAAATGATATTAAGGGGGCGGAGCCTGGAGCTGAAAGTGGATGGAAGTGTAACTCCATAGCTCCATGCTACACTGCAGAGAAAACTGGATTTTGGGGCATATGACCACTGAATTTCGACAGTGGCAGGTCTGAGCAATTAAAGTGCCCTTGAGAAGGCATTCACAGAGTGACAGTGGGCTCCGCGGAAGCGATTTAACCACAGACCCGGCAGATACACAGAGGAGCCACCCGCCATCTTGAAAATGTGGCGCACTTGAATCGGGAAGGCTGTGCAGCCAACAACACCAAAAACCTAAGTCCCTGCATACAAGATAAAGCTCCGGAGGGCAAGGTAAATCAATACAGGCACCTAGATATATATAGCAGCTTGGGAGATCCCGGGCTTGAGAGTAGCATTGTGGATGGAAGTAGAGGCCTGCATAATCACTGAGCTGCGAGTCACTGGCAATAAACGGCTACGGGGTGTGTAAAAGGCTCACTGAGGTACATATAAATGAACTGTTGGGATTCATATATAAAATGAGGGTCGCCACATAACTCATAGGAGTCAAAATGAGACTTGCTTAATGAAAGGCTGTGCAGCTTCTCTAATGCATGGAATTTTATAAGAGCCACGTGGATACAGCAGAGAACGTTTCTATTAAGAGCAACTTTATGGGGGCTTAAATGATGATTATATAGCCAGACCTCAATGCCACAAGCAACTACAGCTAAATATATGAGATGACAGTTCAGCTACACAGAAACTAGGCAGTGATAGCAGGGTGAAGCTTCAAGTTAACTATATATGCATGAATCTTGCGAGCAAAAAGCCAATCTCTGTTTGCCATATACATAGAAATCTTCACAGCTGCACTGAGGCCTGTGAGTGTTTATACACCTGAGGATTTTTTTCCTTTTTCTAACAATCATGTCAGCTAGAAAACAAACCAAGCTTCTGCAAGGGCCTAAAACGCCTGTAGCCACATTGTTTTCCAAACCTACTAGGGGAGAGAAAATGACAGAGACTCAGAATACTATCACAGAAGAAGAAGTAGATTCTGACACAGACTCACAGATGAATGAAGAAGATTCTATACCAGCAACAAAAGCTGATCTAAAATCTCTAGTGTCTAAACAAGACATTAACAAAAATTTTGATAAGCTATGGGAGAAATTCGACTCATTCCAGAATACAGTGACTAATAGTCTGGTCGACATAAAACAGGATATCTTAGAGTTGGGTACTAGAGTGGCCTCCCTAGAGGAATTTGAAACCTCTACCTCAGAAGATTTCTCCAATCTGACACACCAATTCTCCTCTCAGCAGCAAGTGGTAGGGGACATTCAAGACAAATTGGAGGATCTGGAAAACAGTAGTCGCAGATGTAATCTGCGCCTAAATGGGGTACCGGAATCTGTGTCTACAGATGAGCCACATATCTATCTATTTCAACTGTTTCAGGCTATCACAGGAGAAACAGAGGAAGGAGAATTTCAAATGGAAAGAGCGCATAGAGCATTAAGGGCGAAACCAAAGGAGGATGCGCCTCCAAGAGATGTAATTGTCAAGCTACTCAGATTCCCTGAAAAGGAGGCAATTCTCTCAGCAGCTTGAAAACATCCCACTTTCAAGTTTCAAGGGACAGTAATACAATTTTATCAAGATCTATGCGTTCGAACGCTTCAGAGAAGGAGCTACCTAAAACCCCTAACTTTACTACTAAGGAAGCACCAAATTGCCTACAGATGGGGGTTTCCATTTAGCCTGAACATCCAGCATGAAGGCAAGTTCTTCAACCTCAAGGAACCAACAGATATACCGGAGGTATGCCGTAAACTCCATTGGAACCACGGGAAATACCACAAGAATTGTCACCCAAAGACGCAAATCTTCCACAGCCGGGAGCAGCTCAACTTTCACGACTAAAGTGGACCAGAGTGACAAAGAGAAAAGTAAAGTCCTGAAGTACTTTTTGTAGACTTACGAAGTGCCTGATTTGGTCATTGTGCACCACTGAGGTGCTTTTGATGGACTCATTATGGACATACACTGAGTCCACGTGTGGGACTGGTATAGTAAGTAAGATAATGGTAGTTGTGAATTGTTTTTTAGGATAAATATGAAGCTACTATGTTCTAAAAGGTTGGCACTAAGTTTAGGTCAGGAGTAAAGGTTATATTTTGCAGAAGATTCCTAAGGAATCATGAGATAGCTATAGCCAGTTAATAGTTTACAAATAATTTAACTACTAGTAGTAGTAGCACAAAATGTTTTTTCTCATTTCTTGTTTATAATATGTACACAATTCAACAGGAATTTGACCTGTTAGCAGTTCCCGTTCAATACAGTTTTGATATACGGTTGAAACAGTGGTTGTCATTTGACAATGTTTGTATTTTTGTTTTGTTAACATGTTTGACCTGCCTAATTGATCCAACTTTAAGTGAAGACGATATTCTACATCATCCTGATGTACCTGCAATATCCAAGGAGAGGGTAAGACTTCGGGGGGGGGGGGATCCCTGCATAATGTAGTATAAGTAATGGCCAATAGTATAAGATTGATATCGCACAATGTTAGAGGTCTCAATACTGATCAGAAACGTAGGACAGCAATAACCCAATATTCTAGATTGAAGGCGAATATCATTTTCCTTCAAGAGACACATTTTACAACTGACGTAATCCCAAAATACTGGACGAGACATTTTACCCAACATTTCCACTCCACGACAGACAAAAAGAAGAGGGGAGTCACGATTTTAGTACACCAATCACTGGGGTTTGTGGTGGAGGAGACGATAGTTGACCCAGAGGGCAGGTTCTTAATAGTAGGAGGTAGATTAAACGATAAACAAATGGTTCTGTGCAATGTTTATGCCCCCAATGAGAAACACATAGCTTTCTTTTCGCACATATCTCACTTGTTAACCCAGTGGTCGCAATCTAGGATTCTCCTGGGAGGCGACTTTAATGTGTCGATGTATCCACACGTGAGTGGGGGTATGTTGACGCAGAAAAAACTGAGACACAACTCAATAGTAAAAAAGATAAAAGAGATGCTTTTATCTCATAATGTTTTAGATTTTTGGGACACTATGTACGGCAAAACAGCCGACTATACATACTATTCACCCGCACACAAAATGTATTCGAAATTGGACTACATATATCTGAGTCAAATAATGATTCCAGACCTGATTTCCTCTTCGATACATGCCTGTGCTTGGTCTGACCATTCTATAGTTCAGATAGATATCAGAGAGACATTTCACGCTAGCACCGCGCGGACTTGGCACTATGACCCATATGTGCTCAAGAGCCTGAACACACTAGACTCTTTTAGGAAAGTTCTGCTTGAATACTGGGAATTAAATGCGGGCACAACTACTAACCCTCTTAACATCTGGGCAGCACATAAACCATATATTAGAGGGCTGCTCATTAAGGAGAAAGCAAAGTTAACTAAAGCTACTAGACTACAAACAGATTCCTTACAACAACAGATAGACAATCTCACGAGGTTACATCAGCGAACCTTATCTAGGGAAGTCAAACGAACAGAATTAGCTACAATAATGAGTAAAGCATCTCTTAGGGCGGCACATAAACTGAAATCCCAATACTTTCTCTATTCTAACAAACCAGACAAATACCTAGCACATAAGCTTAGAGAACAGACTAGATCTTTCACAATACCATACTTGCAGAAAACAGACGGGACAACTACTTCAGACCCACAGGAGATTGCTGACACCTTCGCCCAATACTACGCACATCTATATGACGGGGGAAAAACACTCCACAATGAACATAACGAAAGGCTGTTAGGTAAATTTCTAGATCAGGCCCAGTTAAGGTCTCTGGATGAGGATGCGAGGGAGGAATTAAATGCTGGGGTCACGACCAGGGAGGTCTTGAATGCTGTAAAGGAGCTAAAACCAGGAAAAGCGGCAGGCCCAGATGGATTCCCGGGAGAGTATTATCAACTTTTTAGGTCGACCCTGGTCCCTCATTTGGTAGACTTTTGTAATGATATTTTACAAGGAAAGGAAATTCCCAGAGAAATATTTGCAAGCTAAAATTGTAGTAATCCCTAAAGAGGGCAGAAACCCAAAACTATGTCAGAGCTATAGGCCTATTTCTCTGATAAATCAGGATATTAAGATTCTCACTAAGATTCTAACAAATAGACTTAAACAATATTTGCCAACACTGGTCCACCCAGACCAAGTTGGTTTTATCTCTGACAGAGAAGCCCCAGATAATACGAGGCGTACAATCTCCCTGGTTGAGTATCTCAGTAAAACCAAAACGCCTTCTCTGGTCCTCTCCCTGGATGCAGAGAAGGCGTTTGACAGAATAGACTGGGTGTTCTTGAAGGCTGTGCTAACTAAGATGGGGTTTCAAGGACCATTTGTACAAGCCATCAAGAGCATTTACTCGCATCCTACGGCCATTATCAGAGCAGCAGGCTATCAATCGAGACCAATTAATATTTTGAATGGAACTAGACAGGGCTGCCCCCTGTCGCCACTATTGTTCGCACTTTGCATCGAGCCGTTGGCGGCAACAATTCGGTTATCCCCAGATATACATGGGGTATCACTGAAAAGAGATGAATTTAAAGTGTCCTTATTCGCGGATGATGTCCTTCTCACGTTGACTAAGCCATTAATATCTCTTCCAAATTTATATCAGGTTTTACTTAACTATTCCAATATTTCGGGTTATAAGGTTAATTTAGAAAAATGTGAGGCTCTCCCTATAGCCCTACCAAATCATACCAAAAAGCTTATTGAGACTAATTACGAATTCTCATGGGCAAAGGAAGCGATCAAGTATTTGGGGATAAAGTTTTTGGAGGACATCAGGAAGCTCTATCAACTAAATTATATTCCTTTGTTTAAAGCAATTAGGAGAGATATCGGGAAATGGAAGCTTGGAGGATTTTCCTGGTACGGTTGCTTATCGGCCATTAAAATGAATATTTTGCCAAAATTACTATACCTTTTCCGGGCCCTACCAACTAAGATTCCCCTGGTAGACCTTAATAAATTACAGTCAGACCTAGTGGTTTTTTTGAGAGGGAATAAGACAGCTAGAATAGCTTCCAGAATTTTACTGCAACACAGACAATTAGGGGGGGGGGGGTGGGAGTGCCAAACCTGATTCATTACTATCAGGCAGCGAGATTGGCACAACTACATTAATGAGCAAAAACCCAGAGGAGATAGTTTGGCTGAAAATAGAAACGGCATGGGCAGGATGCAAACACCCAGACGAAATATTATGGGACAGACGAGGTCATCACAGACAGGGAGCTTTTACCTCAACGGTTACTGCTGATATGATGCAAGGCTGGTTCACTCTGACTAAATCTTTACAACAAATTCCAGTGAACTCTGGAGCAAGACCAATTAAAACCCTTCTAGATCCAAACTTCCATGCTCAAATTGGGAAATGGGAAAACAAGGGATTATACAGGGTGGCAGTCTTCTTCTGTAAGGGAAAGATAGCTACATTTAACCAAATACAGGACAAAATACAGCCAGACAAACTACAATGGTTTTTATATTTAAAAATAGCTTCGGCTATAGCAAAATACTCATCAGACTGCCCTAGACAAGGCCTCACAACACTAGAACAAAGCTGCAATACGACCCTAAGACACAAAAAGCTGATCTCACGTATTTACTTGACACTACAGAGGGCCAAGAACACCCTTAAAACACCTCTTATGAATAAATGGGAATCGGATATACATAAGGTCTATTCGAAGGATGAATGGGACACGATTTTACACTCAGCTAGCAAAGGCTTAATTAGTGCGGATTTTAAAGAGAATTGCTTTAAGACTGTCATCCGGTGGTACCTCACCCCTATAATCACATCACACTATACCCAACATGGCAGCAAAAACTGCTACAGGGGCTGTCAAGAGGCAGGGATGTATATTCATATGTGGTGGGATTGCTCCCAGATTCAGAGGATATGGGTCAGATTAAATAACTTGCTAAACAAAGTGTTATTGGAAAACTTCACCCTGACGGCATCCCAAGCGCTATTAAATGAACATATCAAACCACTTAATGCAGCAAATAACACTTTTATCCGTACTCTATGCACAGCCACTAGAATATGTGTAGCAAGGTATTGGAAGACGGGGACGCCCACTTGGGGGGAGGTAATGGAGAAGATTCAAAATACCTATAGAATGTCGGAAACAGTGGCCTTTATATTAGGTACTCATGACCAATTCCTAAAGGTGTGTGGGTATTGGATCCTACAAGGTTACTTGGGGGATAAGATATTGGGAGATTGACACATATGGTTAGGCAGATCAGACCTGGAGAGGAGACTATCATCCTGACTTGAGACAGTAACGAACTAGAGGGATCTCTGGGCTGCAGAATGATGGCGGGGGCCCCCACCCGGGTTTTCTTTTGAGGACACTTGGAGATTCAGGACTTTTAAACTTTAAGGCAACATTGACGGATGTGTAAGATGTCAATTTGGAGAATTTAAGGTATTATCTTCATGGTTGTTAAGAATTTGATGTTTAGGAGAACCCCTACTGTGAAAAGGGGGGAAGCTCTATCGTTCATTGTTGAATAACTTATCCTGTAATTTCTGTGTGTGATATGCAATAAAAATGATTTCAACTAAAATGATATTAAATTACATAATTAAACATGAATATGTTGATGGCAGCCCCTGAAATTAATTTAGTTTCTCACAATGTGAGGGGGCTTAACTCCGATATAAAAAGAAGGACGGCACTAACACAGTACAAAAAAATTTTAGGCTAATATTATTTATCTCCAAGAGACTCATTTTATGATACTGATCTAGATACTGGTCTAGGGAGTACTCACAACATTTTCATGCAACCTCACATACTAAAACAAAAGGATATCTATATTGATTCACTCCTCATTGAATTTTGTACATAGAGACACAATAAAAGATAAGGAAGGTTGATATATAATTGTGCATGGTCACATTCAAAAAACAGAAGTTTTACTATGCAACATTTATGCACCAAACATACAACAGGAGGGTTTTTTTAGACATATATCTAATCTGCTCACAAACTGGTCTAAAACAAGAATTATTCTGGCAGGAGATTTTAATATAGATCTAGCAGCACTGAGAAGGATAACAACAACTGATATGACAAAGAAAAAGACACGACAAAAGAGTATAGCCAAAAAGATCTTTGAAATGCTATCGCCTCATGGTTTACAAGACTCATGGATGACACTTTATGGCGACACAACAGACACTAAATACTACTCATCAGTTAATGACTGTTATACTAAGTTTGACTATATATTTATCAGCCAAATACTGCATCCAACCTTACATTCGGCCACCATACATGCTTGTGTGTGGTCGGACCATTCTATCACACAACTTCAAATGAGTCCTATTGGGGAATCAGGTAGAATTAAATCGTGGTCATTTGACCCAGCTTGTCTAAAAGATCCCAACACTTAAGAAGATATATTAAGACACATGAGCAAATATTGGGAAATTAATACAGACACAACAATGAACCTGATTTATGTCTGGGCAGCCCATAAATTGGTGGTTAGGGGACTGCTAATTAAAGCAAAGGCTATCAATAAAAAACAAGCGACTAAACAACTCAATAGTCTTCAAGCTGATATAGAAACCTTAGAGAGCACAGACGAACTAGATTGCAACTTATTTTTCACACACTACAACAGAAAAGACAGGCCTTACTGACACTGCTTTACGAAAACTCTATTAGAACCGCCCAAAGACTTAAAGTAAATTATTTTATTTACGCAAATAAACCGGATAAATACTTAGCGACAAAGATAAGAGATAGCTATCAAGCAATGTCTTTTCTGTCTATACAGACCGGGGATGGGCACTTCACCTCACAACCACAGGACATTGTTGATACCTTCGCTGAATATTATAATGACCTTTATGAAGGGAAGAAAGTACAACACAACAAAAATACCCAGAACTCCTTGAAACTATTTTTGGACCAAGCCAAATTAACACCTCTGACGAAAGAGGATAAAGATAATTTGAACTCCAAAATCACACATGCCGAAGTAGTCTTGGCTCTAAAAGAACTGAAACCAGGGAAAGCCCCCGGGCCAGATGGTTTCTCGGGGGAGTATTATCGAAGAAGAAATTCTACACAGTGTTCCAGCTACAGATCTATATCCATTATCAACCAAGACATTAAAATAGTGACAAAGATACAAGCTAATCGCCTAAAACATATTCTCCCCTCCATTATACACCCTGATCAAGTGGGATTTATTAAAAATAGGGAAGCCCCGGACAATATACAACACATGGTCATGGTACTTGACTATCTTCATCACTACAGAATTCCTTCTCTGGTCCTCTCTTTAGACGCAGAGAAGGCATTTGATAGGGTGGACTGGACCTACATGAAAACAGTATTGACAGAACTAGGTTTCCAGGGACTGTTTATGACAGCAATACAGGGACTATATTCCAAACCCACAGCACATATAAGAGCAATAGGACACCAGTCTAGGACCTTTGACATTTTGAATGGCACCAGACAGGGTTGCCCGCTCTCACCCCTTCTCTATGCCATATGTATTGAACCTCTAGCTGCTAATATACGACATTCCCCTGACGTTACTGAACTGAAGCTAGGAAACATCCATCACAAAATTACCCTATTTGCTGATGAAGTGCTATTGACAGTGACTAACCCACTCATTTCTCTCCCCAACCTATACAAAATCATACAACAATATTCTGATGTCTCGGGTAACAAATTAAACATGGACAAATGGGAAGCACTCTCGATAGATTTACCCAAACATACTATCAAACTGATAGAAACTAATTTTGACTTCAAATGGGTCAAAAACAAAATAAAGTACACTACTTAGGTATTAAATTAACAACTCAATTGACACAACTATATAAAGCAAATTATATTCCTTTGTATAAAGCAATAAGGACTGATTTAGTAAAATGGAGGAAATTTAATTTTTCCTTGTACGGTTGGTTGTCATCAATAAAGATGAATATTCTTCCGAGAATCCTATACCTATTCCGAACCTTGCCGATCAAAATAGATAGGTCAGACCTTAAGACTCTCCAATCAAACTTGCACAAATTTCTCAGAGACTCTAAACATGCGAGAATATATAAAGACACACTCGCTCGACATAGACAACTGGGTGGAGTGGGAGTTCCTAATCTGGCAAACTATTATACGGCAGCCAGGTTAGCTCAAAACTCTCTACTGGGTCGGACACAAGATGATGTGATGTGGACTAAATTGGAAACTATTTTAGGGGGTTATAACTCACCAGAAGATATTTTGTGGGATAAAAGAAAAGACAAAACTGATAATAACTACCATAGTCCGATCACTATGCTGACGATCAAACATATTGACCTGATCAATAGAGACAGAACTTTACTACCTACCAATTCTTTTATTTAACCCTTAAGATATATTCTACCAGTTGACTCAAGGAGACAGGTGAGAAAGTGGGCACATCGTATAGCTGATTTCCTTGATGGTAAAAAAATATTGACATTTACTCATCTACAACAGAAATTATATCCAATTAAATTACCTTGGTATATGTACTTACAGATAGCATCTGCTATACATACATACATTAGATCTTCACAGGTATTTAAGATCAAGACAACTTTTGAGAAGCTTTGTAGTGCTACACAGAGACAAAAACAAGCTGTGTTCCAACTATATCTTTCCATTCAAGAGAAAGATACAATATCTAAATCTTCCACTGTCCTTCATTGGGAAGGAGATATAGATGAGGAATTAGATTTGATTAGATGGAACAAAATTTTCTATGACTCCAGCAGAGGCCTGCTCAGTGCCGATCTGAGGGAGAATTGTATTAAAACTATGTTTCATTGGTACTTGACTCCTTTAAAAACATCACATATGGTAAAAGGAGGTTCCAAGAATTGTTATAGGGGTTGTTCAGAAACAGCTACATACTATCATATGTGGTGGGCATGCCCAAAGGTACAGAAAGTATGGCTGGTCGTCTCTAAGTTTTTATCTATCATTCTGGAGGAGCAGGTGACATTATCTCCAGGGCAAGCTTTACTGAATGATAGAAACCCAAGATTTAATGCACACATAAACACATTTTGAGAATAGTATATACAGCAACACGCATAACTATAGCTAAATATTGGAAAATAGGAGCACCTGAATGGACAGAAGTGTTTGGAAGAATAAAAAATATTTTTCAAATGTAAGAGTCTGCTGCACATCTTCAGGACTCGGTGGAATCCTTTAGTAAGATTTGGTTTTACTGGATTATGTATGACAAGCCTTCATAAGATTTGGGTTAGCCTATAAGGAGAAAACCCCTGCCTCCATAGGAGGAGTAGGGGACGCTGCCTACTCATGGTCAGGAAATATATTTGAGTAATTTTGGTGGTTATTTTATAAGTATACATCTATTAGGAGATACTTACATATAAATAAGAGAACAAGGGTGTACAGTGAACTAGTTTCTTTGTGATATTTATCTTGTTTGTTATTTGTTTAAGCTATTATTAAAATTGGAACACTTGGGGTGCAAATTAGTACTCCTCAAAGCGTTAGCTAGCTTGGTAATTACATGGAAGGTATGTAACTTTGATTTAAACGCTGTATTTTCTTTGTTGCATGTAATGTAATATAAGTGTTCAATAAAAATCTATTACAATTAAAAAAGCCTAACACTAACCCCCGACGATCCACTTATAGTTTTTGAAGTCCCGCTTGAACGATTTTTATCCCGACAGAGAAGTCCTCATCCAGGCGGCGAGAAGTCTTCATCCAGGCGGCCTCTTCAATCTTCATCCTGGCAGCGAAGCCCTCATCCAAGCGGCGAAAAGTCTTCTTCCAGGCAGCCTCTTCAATCTTCATCCAGGCGGCATCTTCTATCTTGATCCCGGCGGCACGAAGTGGGTACATCCTGAAGACATCTGATGCGGAGCATCCTCTTCATACCATCGCCGCCGTACACTGAATCTTCAATGCAAGGTACGCGATTCAAGATGGTGTCCCTTGCATTCCTACTGGCTGAAAGATTTGAATCTGTCAATAGAATGAGAGCTGCTTAAATCTTAAATTTAAGCAGCTCTCATTCTATTGGCTGATTCATCATCCAATAGAATTAGAGCTGCTTAAATCCTATTGGCTGATTTGAACAGCCAATAGGATTTTAGCAGCTCTCATTCTATTGGCTGATTCAAATCTTGGATGTTTTAAACCACTTGGATAAGGACTTCGCCACCGGGATGAAGATTAAGGGTTTTTTGTGTGGTTTTTTTTTTTAGATTAGGGTTTGGGCAGCAAAAGAACTAAATACCCTTTTAAGGGCAATGCCCATACAAATGCCCTTTTCAGGGCAATGAGTAGCTTAGGTTTTTTTAGATTTAATTTTTTTATTTTGGGGGGATGGTTGGGTGCTGGGTTTTACTGTTGGGGGGGGGTCTTTGTATTTTTTTTTACAGGTAAAAGATCTAATATCTTTGGGGCAATGCCCCACAAAAGGCCCTTTTAAGGGCCATTGGCAGTTTATTGTAGGCTAGGGTTTTTTTTATTTTGGGTGGGCTTTTTTATTTTGATAGGGCTACTAGATTAGGTGTAATTCTTTTTTATAATTTCGTTTCTTATTTTCCGTAATTTAGTGTTTGTTATTTTTTGTAAATTAGTCTTTTTATTTTAATTAGATACTGTGTAGTGTTAAGATTTTTTTTTTTGTAGTTTAGTTTATTTAATTGGTAGTTAGTTTAATTTTAGTTTAATAATTATATTAGTTTAATTGTTAGTTTAAACTTAGTTTTTTTAATTTGACAGGTAAGTTTTAATTTAAGATAGGGAAATTGTAATTTTAATATAATGTTAGGGGGCGTTAGGATTAGGGGTTACTAGTTTAAATTAGTTTAATGCGATGTGGGGGGCTTTCGGTTTAGGGGTTAATAGTTTAATTTATTATATTTCGTTGTGGGGGCTTTCGGTTTAGGGGTTAATAGGTTCATTATAGTGGCGGCGGTGTAGGGCTTAATAACTTTAGTATAGTGGGGGCGATGTGGGCTAATGGCAGATTAGGAATTAATAATATTTAAATAGTGTTTGCGATGCGGGAGGGCGGCAGTTTAGGGGTTAATAACTTTAGTATAGTGGTGACGATGTTGGGGAGCGTCGGAATAGGGGTTCATAAATTTTATTAGTGGCGGCGATGTCGGGAACGGCAGATTAGGGGTTAATAAATGTATTATAGTATTTGCAATGTGGGAGGGCCTCGGTTTAGGGGTTATTAGGTAGTTTATGGGTGTTAGTGTACTTTTTAACACATTAGTTATGAGTTTTATGTTACAGCTTTGTAGCGTAAAACTCATAACTACTGACTTTAGATGGCGTTACAGATCTTGTCATTTTAGAGTGTAACGCTCGCTTTTTAGCCTCACCGCAAAACTCGTAATACCAGCGCTATGGGAATCCCATTAAAAAGCGTTATTTTTACGTGTGCGGTACAAGACTCATAATGGCTGCGGTGCTGTTTTAACGCTGAAAATACCATATTTTCTGTGTTAAGAGCCGTAACGCACAACTCGTAATCTAGCTGAGTATATGCTTTATTAGCTCTGGTAGTACTTCAAGAGGTTGTTAGTTAAATAAATAGCATACACCAATTTTCATATAACTGCAGGCAATAAACACTACTATGAAGAATATGCAGATACTGATATAAAAATCCATTATAAAACCTTTTAAAAACTTACTTAGAAGCTCTCAGTTTTGCACTGTTGATGAGGTTAGGCTGGGACACCAACTGAAATGGATTGAGGAAGCAGACCTCCCCCTCTCCCCTGCATTTGAAAAGACCCATTACACAAAAAGGAGCAAGCAGGAGTCTGTAGACTTGGGTCTACATCTGATACTTTGAGGTTTGGTTAGGAGTCTTAAAATCAGCACAATTTTATTAACAAGTAAGCAAAACTATACATTGATAGAAAAACACTCCCAGATGGGCTTGATAAATGGATCATCTACAAAAAAAATATCTAGTGTACAGTGTCCTGTTAAGTCTACAGAATGACTAGAATCTGCATTCCAGAGGGCACACGAGTGGTCTTTTATATATCCATCCCTCCTAAATGTAATCAGGTACTTGATGAGTTTCACAAGTGGCTATCTTTTGGGTCAGGGGGGCTAATTTATGAAGAGGTATATGCTGTCAACTTGCACTGTAAGCTGATAACTGCATAGTATACCTCATGTCTGTTTAGTACAGGTAAACTGTTTTGAAAAAGAGGTTTCTTGATATGATGTGTATTGATATACCTGTTTGACTATATAGTATTGTGGACACAGAATTGTAAGTTTTTATTTATCTATATGCAATTTAATGTAATCAGTGATCAGTTATGTCAATGTATGTGCATTATTATAATGATCACGGCATGTCAAAATGTTATAAGAAATCCTAGGTAGAGATTTCAATTATGAATTTGTGTTTGACGTGTTTCTGAGTAAGTATTAATATTTATTTCTAAAAAAAGATTTGCTAAATTAAAAAACTGGTAAATAACTGTAATCTAACTTCCAGTTAATTGGCGCACTAGATAACTTTTTCACTCAAGTGCTAACTGTGGTCAAAGTAAAAAGTTTGTGCGGCCTGTGTTAGCGCGCATATTAGGTTGAAAGTAAAAAGTTAGTGAGCGAAAGTCTAATGTGCGCTAACTTCCGGACTGTGACCTTCTCCACAAAGACTTCAATGGGGGTGCTGTAAAAAACCTTACAGTTATCACGTGTGCGCTTACCAGACACTGCGTTAGAAAAATTGCACTAAACCCGAAGTGAGTTAGAAATACTTTACCTTCCAATGTTCTTCACATAAAAGAAAATATTAATTTTATTAAAAAAATATATAAAAATATCTGTATGAATATATATATATTTATATATATATATTAGGGTTGCACTGATTCTGATACTAGTATCGGTATTGGTGCCGATACCAAGTATTTGCATGAGTACTTGTACTCGTGCAAATGCTTTAATATTTAAACCTATACCTCCACTTCCTACCCATGCGCCATCTTGTGGCGTTTTTTCAAACTGCTTGTTCCCATTTAATTAAGCTGGAGTGGAGACTTAATTAAAAATTGTTCCCTTCTGTTCTGCCAATACAAATTGCTGTTATTTGTATTATTAAATGTCTGAGAGCAGTGCTCCAAAAGCTGCTACTATACAACTGGAAGCCTACATGGGAGATATCACTGTACCTCATTCAGACAAACCCTTAAAGTACTGGGCAGCTAATAAACTGAGAATCCCAGCTCTGGCTAAAATGGCCCAAAAATATATTTATGCCCCATGCAGTAGTGTGGAAAGTGAAAGACTGTTCAGCTTAGAGTCAAACGTCCTTACTGATAGTAGAAACAGACTAATAGCTAAACATGCAGAGATGCTTCTGTTCCTTAAAAATAACTTGCCACTAACTTTTGAAAAATTATTCTGAAAAATTATTCTAATTGCTAGATTGCCTCTTATACTACTAGTTCTCATCTTGCTCAAAACATACTGTACTCTGAGGAACATCCTACCTTAGCTTATATAATTGCAGGAAGAGTGTTCATAGGAAAAATTAAGTTAATTCCTATGAACACTTATCCTACAATTATAGGACTAGATTTAGATTACATTTGATTGGTAAACTTTACCAATGATCTGTTCACATTTCCAAGTCTATAGACTTTAATGGAGTTGGACATGTAATGAGAGCATTGGTAAAGCTTACCAATCAAATGTAATCTAGCCCATAGTATTGTTTCCCATGATTAAACAGTGCACTGTTAAATTTTTTACTGTACTGCACTTTTGGTTGGTTGTGATTATACATTTGTTATTTATTGTTGTTATTATTAATATATTTTATTGTAATATTTTGTATTTATAAACTTGTTCTGTGAACTTTGTGACAACAATCAAATAAAACTGTTTTATTATTTCATAATGTCTTTTGAGTTACAGTTCCTCATAATTATAAAGAAGGTATCTTAAATCATTAGTCTGTATTGTGCTTGCTGAACTGTCACATGCCAAAAAAAAAAGTATTGGTACTTGTACTCGGTCTTAAAAAAATGGTATTGGTGCAATCCTAATATATACAGTATATATATATTTATATATATATTTATTTATATATATATATATATATATATATATATATATATATATATATATATATATATATATATATATATATATATATACACACATACATACATACATACATACTTAGGTTACCTTCTCTGCTGTGGCCAATTAGGGACAAAGGAAAAGGGGACAAAATAAATAATGATAGTATATTGCAGTGTTTAATGTCCCTTTAAGTAATGGTTATAGAAAAGGAGTGTAAACAAGAAGGTTTTGAAAAAACACGCTTTCAGTGGGGGTTGAACAGATAGGTACTAAAATGGTCATTTCCATTGTTAATTCTAAGTACTGGTCTTGTCTCACTGTGTATATTGAAATAAGATAAGGAGGATTTTGTGCATATATTAAAATAAACCTAAATGACTAATTTCACATACATTTTATACTCTGCAGCTGTTATAACAACTCATTGAAAATCAATTTTACAGAACACTGTGCCTTTGTCCCTTTATGTTATCCCTGTTTTGTAACATTATTAAATGGACATTGTAGTGCAAAAACAACATACTCTAATTTTTTAAACATAGTGTTTTAGGCTCACTAAAGCAAAGATTCTAACAAATTAAAGCATGTCAAATTTGAATCAGAGTGCCCCATTAATAACAGAAGTTTACCATCCACTTGTTCCTTGATATTTACTGTTAATCACTATGGCCTAGATTTGGAGTTTGGCGGTAAAAGGGCTGTTAACGCTCCGCGGGCTTTTTTCTGGCCGCACCATAAATTTAACTCTGGTATCGAGAGTTCAAACAAATGCTGCGTTAGGCTCCAAAAAAGGAGCATAGAGCATTTTTACCGCAAATGCAACTCTCGATACCAGAGTTGCTTACGGACGCGGCCAGCCTCAAAAACGTGCTCGTGCACGATTCTCCCATAGGAAACAATGGGACTGTTTGAGCTGAAAAAAAACCTAACACCTGCAAAAAAGCAGCGTTCAGCTCCTAACGCAGCCCCATTGTTTCCTATGGGGAAACACTTCCTACGTCTGCACCTAACACTCTAACATGTACCCCGAGTCTAAACACCCCTAACCTTACACTTATTAACCCCTAATCTGCCGCCCCCGCTATCGCTGACCCCTGCATTTTGTTTTTAACCCCTAATCTGCCGCTCCGTAAACCGCCGCAACCTACGTTATCCCTATGTACCCCTAATCTGCTGCCCCTAACACCGCCGACCCCTATATTATATTTATTAACCCCTAATCTGCCCCCCACAACGTCGCCGACACCTGCCTACACTTATTAACCCCTAATCTGCCGAGCGGACCTGAGCGCTACTATAATAAAGTTATTAACCCCTAATCCGCCTCACTAACCCTATCATAAATAGTATTAACCCCTAATCTGCCCTCCCTAACATCGCCGACACCTAACTTCAATTATTAACCCCTAATCTGACGACCGGAGCTCACCGCTATTCTAATAAATGTATTAACCCCTAAAGCTAAGTCTAACCCTAACACTAACACCCCCCCTAACTTAAATATAATTTACATCTAACGAAATAAATTAACTCTTATTAAATAACTTATTCCTATTTAAAGCTAAATACTTACCTGTAAAATAAATCCTAATATAGCTACAATATAAATTATAATTATATTATAGCTATTTTAGGATTAATATTTATTTTACAGGCAACTTTGTAATTATTTTAACCAGGTACAATAGCTATTAAATAGTTAAGAACTATTTAATAGTTACCTAGTTAAAATAATAACTAATTTACCTGTAAAATAAATCCTAACCAAAGATATAATTAAACCTAACACTACCCTATCAATAAAATAATTAAATAAACTACCTACAATTACCTACAATTAACCTAACACTACACTATCAATAAATTAATTAAACACAATTCCTACAAATAAATACAATTAAATAAACTAGCTAAAGTACAAAAAATAAAAAAGAACTAAGTTACAAAAAATAAAAAAATATTTACAAACATAAGAAAAATATTACAACAATTTTAAACTAATTACACCTACTCTAAGCCCCCTAATAAAATAACAAAGACCCCCAAAATAAAAAATTCCCTACCCTATTCTAAATTAAAAAAGTTACAAGCTCTTTTACCTTACCAGCCCTGAACAGGGCCCTTTGCGGGGCATGCCCCAAGAATTTCAGCTCTTTTGCCTGTAAAAGAATAAATACAATACCCCCCCCCAACATTACAACCCACCACCCACATACCCCTAATCTAACCCAAACCCCCCTTAAATAAACCTAACACTAAGCCCCTGAAGATCTTCCTACCTTGTCTTCACCATCCAGGTTCACCGATCCGTCCTGAAGAGCTCCTCCGATGTCCTGATCCAAGCCCAAGCGGGGGGCTGAAGAGGTCCATGATCCGGTCAAAGTCTTCATCCAAGCGGGGCAGAAGAGGATCTTCCATCCGATTGAAGTCATCATCCAGGCGACATCTTCTATGGTCTTCCATCCGGAGCGAAGCGGCAGGATCCTGAAGACCTCCAGCGCGGAACATCCATCCGGACCGACGACTGAACGACGAATGACTGTTCCTTTAAGGGACGTCATCCAAGATGGCGTCCCTCGAATTCCGATTGGCTGATAGGATTCTATCAGCCAATCGGAATTAAGGTAGGAATTTTCTGATTGGCTGATGGAATCAGCCAATCAGAATCTAGTTCAATCCGATTGGCTGATCCAATCAGCCAATCAGATTGAGCTCGCATTCTATTGGCTGATCGGAACAGCCAATAGAATGCGAGCTCAATCTGATTGGCTGATTGGATCAGCCAATTGGATTGAACTTGATTCTGATTGGCTGATTCCATCAGCCAATCAGAATTTTCCTACCTTAATTCCGATTGGCTGATAGAATCCTATCAGCCAATCGGAATTCGAGGGACGCCATCTTGGATGACGTCCCTTAAAGGAACAGTCATTCGTCGTTCAGTCGTCGGTCCGGATGGATGTTCCGCGCTGGAGGTCTTCAGGATCCTGCCGCTTCGCTCCGGATGGAAGACCATAGAAGATGCCGCCTGGATGATGACTTCAATCGGATGGAAGATCCTCTTCTGCCCCGCTTGGATGAAGACTTTGACCGGATCATGGACCTCTTCAGCCCCCCGCTTGGGCTTGGATCAGGACATCGGAGGAGCTCTTCAGGACGGATCGGTGAACCTGGATGGTGAAGACAAGGTAGGAAGATCTTCAGGGGCTTAGTGTTAGGTTTATTTAAGGGGGGTTTGGGTTAGATTAGGGGTATGTGGGTGGTGGGTTGTAATGTTGGGGGGGGGGGTATTGTATTTATTCTTTTACAGGCAAAAGAGCTGAAATTCTTGGGGCATGCCCCGCAAAGGGCCCTGTTCAGGGCTGGTAAGGTAAAAGAGCTTGTAACTTTTTTAATTTAGAATAGGGTAGGGAATTTTTTATTTTGGGGGTCTTTGTTATTTTATTAGGGGGCTTAGAGTAGGTGTAATTAGTTTAAAATTGTTGTAATATTTTTCTTATGTTTGTAAATATTTTTTTATTTTTTGTAACTTAGTTCTTTTTTATTTTTTGTACTTTAGCTAGTTTATTTAATTGTATTTATTTGTAGGAATTTTGTTTAATTAATTTATTGATAGTGTAGTGTTAGGTTAATTGTAGGTAATTGTAGGTAGTTTATTTAATTATTTTATTGATAGGGTAGTGTTAGGTTTAATTATATCTTAGGTTAGGATTTATTTTACAGGTAAATTAGTTATTATTTTAACTAGGTAACTATTAAATAGTTCTTAACTATTTAATAGCTATTGTACCAGGTTAAAATAATTACAAAGTTGCCTGTAAAATATATATTAATCCTAAAATAGCTATAATATAATTATAATTTATATTGTAGCTATATTAGGATTTATTTTACAGGTAAGTATTTAGCTTTAAATAGGAATAAGTTATTTAATAAGAGTTAATTTATTTCGTTAGATGTAAATTATATTTAAGTTAGGGGGGTGTTAGTGTTAGGGTTAGACTTAGCTTTAGGGGTTAATACATTTATTAGAATAGCGGTGAGCTGCGGTCGTCAGATTAGGGGTTAATAATTGAAGTTAGGTGTCGGCGATGTTAGGGAGGGCAGATTAGGGGGTTAATACTATTTATTATAGGGTTAGTGAGGCGGGTTAGGGGTTAATAACTTTATTATAGTAGCGCTCAGGTCCGCTCGGCAGATTAGGGGTTAATAAGTGTAGGCAGGTGTCGGCGACGTTGAGGGGGGCAGATTAGGGGTTAATAAATATAATATAGGGGTCGGCGGTGTTAGGGGCAGCAGATTAGGGGTACATAGGGATAACGTAGGTGGCGGCGCTTTGCGGTCGGAAGATTAGGGGTTAATTATTTTAAGTAGCTGGCGGCGACGTTGTGGGGGGCAGGTTAGGGGTTAATAAATGTAATACAGGGGTCGGCGGGGTTAGGGGCAGCAGATTAGGGGTACATAAGTATAACGTAGGTGGCGGTCGGCAGATTAGGGGTTAAAAATTTTAATCGAGTGGCGGCGATGTGGGGGGAGCTCGGTTTAGGGGTACATAGGTAGTTGATGGGTGTTAGTGTACTTTAGGGTACAGTAGTTAAGAGCTTTATGAACCGGCGTTAGCCAGAAAGCTCTTAACTCCTGCTATTTTCAGGCGGCTGGAGTTTTGTCGTTAGATGTCTAACGCTCACTTCAGAAACGACTCTAAATACCGGCGTTAGAAAGATCCCATTGAAAAGATAGGATACGCAAATGGCGTAGGGGGATCTGCGGTATGGAAAAGTCGCGGCTGAAAAGTGAGCGTTAGACCTTTTAATCACTGACTCCAAATACCAGCGGGCGGCCAAAACCAGCGTTAGGAGCCTCTAACGCTGGTTTTGACGGCTACCGCCGAACTCCAAATCTAGGCCTATGTAAATCAGCTAATTAGAGGTATAATTTGTGTCTGAATTGGAAATTGTATACAGGGGTTTACATGTAGTTTAGACTCTCCAGAACACAATTTCCATACACGTAACACGTGTAGCTGCTGCGGATCTGCAGGATATAATTTCAGTTTTATGTCCCTTTAATGAGTAATGAATAAACAACAAATCTTTTTTTTTTTTTTACAGAAATAACTATTTATGAGTTTATAGAGACAGCTAAGTATGAGGTTATCATTAACCTTTGGTTGACATTCCATATTGGTAAGATAGGGCACTGCAGAGAAAAATGGTTCACAGCCTCCATGGATTTTATAGTAATTGCTTAATTGCCTCATCTTCGCAGCTGAACTTGATGACATCTGTGTGACTGATAGCAACAGGAAAGATCTTAGGAAGTAACATATTGACTATTTAGTTCAGAAATATGTGCCACTGTAAAGCAAAAAATTAATAAATCCACTGGCATTTAATATCTTGCTTGATTTTTATTTTATTGTTTTCTGTGATTGCAGACTTTCTTTTTTATACTGTGTGTGTAGATGAACATTACCCAATATTACGTTAGCTCACCAGAATAGTAAGTGCACTGTGAGTAGTCATCCTTCAGCTACTCTTTCTACTTCCATCTGTATGGAGAAAAAAAACAGACAATCTGCTCACACTTTGCTTTACTGTGATCTTGTTAGATTTTTATATAATCTCGCAAGATTTCAGAGTAAATCTGAGGAGGGAAATAAAGTGATTGTGCCTTAACATGCCAGATGCACTCGACCTTGCAGTTCCCGGGACTAGCATCCTGATTGGCTGCTTAAAGTCCCTTTCCAATGGGATGTGGCTACTGAGAAAATTTTGAGGTAAACTATCTTCTTTTTTTTACAAAGTTCTTCATGTGATATTTTAGTTTTAGGAAACATGTTAGTTTAACTAATGCAAAGGGGTGAAATGAATATGTTGTCAAAGTTGTGCGCCAGTGTCACTGAAGAGGAGGATACAGAGGATAAGACAATAAAGAGCAAGCATAAATGCTTATCATATACTGATCATACCCTCATATGGAGCAGAATGGGGGTGTACAAGAAGTACAACTTTGACTATGGCCAAGTTTACAAGTTTTGCGCTATACTGGGTGCATAAATAATGCAAAAAAATTTGCGTTATCACACTTTCCATAGCGCTGCCCTTACAAGTTACAAAAAAAAACTTCCTTTGTTGTGCATTATAGTGCATTAAGCTCCATACCGCACAAAACCCAAGGCCTGACTTTACGGCCTCGTGCATGCTTTCTCCCATACACATCAATGGGGAGAATGTGTTAGAAAAAAAATAAGACCTGCGATTGCGGAATGGTGATCGCCGTAACGTAAACCCATTGATGTCTATGGGGAAAATAAAGTTATGTTAAAACCTAACACCCTAACATAAACCCCTAGTCTAGACACCCCTAATCCGCCGCCCCCGATATTGTCAACACTAATTAAAGTTATTAACCCCTAATCCACCGCCCCAGACATCGCCGACACTAAGTAAACCTATTAACCACTAAACCGCTGCCCCCACATCGCTACTAATAAACTAAACCTATTAACTCCTAAACTGCTCCCCCCACATTGCTACTAATAAACTAACCCTTTAAACCCCTAAACTGCAGCCCCCACATTGCTACTAATAAATTAAACCTTTTAACCCCTAAACCACCGCCCCCCCCACATTGCTACTAATAAGCTAAACCTATTACCCCCTAAACTGCCCCCCATTGCTACTAATAAACTAAACCTATTAACCCCTAAACCACCAGCCCCCCATATTGTTACTAATAAACTAAACCTATTAATCCCTAAACCGCCAGCCCCCCACATCGCTACTAATAAACTAAACCTATTAACCCCTAAACCGCCGGCCCCCCACATCGCAAATCACTAAATTAAACTATTAACCTCTAAATCTAACACCCCCCTAACTTTAAATTTAATTTACATTATAACTATCTTAAAATAAATAAAAACTTACCTGTGAAATAAAAATAAAACTATATTTATTATATATATATATACTAGATTAAACTATAAATAAACCTTACATAACTATTTTAAGAAAATAAAATAAACTACAAATAGGGGCTATAGGTAGTTTATTGTTAGGTTTGGGGTGTTTTTATTTTGGGGTGGCTTTTTTGTTTTTATAGGGCTATTAGATTAGGTGTAATTTTTATTATTTTGAATAATTTCGGTTATTTTTTTGTAATCTTAGTGTTTTTTATTTTCCGTAACTTTTTTGGTAATGTTAGATTTTATTTATTTTTTCGTAGTGTTAGAAAGACTGTGTTTTACTATATGGTCTGTTTGCAACTTTCACATGAACTGTAAATAAGATGGTGACAGCAAGTTTCTATGTAAAACATTTAAAATATCTTACTGCTTTGTATCTTTCTAAAAGACCCTTAAACAATATTGCATATTCCCAAACAGCTTTTTATAGGGTATGGCACCTCTATGCACAGTAAATCCAAACTTGTTCATGAGAGTGCGTACATTACTGAATTTGTAATCTGGAACATGCGTTTGTTATTGTGAGTTCAATAACACAAGAAAAAGACAGGGCCTGAGCTTTGTAGAGCACCCCATAGAAGTCTATGAGGTGAGGATTTAGAGCATCCATCTGACCTGTTAGCTTGCCCGAAGCTTTCGCTTGATCGCTACCATTTAACACTCAGCTTGGAACATGAGAGCAAGAATAAGGGCGCTAATAATTTAACTTTAGAAGTGTTAGCTCTCAATAGTGTTAATATTTTTGCTCTCCAATTGTAATCTAAGCCATATTGTTTAAAAAGGTCAACATGTTATGCATCACTAATCATGCACACCGAGTAGGCACACATGGTAAATGCACATAAATGTATGTGCCATAGGTCTCATGTATTATAAAAGGTATCACTTACACACCGTGTTTAGTAGAATCATTTTGTAATCTAAGCCATATTGTTTAAAAAGGTCAACATGTTATGCATCACTAATCATGCACACCGAGTAGGCACACATGGTAAATGCACATAAATGTATGTGCCATAGGTCTCATGTATTATAAAAGGTATCACTTACACACCGTGTTTAGTAGAATCATTTTGCTTAATAAATTATATTGCAAAAATGCTTCTAAATGAAATTGCAATGAACTAATAATTGTTTTAGCAATCAATAAATTGCCCCTTAAAATTACAGCAGACAGTTTTAGAAACCTTAAGATCATACTGGCAAATGTAAACACCTTCTGTCAACATGCTGACAGTAAATACTTCTAACTAACAGAATTGAATAAGGAGGCTGGGTGTCAGGTACCTTCCGGGATGGCAGGTTTCTGTCTCTGTTCGTCGGGGTCACACGGCTTTATGGGGATCACTTGCTCGTGTTCATGTGCTTCACTCACTTGCATATGTTTCCAGGTTTGACAATGTGGCAGGTTTTATTTCTTGTTCCCATATTCGCTATCTGCGTACATGCACTTCTCACCTTCCTAGTGGTCAGCATAATATAATACTTTGCTTATGCACTTATATAGGTAACTGTACACGTTGCTCACCTGAGTTACGCCCCTTGACCTTTATAAGTACCGTCAGTCTGGCTTTGTGTTGCTTGTTTGTTTGGCCAGTTTCCAGCAACCTAGCGCTTATTCCTTGTTCTAAGTCTGTTCATACCTTGGCCTACCCTTACCTTGGTTTGTGTAACAACCTTTCGTTGCCTGCCAAGGGTCACCTGCTCTTCCACTGACTCGTGCATGTCCGGACCCTGTTGTTTTCAAGTTTACTTTGGTCACAGTCAATCCCGTTTATGGAATCTCTCCACCTGATGAAGACTAGCAGCCAGAAATAGGGAGGGTGAACTTGAATGCGGTAGTGTCAGTGAAGTTCCTGACACTGATATAGCTAGAAAGATAGCACTGGAGTTTCTGAGTGTAGTGCAGCCACAGACATATGCAGAGACATCAGGTTTAGGCAAGCAGGATGTAGTTACCTCATCTACAGGATGTCAGGATGTATTTACCTCAGGTACATGATGACAGTATGTAGATACCTCAGGAACAGGTTGGCAGGATGCATTTACCTCATGTACATGATGACAGGATGAATTTACCTCATGTACATGATGTCAGGATGCATTTACCTCATGTACATGATGACAGGATGCAACTACCTCAGGTACATGATGACAGGATGTAGCTACCTAAGGTACAGGTTGTCATGATGTAATTATCTCAGGTGCAGGTTTTTAGGTTGTCAGAGTGCAGCTACCTCAGTTACAGTTTGGCAGGATGTAATTACCTCAGGTACATGATGACAAGGTGCAGCTACCGCAGTTACAGTTTGGCAGGATGTAGTTACCTCAGGTACAGGTTGCAGGGTGTAATTACCTCAGCTACATGATGACAGGGTGCAGCTACCTCAGTTACAGTTTGGCAGGATGTAGTTACCTCAGGTGCACTATGACAGGGTGTAGCTACCTCAGTTACAGGTTGTCAGGGTGTAATTACCTCAGGTACATGATGACAAGGTGCAGCTACCTCAGTTACAGTTTGGCAGGATGTAGTTACCTCAGGTACAGGTTGTCAGGGTGTAATTACCTCAGGTACATGATGACAAGGCGCAGCTACCTCAGTTACAGTTTGGCAGGATGTAGTTACCTCAGATACAGGTTGTCAGGGTGTAATTACCTCAGGTACATGATGACAGGGTGCACCTACCTCAGTTACAGTTCGGCAGGATGTAGTTACCACAGGTACAGGATTACAGGATGTAGTTACCTCAGGTATGCATTGCCACAATGAAATTGCCTCAAGTAAATTATGACCAGATTTAGTAAACTCAGGTAAAGGATGGCAGAATGTAGCCACAGCAGAATGTAGTTACCTCTGATACATGATGACAAGGTGCAGCTACCTCAGTTACAGTTTGGCAGGATGTAGTTACCTCAGGTACATGATGACAAGGTTTAGCTACCTCAGTTACAGTTTGGCAGGATGTAGTTACCTCAGGTACAGGTTGTCAGGGTGTAATTACCTCAGGTACATGATAACAGGTTGCAGCTACCTCAGTTACAGTTTGGCAGGATGTAGTTACCTCAGATACAGGTTGTCAGGGTGTAATTACCTCAGGTACATGATGACAGGGTGCACCTACCTCAGTTACAGTTTGGCAGGATGTAATTACCTCAGGTACATGTTGTCAGAGTGCAATTACCTCAGGTACATGATGACAGGGTGCAGCTACCTCAGTTACAGTTTGGCAGGATGTAGTTACCTCAGGTACATGATGACAAGGTGCAGCTACCTCAGTTACAGTTTGGCAGGATGTAGTTACCTCAGGTACAGGTTGTCAGGGTGTAATTACCTCAGGTACATGATGACAAGGCGCAGCTACCTCAGTTACAGTTTGGCAGGATGTAGTTACCTCAGATACAGGTTGTCAGGGTGTAATTACCTCAGGTACATGATGACAGGGTGCACCTACCTCAGTTACAGTTCGGCAGGATGTAGTTACCACAGGTACAGGATTACAGGATGTAGTTACCTCAGGTATGCATTGCCACAATGAAATTGCCTCAAGTAAATTATGACCAGATTTAGTAAACTCAGGTAAAGGATGGCAGAATGTAGCCACAGCAGAATGTAGTTACCTCTGATACATGATGACAAGGTGCAGCTACCTCAGTTACAGTTTGGCAGGATGTAGTTACCTCAGGTACATGATGACAAGGTTTAGCTACCTCAGTTACAGTTTGGCAGGATGTAGTTACCTCAGGTACAGGTTGTCAGGGTGTAATTACCTCAGGTACATGATAACAGGTTGCAGCTACCTCAGTTACAGTTTGGCAGGATGTAGTTACCTCAGATACAGGTTGTCAGGGTGTAATTACCTCAGGTACATGATGACAGGGTGCACCTACCTCTAGGCTTACCATCATTTTTAGAGGTGAAACTGGGACCACCTGGTGCGGTGCCAGTGGGGGTGTGGTCAGGAGCGTGGTCAAGGGGGCGTGGCAATTACCGGTCCTTTTAAAGTAGTAGCTTTTATGTGTGTAATGTTTCATGGATACTCTATCCTTCTTCAGTCAAACAAGTGAATCACACAGTTTAAATAGACCATAACACCACCCCCTAGTGAAAAAAGCACCATTACGTTGTCATGGCAAATAAATCATTAATCTAAATCTCAGATTCTAAATAATGCCAAACATCAAGCATAATTATCACTTTATCAATTTCACAATTTAATATCTGCAGTGTAATATGTGTTTTATGTGTCTAATTAAGGAACAGAGCCAAATACTGATAAGGCATAATTACAATATTGAATGAAAGTAAAAGAGAAACACGTACCCACTAAAGCTGTTTAAGAGGCTACTCTATACCATAATGCAGGAAGATTATAGCCAAAATGCTATCCTGCATGAAGTAAAGCAAGATCCAGGCCAAAAATCCTTCCTGACTGTACTTCCTAGTCATACCCATATGATTCCCCTAAAGGTGTATTACCGGCAATGTCACCAGGGGTCGGGGGGGGGGTGTTAAATTCTTAGAAAAATAAACCAAGTAGTACTACAAAATTAAAAAACCCTATGCTGCTCACTCAACCTGTATTACTAAATGTAAACTTTGAAGGACACAAACGTTAAGTTAAGCAGGGCTGTATGTAACAAAGTACCAGCATCCAACTATGCTGGAGAGCCACAGTCCAGTCATTTTGAATAATGTGTCTGGGTTTCAGGTGGTCTGAAGCCCGGAAACATGATTTGAAACCTGGAGGTGGCAACCCTACTGGGACAGAATGAACAACTGGGTGGGACACTGGGACAGCCCCTCCAAACCGGGACAATCCCAGTAAAAGTGGGACTTCTGGTAAGCCTACCTACCTCAGTTACAGTTTGGCAGGATGTAATTACCTCAGGTACATGTTGTCAGAGTGCAATTACCTCAGGTACATGATGACAGGGTGCAGCTACCTCAGTTACAGTTTGGCAGGATGTAGTTACCTCAGGTACATGATGACAAGGTGCAGCTACCTCAGTTACAGTTTGGCAGGATGTAGTTACCTCAGGTACAGGTTGTCAGGGTGTAATTACCTCAGGTACATGATGACAAGGCGCAGCTACCTCAGTTACAGTTTGGCAGGATGTAGTTACCTCAGATACAGGTTGTCAGGGTGTAATTACCTCAGGTACATGATGACAGGGTGCACCTACCTCAGTTACAGTTCGGCAGGATGTAGTTACCACAGGTACAGGATTACAGGATGTAGTTACCTCAGGTATGCATTGCCACAATGAAATTGCCTCAAGTAAATTATGACCAGATTTAGTAAACTCAGGTAAAGGATGGCAGAATGTAGCCACAGCAGAATGTAGTTACCTCTGATACATGATGACAAGGTGCAGCTACCTCAGTTACAGTTTGGCAGGATGTAGTTACCTCAGGTACATGATGACAAGGTTTAGCTACCTCAGTTACAGTTTGGCAGGATGTAGTTACCTCAGGTACAGGTTGTCAGGGTGTAATTACCTCAGGTACATGATAACAGGTTGCAGCTACCTCAGTTACAGTTTGGCAGGATGTAGTTACCTCAGATACAGGTTGTCAGGGTGTAATTACCTCAGGTACATGATGACAGGGTGCACCTACCTCAGTTACAGTTTGGCAGGATGTAATTACCTCAGGTACATGTTGTCAGAGTGTAATTACCTCAGGTACATGATGTCAGGGTGCAGCTACCTCAGTTACAGTTTGGCAGGATGTAGTTACCTCAGGTACATGATGACAAGGTGCAGCTACCTCAGTTACAGTTTGGCAGGATGTAGTTACCTCAGGTACATGATGACAAGGTGCAGCTACCTCAGTTACAGTTTGGCAGGATGTAGTTACCTCAGGTACATGATAACAAGGTTCAGCTACCTCAGTTACAGTTTGGCAGGATGTAGTTACCTCAGGTACAGGTTGTCAGGGTGTAATTACCTCAGGTACATGATAACAGGTTGCAGCTACCTCAGTTACAGTTTGGCAGGATGTAGTTACCTCAGGTACATGATGATAAGGTGCAGCTACCTCAGTTCTGATCAGCCAATAGAATGCAAGCTCAATCTGATTGGCTGATTGGATCAGCCAATCGGATTGAACTTGATTCTGATTGGCCGATTCCATCAGCCAATCAGAATATTCCTACCTTAATTCCGATTGGCTGATAGAATCCTATCAGCCAATCGGAATTCGAGGGACGCCATCTTGGATGACGTCATTTAAAGGAACCGTCATTCGTCGTCTAGTCGTCGGAGAAGAAGGATGGATCCGCGATGGAGGTCTTCAAGATGGAGCCGGTCCTCATCGGATGAAGATAGAAGATGCCGCTTGGAAGAAGATGGTTGCCGGTCCGTATCTACTCTTCTTCCCGGATAGGATGAAGACTTTGGACCTTCTTCTGGACTTCTTCAGCCGTCGGATGATGGATGTCTAGCCCCCGCTTGGGCTTGGATGAAGATTTTGGAGCCAGGACGGATCGGTGATACCTGGTGAGGTGAAGATAAGGTAGGAAGATCTTCAGGGGCTTAGTGTTAGGTTTATTTAAGGGGGGTTTGAGTTAGATTAGGGGTATGTGGGTGGTGGGTTGTAATGTTGGGGGGGGTATTGTATGTTTTTTTTTACAGGCAAAAGAGCTGAATTTCTTGGGGCATGCCCCGCAAAGGGCCCTGTTCAGGGCTGGTAAGGTAAAAGAGCTTTGAACTTTTGTAATTTAGAATAGGGTAGGGCATTTTTTTATTTTGGGGGGCTTTGTTATTTTATTAGGGGGCTTAGAGTAGGTGTAATTAGTTTAAAATTGTTGTAATATTTTTCTAATGTTTGTAGATATTTTTTTATTTTTTGTACTTTAGTTAGTTTATTTAATTGTATTTATTTGTAGATATTGTATTTAATTCATTTATTGATAGTGTAGTGTTAGGTTTAATTGTAGGTAATTGTACGTATTTTATTTAATTTATTTATTGATAGTGTAGTGTTAGGTTTAATTGTAACTTAGGTTAGGATTTATTTTACAGGTAAATTTGTAATTATTTTAACTATTTTAGCTATTAAATAGTTCTTAACTATTTAATAGCTATTGTACCTGGTTAAAATAAATACAAAGTTACCTGTAAAATAAATATAAATCCTAAAATAGCTATAATATAATTATAATTTATATTGTAGCTATATTAGGATTTATTTTACAGGTAAGTATTTAGCTTTAAATAGGAATAATTTATTTAATAAGAGTTAATTAATTTCGTTAGATTTAAATTATATTTAATTTAGGGGGGTGTTAGTGTTAGGGTTAGACTTAGTTTTAGGGGTTAATACATTTATTAGAATAGCGGTGAGCTCCAGTCGGCAGATTAGGGGTTAATGTTTGAAGTTAGGTGTCGGCTATGTTAGGGAGGGCAGATTAGGGGTTAATACTATTTATTATAGGGTTATTGAGGCGGGAGTGAGGCGGATTAGGGGTTAATAAATTTATTATAATAGCGGTGCGGTCCGCTCGGCAGATTAGGGGTTAATAAGTGTAGGCAGGTGGAGGCGACTTTGAGGTTGGCAGATTAGGGGTTAATAAATATAATATAGGGGTCGGCGGTGTTAGGGGCAGCAGATTAGGGGTACATAGCTATAATGTAGGTGGCGGCTCTTTGCGGTCGGCAGATTAGGGGTTAATTATTGTAGGTAGTTGGCAGCGACGTTGTGGGGGGCAGGTTAGGGGGTAATAAATATAATATAGGGGTCGGCGGTGTTAGGGGCAGCAGATTAGGGGTACATTAGTATAACATAGGTGGCGGTCGGCAGATTAGGGGTTAAAAAAATTGAATCGAGTGGCGGCGATGTGGGGGGACCTCGGTTTAGGGGTACATAGGTAGTTTATGGGTGTTAGTGTACTTTAGAGTACAGTAGTTAAGAGCTTTATGAACCGGCGTTAGCCCAGAAAGCTCTTAACTACTTACTTTTTTCTGCGGCTGGAGTTTTGTCGTTAGAATTCTAACGCTCACTTCAGACACGACTCTAAATACCGGAGTTAGGAAGATCCCATTGAAAAGATAGGATACGCAATTGACGTAAGGGGATCTGCGGTATGGAAAAGTTGCGGCTGAAAAGTGAGCGTTAGACCCTTTCCTGACTGACTCCAAATACCGGCGGTAGCCTAAAACCAGCGTTAGGAGCCTCTAACGCTGGTTTTCACGGCTACCGCCAAACTCCAAATCTAGGCCTATGTGTTTTGTCCAATTCTTGAGTAATATATATATAAACACATAAAAAACATACATTAAAATTAGTTACTTCATACAAGTCTACAAAAAGTGAATTAGTACAATATTTAGTATATATATATATATATACAGTGAGGCCTCGGTTTACGAATTTAATTCGTTCTCCGGGTCGTTTCGTATTGCGAAAAATTCGTAAACCGAAACACGTTTTCCCATAGGAATGCATTGAAAATCAATTAATGCGTTCCGGAGGTCCGAAAAAATTCAAATAAAGTGTCCAAAAAATGCTCCAAAAGGCTCCAAAAGGCTTAACAACTTGCTGCAAATGGCTCCAATGTCTCCAAAAGGCTCCACAACTTGCTGCAAATGGCTCCAAAAGGCTTAACAACTTGCTGCAAATGACTCCAAAAGGCTCAACAACTTGCTGCAAAATGGCTCCAAAACCTCTCCAACACCTCCACACTGGTACCCAAACTTCATTAATTCAATCATACTTGAGTATGCAGGGGGCACAGGGGCCACTGGTTTCGTATTGCGAAAAATATTCGTAAACCGAGGGGGGCAAACCGGCATTTTGTTTCGTATTGCGAAAAAAATTCGTAAACCGAGTCAATTTTTCTTCAAATTTCGATTTCGTAAACCGAAATTTCGTATACCGAGTCGTGCGTAAACCGGGGCCTCACTGTATATATATATATATATATATATATATATCTACTGTATCTATATATCTAAATATAAATATATATATATATATATATATATATATATATATATATATATATATATATATATATATATATATATAAATAAATCATTGAGACATCTATGTAATTAGATGTATTCTACACATTAAAGGGACATGAAACCCAAAATGTTTCTTTCATGATTCAGATAGAGAATACAGTTTTCAACACCTTTCCAATGTACTTATATTATTTAATTTGCTTCATTTATAAGGTATGCTTTGTTGAAGAAATAGCAATGCACATAAGTGGACCAATCACTTGAGGCATCTATGTGCAGCCAACAATAAGCTACTGAGCATATTTATATATGCTTTTCAACCAAGAATATCAAGAGAATGAAGCAAATTAGATAATATAAGTAAATTGGAAAGTTGTTTAAAATTGCATGCTCTTTCTAAATCATGAAAGAAAAAAAAAAATGTGGGTTTAATGTCCCTTTAAAAAGCACACATCTGGGAGTTAAGCTAGCTAGGATGGAACATAAGTTGGCTTTGTTCGCGGACGACATTTTGTTGACCATGACTAAACCCTTAATATCGCTACCCAACCTTTACCAAACTTTAACAACATTTTCTGCCATATCGGGATTCAAAATAAACGCAGAAAAATGTGAAGCCCTACCTATTGCGATTCCCCAACTGACTCAGACATTATTAGAAACTAACTTTAACTTTAAATGGATGAAACACTCCTTAAAATACCTTGGGATTTATCTTCCTTCCTGCCCCTCACAACTATACAAAGTAAACTATATCCCACTGTTCAAACAAATTAAAAAAGATCTATCAAAGTGGAAAACCTACAAATTTTCATGGCTAGGTAGAGTGGCCGCGGTTAAGATGACAATCTTACCAAGGATCCTATATCTCTTTAGGACGCTCCCTATCCAAATTGTAAAGACAGACATAGATTCATTACAAAAAGAGATACTAATGTATATTAGAGGAGACAAAACGAACAGGATTGCCAAGTCAATCCTGACCAGACACAAGACACTGGGAGGTATTGGGGCCCCTAATTTAATGGAATATTACCACGCGGCCAGATTAGCGCAAGACAGTTTATTGCTAAAAAGAAATAAAGAAATTCTCTGGCCTACCCTAGAAACAACGTTGGGTGGACGGGAAGAAATTGATTCCATTATTTGGGACCCTGAGAAAACACAATCCAAACAAGAACCATATAGGCCTTACACTACAAATCTCACAATAGCCACCTGGAAGAAAGCAAGAACTAAATACGACCTTATCCCACAGTATTCCTTATACATCCCGATAAAATATATCTTGCCCAGGGAACTCTGGGATCAGCTACAGAAATGGGAAAATAAGGGTCTCTATAGAGTGGCAGACTTTATAGAGGGAGGAACTACACTTACATTTAATCAACTTCAGGAAAAACTAACCCCCTTAAAATTGAGATGGTATCTATACCTACAGATATACTCAGCCACCCAGACATACCTGAAACACCCAAGAAATAAGAATACCGCACCACTAGAACACCTATGCAAATCGGAAGAACGAGACAAACATACTATTTCTATTCTCTATACAAATATTCAAGTATCACAGAATAATACCAAGACCTCTACTATGATGGCTTGGGAAAGAGATCTACACATTTCCAGGGAAACTAAAGAGTGGGAAATAATATTTCAGAAGGCAGAGAAGGGACTCATAAGTGTAGATCTTAAGGAGAATATAATCAAGACTATACACCGATGGTATCTAACACCCGTAAGAACAGCACATATGCATACACAGGGCAGTCCCTTATGTTACAGAGGATGTGGAGAAATAGGAACATACAAGCATATGTGGTGGGATTGCAGAGAAATCACAGGGATATGGAAACAGCTATCATCCTTCCTTAGTCGCATATTGAACGAAAATATAGATCTTACCATCCAACAGGCCCTCCTACACATACAAATTAGTAAACTTAATAAACATATCAACACATTTATTAGGATAGTGTGTACTGTCACAAGAACATGCATAGCCAGGCATTGGAAGACAGGTAGCCCAACCTGGACAGAAATTTACAATAAAATTCAGTATACATATAATATGTATGAGCTGGCATCACACACCCTAGACAATAGAGAGACCGTGCTAGCGATATGGTATTACTGGATAGCCAAATAAAACTTGGAAATACAAAACTAAGGAAAGTTATCTCAGCTTCTGCGAAACACTCCACAAAAATCAAACTCAGTTGTGTCGTCACTCCCCCCCCCCCCCTCCTCCCTTCCCCTTTTCATACCTGATTTATATAACTTTACCTCCTCAGGATGTTATAATTTGTTAAAGTTTAATTGTGTTGAGTTAATGTAATTGACCTCAGATGCCTTGAAACTTCTAACGTAACCCAACGACAGGTTAATATGGAAGCTAGATTAGATAAATGTTCTACTCCCTAAAAGAGACTCCTTGGCATCAAGGAAGATACTTGAATAAACCATCACGCGAAAAAGATGACCTCTGAAGTCCACCACTTATCTCCCATTACAGAACTCAAAAGGACATTTAAATATCACTGGAAATGAATAGAGCATGATAAAATTTTAGTATATTAGCTAAATTGCTTACTACATAAATGTTGTTATACTGGTTGTTTGCTTCCTAACCTGCATGCAGTTGAATATGCATGGAGAGGAGGGTATGGTTGTAATTGTTTTAACGTTTTAAAATAATGACAATAAAAAATATTCAAACATAAAAAGCACACATCTTTATACTTTACAAAGTTGTGCCTCTTTACTTTACATTTTGAAAGCAAGCATAAGAAATGTTAAAAATGTATAATAGGCTTCTTTTTGACTGAAATTGAAATTGCGATAAGAACCTCAGTTATATAGCTTGAAGCTTATGTTAATAGAGATCGTATATAAGTAGGGTGACCATATTGCTGCTTTAAAAAGGGACACATGAAAAATGCATATATCAGGGTTTTTTAAATATTTTATTTATATCCAACAATGCATACAGTCAAGCATAGTTCACTTCAGTTCACCACGCAGGGTGAAGCTTTGTACAATGCGGAAAGAGGTGGATAGTACTTAAACAAGATTGTACTGATGCAGGGGTTACAACTTTCAATTACAGATTTTATGGTTATTTTCTGTGGGATAACTGCATACATCGCTGGGATTTTTATCTTAAAACCTATCGTAACTAAACAAAAACAACAACTAGGTAACCTAAAATAAAACACACTAGTCCCTTCCCTTCTCGCACTAATACTGAGGACTTTTAGGAGACTTAAACATATGGATTTGTACAGAGTGATGTAATGAGATTTTTAACTTGCTTTTGTCATTGTTAGGAACCAAATGGCTGCTACAGAGGTTATGCATATGACAAGTAAACAATTACATAAAAGGAGTCAACAAGGAGTTAAAAAGTTGCAAGGGGTCTAAATTTGCTGTGTCTCTGAGGGTAACAGTGACATTGCATATAATCAGTTAATGTATTCCTTGCAGGGATTTATAAGTTAGTTCTGACAGATAACTATTAGTTCTATCGTTTACAACGTAAAATAACAAGTATAGTGCTGTAGCGAGTATTTAGCACATGGTGGCAGTTATAAGGCGTAACTTGAGTATAGGAGAGTGAGAAGAGAGTTATAAACAGTTAGATGCAAAGAGAACAATGAATGATACATAAAATGCTAAAGCGCATCTGATTACATACTGATTACCGAGGAAACATATTCTTTAGTTGATTAAGTGGAGCCTCTTATTGGTCCTCATTTTTCTAAGTAACGTGAAACAAAACATAAAGCAAACAAGCAGCTAAACAGAACATAGTAAATATCCAGACCCCCTCTGAATAGAGTAATAATTTTACATAAAAGTAGAAATGGAAACATGACACCTTGAATTTAGGAGGTTGCTACATGTACAGTGACAGGCTAGTCCGTTAGTTATTCCCATAAGCATGATAAGCAAGGTATAGTAGGGCATGTATGAAAATGGTCAGGCCCTTCCAGTTCATTGTATCAGTTAGTACATTCTCTGCTAGGTTGTGTAGGTTAGATTTTTGATGCAAAACTTTAATTTGTGTCAGTAGCAAAGTAAAGGTTAAGCCTGACATGGATATCGCAGAAGAGATCATGAGCTGTATATATAAGAGATGTATAAATGAGATGTGAGCATGTTATCATATAGCAGGTGTTTAGCACTTGGAGATAGTCAAAGGGTGTGAGCATCACGTAGTATGTTGGTATGTTGTACATTATGACAGGCAGAGGTTCTTATAGTACTATGACTTAAGTAGCTGTGATGCAAGCAAGACAATAATTAGGTTATGAGCAAACAGAGGATGGCAGGACAGTCATATGAGTTGTCCAACATTGCAAAAAGAAACCAAACCCAAACAGTGTTAAAGATTCTTAGTTGGATGTAAAACCCATCCCAATCCTATATCTAACCAAATGCTTTGAACAAATACATGACTAAACATTAGCACACTTTATGCTCATTTAGGAAGGACTGCATGCAATTTGTTATACTGCACAAGTACTATATGTGATGATCATTAGGAACCTGCAGACAGATATATTTTTACGGTGCCGTTTCAGAGGGGTGGCTTTCAGTGTGCATTTATTTATTGTAACATGAGATTTAGCCCTGATATCCCCGCCACAGCACGGTGACAATGTGAACACACTATTAAACGGCATCTTTTACGTGGCCTAAAGTCCCATAAGTAGTGATTTCAGGGTAAAGTTTTTCCTAGCAAAAGGATCAAAAGCTTGCAGCCTTTAGAGTTCGCCTATGCAACATGGGTAGTCCTGCACAATCACCATACTTTAGCCGATCCCATTTCTTGGAAGAGTAAACCAGGAGCCAAGCCCGCCAACTGGATACTGGCCATTCCGGTCCCCGCGTGTGGGGTTGAGCTGGTAATGCAAGTGAGAGATTTCCCCCGCCATCGTTATTAGATTAGCGGTACTGTAGGCTAGGCTCTCCCGAATGCTGGATTACAAATCTGTGTCCGGACTCACGGTAAATGTGGGGGGGGACCCCAAGGGTAGCAGCGGGTCTGTCTCTGGATCCATAAGTGAACCTATGTCATGATCTGGCAGGTGCGGGTAGAATGGAGTCGCTCCAGCCACTGATATCACTGCGGCTTTTCTCATCTGTGGGTGAGCTGTATCTGTGGAGCAATTGGTTTCCCCTGTGTTGCGTGTGACATTGTTTGTAGTATATTGTAGAACAGAGCCCTTTTGGCTATCGGTGAAACTTTTTAGTCGGAGAGGCCGCTCCATTGACTGCACCGCTGCACAGAGGTCCGTGCAGGCAGAAAGGAGTCGATCTAATCTAGGCACAAGTAGGGTCTTTAGTTCAGATAGGATAGAGATGTGGGCACTGGATCCTACAGTGCCGGCTATATCCATCATACAAAGTGAGAGATGAGCGTCAGAAGATGTCAGAAGTAAAGTGGTAGCGTGGCGGCGAAAAATGCCCCACAACGCCAAACGGCTTTTTCAACTTTAACTTGCTTCTCGGCGGCCAAGGGATGGTTTTCCTTGATCCAGGAGAGTTCCCGGGCACAGGTGTTGCCAAGGGAGGAAAGGATGGCACAATATATAACCACTTCTTGCCATGAGCTTTGCAGAGCCTCAGCAGTCCGTGGCCATCTTAGATTGCCGCCCACCGGAAGTCCATATCAGGGTTTTTATGCAATACTTTTCTTTAAACAGCCTTAAAATCATAAGGGCTGTAGAGTAGAGTTGCTCAGTAGAATTACATTTAAAATGAAGCTGTAAATATTAAAGGGACACTGAACCCAAAAATTTTCTTTTGTGATTTAGATAGAGCATGCAATTTTAAGCAACTTTCTAATTTACTCTTATTATCAATTTTTATTTGTTCTCTTGCTATCTTTTTTTGAGATATCAAAGCTTTTTTTGAGATATCAAAGCTTTTTTTTGGTTCAGACTCTGGACAGCACTTTTTTATTGGTGGATGAATTTATCCACCAATCAGCAAGGGCAACCCAGGTTGTTCATAAAAAATGGGCCGGCATCTAAACTTACATTCTTGCATTTCAAATAAAGATAGCAAGAGAATAAAGACAATTTGATAATAGGAGTAAATTAGAAAGTTGCTTAAAATTTCATGCTCTATCTGAATCACAAAAGAAAAAATGTGGGTTCAGTGTCCCGTTAATATATTCAGCTATTAGCTCACTCTGAATAACAGTGACTGAATCACACGCTTTCATCATTAACTATATATTGTAAATGTTATTGATTTATTTAGATCAAGGTTGAATACGGTATATACATAATAGATAAAAAAAAGTATCAAAGCAGCACTTAGCACTATGAGCCCAATTATCTAAAGGTGAGATTATCTAAAGATGATATTATCTAAAGGTGAGATTGTCTAAAGGTTTGATTATCTAAAAAAATCTGAGAATTGGTTATTTCTTGCTATGCAGGTTCTGGATGTGATATAAAGACATATACAGTAAAATATAATGCTTTCAAAAAAAGCAACCAAAGATTTTGGAGTCGATTTATCAAAAGCTTTCACCAACTTTCGCCCCCCTACGACTGCAGGTTCTCACAAGAGAACCTGCAGTCCCTATTTATGAAGCAGCAGCCATTAGACCGCTGCTTCCCTAACTTCTTTGCCACCTCTTAAGTGGCAAATTTCAATCTCCCCAATCTCGTCTAACCAGGGAAATTGACAGCTCCTGCCCACACGTAATTGGCTGTGCGCGGGAAGGTGCGGCGTTGCACAAGAGCACAAAAATTGCGATCTTGTGCAATGTTGAATTCTGACAGCGGAATTTAGCCCACCAGAGGCAAGCTGTGGTGGACAGGGGCACGTATGTCCGTCGTAGCATGATAAATCGACCCCTTTGTGTGTTTTCTCTACATGATAGTGAGTTTTTAATCCTAAATGTCTACATCATTATGGAAATATTGTTAGGAAATAAAAAAAATAAGGGTGTCTTGTAGAAAACAAATAAGCCTGCTGCCAATACACTATAGCTCAGAAAGACAAAAAGATTGCTATACATAAAGATACATACACACAGTTAAAATAAAGAAATGTACCCTTTATGTAAAATATGTAATGCAGGAACTATGACCAATACGGATAATCAATATTTAAAGTGTCTATATAAACAGGCAGTACAGTAATTGCGTCTAGGGTTTTAAAACATCTTGTTGTCATACTTAGATGCATTTATTTTGCTAGTCTAGGAAGCATTGTTACTTAAGTGTATCATACAACAAAACTAGCCAAGAGCTGTATTTTATCTTTGAATTATTATACAGAAAGTTATTCATTATACTAAGTTTTCTGTAATAAAAGGTGCAATATTTTTTTCTACTTACACCATGGTCATATGATTTTCCTTATAAACATTCAAATAACTTATTACAAAAGAAATGACTCTCAAATATCAGATTTTAAAATGATTATGGAATCAAATATTGACTGTTCATTAAGCATTTCTATAGCTCAATCTGTAATTATTAAATCAAAATTAGTTCTTAAAAATATATCAGTGCATGATGTTTGGAGATTTTGATTATGCTCAAATTTCTAAATTATTAGAGGGATATTTTAGTATCAACTAAAATGCTTCTACTACTGATACCCAAAACATAGGCCTAGATTACAAGTGGAGCACAAAAATATTGGGCGCTAACACTGCACAAGCTAAATCAATAGTGATCTTATTCTTGTGCTCATATTACAAGGTAAAAAAATGTGTATGCACACCTACATACATACACATATATACCTATATATACATGCACATAAATATATACACATATATTCACACACATACAAATATATACACATTTATACATACACACATACAAATATATACACATTTATACATACACATCTAGAAATATATACATATATATATACATACACACATACAAATATATACACATTTATACATACACATCTAGAAATATATACATATATATATACATACACACATACAAATATATGCACATAAATACATAAACACACATAAAATTATATATGCACATAAACACACGTACAAATATATACACATATACACATACACACATACAAATATTTACACATATAAACATACACACATACAAATATATACACATTTATACATACACACATACAAATATATACACATTTATACATACACACATACAGATATATGCACATAAATACATTAAACACACATACAAATATATATATATATATATATATGATATAAAAAGTCTACACACCCCTGTTAAAATGTCAGGTTTCCTGAAGGAAAGTGTTAGGACTACAGGGAGTGCAGAATTATTAGGCAAGTTGTATTTTTGAGGATTAATTTTATTATTGAACAACAACCATGTTCTCAATGAACCCAAAAAACTCATTAATATCAAAGCTGAATAGTTTTGGAAGTAGTTTTTAGTTTGTTTTTAGTTATAGCTATTTTAGGGGGATATCTGTGTGTGCAGGTGACTATTACTGTGCATAATTATTAGGCAACTTAACAAAAAACAAATATATACCCATTTCAATTATTTATTTTTACCAGTGAAACCAATATAACATCTCAACATTCACAAATATACATTTATGACATTCAAAAACAAAACAAAAACAAATCAGTGACCAATATAGCCACCTTTCTTTGCAAGGACACTCAAAAGCCTGCCATCCATGGATTCTGTCAGTGTTTTGATCTGTTCACCATCAACATTGCATGCAGCAGCAACCACAGCCTCCCAGACACTGTTCAGAGAGGTGTACTGTTTTCCCTCCTTGTAAATCTCACATTTGATGATGGACCACAGGTTCTCAATGGGGTTCAGATCAGGTGAACAAGGAGGCCATGTCATTAGATTTTCTTCTTTTATACCCTTTCTTGCCAGCCACGCTGTGGAGTACTTGGACGCGTGTGATGGAGCATTGTCCTGCATGAAAATCATGTTTTTCTTGAAGGATGCAGACTTCTTCCTGTACCACTGCTTGAAGAAGGTGTCTTCCAGAAACTGGCAGTAGGACTGGGAGTTGAGCTTGACTCCATCCTCAACCCGAAAAGGCCCCACAAGCTCATCTTTGATGATACCAGCCCAAACCAGTACTCCACCTCCACCTTGCTGGCGTCTAAGTCGGACTGGAGCTCTCTGCCCTTTACCAATCCAGCCACGGGCCCATCCATCTGGCCCATCAAGACTCACTCTCATTTCATCAGTCCATAAAACCTTAGAAAAATCAGTCTTGAGATATTTCTTGGCCCAGTCTTGACGTTTCAGCTTGTGTGTCTTGTTCAGTGGTGGTCGTCTTTCAGCCTTTCTTACCTTGGCCATGTCTCTGAGTATTGCACACCTTGTGCTTTTGGGCACTCCAGTGATGTTGCAGCTCTGAAATATGGCCAAACTGGTGGCAAGTGGCATCTTGGCAGCTGCACGCTTGACTTTTCTCAGTTCATGGGCAGTTATTTTGCGCCTTGGTTTTCCACACGCTTCTTGCGACCCTGTTGACTATTTTGAATGAAACGCTTGATTGTTCGATGATCACGCTTCAGAAGCTTTGCAATTTTAAGAGTGCTGCATCCCTCTGCAAGATATCTCACTATTTTTGACTTTTCTGAGCCTGTCAAGTCCTTCTTTTGACTCATTTTGCCAAAGGAAAGGAAGTTGCCTAATAATTATGCACACCTGATATAGGGTGTTGATGTCATTAGACCACACCCCTTCTCATTACAGAGATGCACATCATCTAATATGCTTAATTGGTAGTAGGCTTTCGAGCCTATACAGCTTGGAGTAAGACAACATGCATAAAGAGGTTGATGTGGTCAAAATACTCATTTGCCTAATAATTCTGCACTCCCTGTATAAGTAAAGTATAACAAAACACATGTTAATATTACACTTATATGTATATCAAATGTAAAATATAAGTTTATTATTAAAATAAATTTATAAAAAAGGTTTGAAAGCTATATGGTATTTGACAAGGTGTTGTACTGGGAAGGGCTCAGAGGTGTATGCATATATACAAGTGGATATAAAAAGTCTACACACCCCTGTTAAAATGTCAGGTTTCTGTGATGTAAAAAAATTAGACAAAGATAAATCATTTTAGAAATTTTTCACCTTTAATGTGACCTATAAACTGTACAACTCAATTGAAAAACAAACTGAAATCTTTTAGGTAAAGGGACGTCACTTCCAGAAACATCATTTCAGGGCTGGATGACATGAGGAGCACATCAGGTTCCCTCCGCGATCCCACGGGTAAGAGCGGAGTACCGAGGGGGGGAACTTCAGCTCCTGGGGGGGTTATTAGCATCTGGCAAAGTGATACTAGGGAGCTACAGGTATCCTCCCATTGAAGAAGGGATATATTGACTCAGTTAGGGGGCAATGCTGTTATAGTCACTTGGGGGGCATGAGGCCAGGGTGCAGACATGCAGCCTGGTCAATAAAACAGATTGCAACCTCATGAGTTAACAATAAAGAGGGGCTCAAGAGTATTGAGGAACACGCTAAAAGCTGGTGTGAATGTGCGTATGAGTGCGCTTGACTTTGGGCCTAAGCCCTGTTCCGCTGGACGAGTGGTTTGAGGCATATGTTTTTGGGGGTATTTGCACAGCGGCCAATAGTATCCATTAACATAGTATTGGGGGTAGGGGGCTTATGAGAGCCCTAGTAAGCGGCCCATTTCACGTTGTTTCATAATTCAAATATGGCAGATCCCCCGGTTAGGAGTAGGAGGAATACCTCTCCTCAAGCCATCAAACCGATTCACTACACTGATCTAATTTAGGGTGTTTCAATTTAGGATGATTGTGTAAGAAGTTTTTTGCATGTACATGAGCCTGCTGGTATGCCTCGGGTGCGTGCGACAGGAACTGCACACCAAACAGGGTAGGGATGCTGAATTTCCCCCACATGGTACTCCCCTCTTGCTTTCTGTTTTTCGGGAATCATATATGGCATCTGCAGGTCAGCTGGAGCATCCCTAGGACTACAACACAGGATGGATAGCGACATGGCAACATCTGGAGACTCAGTGAGTGGCCTGGAGAGAGGGATGGAGAGTGGCGCTGTTTCCTTCGTGTTGGAGGATGAAGTCCATCAACTTCAGATGTGGCGGTAATACCCACAAGGACGGGGTCACAAAACGGTGAGTCCTGAGTTTCAGTGGGGTTTAGGGTTTTCACGTCATCTTTGGATGACTATGGTTCTGTGAATGATAAGGCTTGGGGTTTAGATGCCAAAGGGCATTAGTGTAGGCACAGGATGCTTAGGTGGTTGTCAGGGCTGGAAGTGGCTGCTAGGAAAGAGTTGTAAAGGTCAGCAGAATCTGTTACCCCTGATATGTAAGCAAGGACATCACATTCCCGAACCAGTCTCACTGATATACGGGGTCCTGCCAAGCACAAGGTGGCACGCCACATCGATACGCGCTCCTGGGCCTCATATGAGTCGGACGAGCATCTTAAAACTAAGATTACGATGAGGCCTTTTGCAGAAAAATGGTAGATAATCCTCTCCTAGATCTTGGATGCGTGGAGATGTAGCTCTGGGGCCGGCTGTGTCCTTGAAAAGGTCCCTGGGACTTCCGCTCCTCCACCTGGTACACCACAGGTACGTAGAATTTTGAAAGGCGACATGCTAGGGAATGTTGAAAATTACAAGACAAGCATTGCTCACTGGGAACTGTGTGTTCCTTTTGGCGCGCATTCCGCAACTGCGCGATGGGTCACCCCACAGCAGATTGCGCTAAAAAACATTTGAGACTCAGGAGAGGACAGGGCCGAGAGGCGCTGCTGCTGATAAGGGCGGTCACCCCGCTGAAGGTGGACTAAATTAAACCGTGGCTCACTTTGTACCCTGATAAGGGTATGGTAGCCTTACTAAAGGATGGCCTTCTGGACGGCGTTGTCATTCCTGTTCGGTCTAAGGTTACTGGCTCCATGATGCTCAGCATCTTGGAATCTGCATACCAGTTCCCTGATACAATAAGGAAGAAGTTTGGTAAGGTGGTGTATCTGGGTTGCATGTCGGGCTTCTTTCAGAAAATGGCAATACCGGGGTTGGTTATTTCCCTGTTAGAAGTGGTGCCGAAGAAGGATCCAGGGAAATTAGGATGGTTCAACACCTTTCATTCCCCAAGGGTAAGTCTGTGAATGATGCCATCCCGGCGGATCTGAGCACAGTGCACTGTCAGTCCTGGTGGCACGGAAGGCGAGACAAGGTGCCCGGCTGGCGATATTAGATGTGGAACCAGCTTTCCGGTTACTACCAAGTCACCCAATTTCTTTTTACTTAATAGGTTGGTTACTACCAAGTCACCCAATTTCTTTTTACTTAATGGGTTGTTTTTTCAATTAATCCTACTATGTTGATCGTTGTCTCCCCATGGGGTGTTCCATCTCCTGCACATACTTCGAGGCTTTGCATTGTGCTGTGGCCGAAGTAGCGGGGTAAAACCGAGTTGCTCATTATTTAGATGATTTTATTAGTAAGAAGACCTGTTTCCAGGGAATGCTAGCTGCTTCTACACGCCATGAGGATTCTGATGAATGGGTTTGGCGTCCCCCTAGCAGAAGAAAAGAAATTTGAAGGCCCAGGTACATATCTCACATTCTTGGGGATAGAGGTTGACTCTGTGGCAGAGGAATGCAGACTCCTGGCGGGTAAGATTCAGAAGATGGTGACAGAGGTTGGAGGGATTGCTGCTTCTTCCTACTGCATGCTGAAAGAGTTGAGATCCTTGTTAGTCCTGCTCAGCTTCGCTGGGTGAGTTATCCCAACGGGAAGAATTTTTCCAAAAGGGATGGAGCGCTTGTTGCCGGGGCTGACTTCCCTGAGGGCAAGGATCGAGGTTGAAAAAGGTATGGGGAATGATCTCCAGATTTGGGATCATGTTCTGAGGGATTTCAAGGTGGTTCGCATTTGGCGCAAGCCTCAGACGTCCGCACATTCCATCCACTTGTTCATGGATGCTGCAGGATCCTTTGGTTATGGAGCTTACCTTAGCAGTAAGTGGAGCGCACAGTCATGGCCGGTAGAGTGAATTGTTAAAAGGCTTACCAGAAACCTTTGCCCATTGGAGCTCTTCCCCATATTGGTAGCACTGAGATATGGGGTGACGAACTGAGGGACTGATCAGTTGTTTTTGGTCAGACAATTTGAGGGTGGTCTTTTCATCAATAGACTTTCCTCATCTTCCCCAGCATGGGTGAGATATCTTTGGATTCTGGTATACGGATGCCTTAAGCGGAACATTCAGTTTCAGGCGCAGCATGTCCCTGGGGGGTTTCTAATATCATAGCTGATGCACTTTCCCGTTTTCAAGGGGATAATTTTAGGAAAGTTGTTCCTAACGCTGTGACTCATGGTGTTCCCTGTCCTCCGTTCCTTTGGCAGGTGGCACTGCTGAAGGCTTCCCTGGCACCTTCCACTTGGAAATCATACGTAAAGTATTGGGAAGAATGGGTTTTCTTCTGTGATGTTCAGGGACTTTTCATCCTGTGCAGGTGAGCAAGATTTATTGTTGCAATGGCTCGCAGAGCTTTGGGGTAGACAGGTGAAAAAGGGGGGTGGTAGCAGCGAGATTTGCGGCAATATCCTTCTTCTGTCAGTTTTACTCTGACTGTCATTAGGGAACCCACAGCCGCTGATAGGTTACTCCTTTTACTCCAGATTCTACCTGAGGTCTGTTCCTCAGTTTATTATGAGGTGCAGCTCTTTTCTGCAGCATTTGCCATGGCAATTCACAGGGCCCTTGGAGTGGAAGAATTAGTACTACAGACGATGACTGCAGAAGTTAGAAGGGTATTGTGCGAGCATGTGAGATTCGCCGGAAGGGGGGTATTGCTATTTATCACTAAATCCAAAGAGGATCAGGAAGTAAGGGGGCATGATTTGCACTCTCTACTAGCCAAGAAACTGTATGTGGTCCTTAAGCTTTCTTGTAGGCCTTCTCTGTCGTGCATCCAGTGTTTTTTTTTTCTCAGGTTCATAATTCATTAGGACTGTACCCCTCTCGCAAGATTTCAATTCCGTAGGGTTCTAGGATACTACTACGATAGTCCCTCAATCATTTAGGGTTGTGGCAGTTACAACAGTGGCAGCTTTATACTGGATAGCTGAATGTCTAAAGGCACTGAGGAGATGGTAATCAGAAAGGTATCAGCTATATGTGAGACCCCCTTTTTATTCCACTGCTAAATTAGTATGGTGTGCTTATGTTGTGATGTTTTCACTGTTGTGGTGTGGAGTTAACACTTTTTTCTTTTGCAGGGCCTAGCAGTGGTCTGCTTCATGTCTGGACAGTGGTCTGGATAGTGGGCCACTCGTTCATGCACTGGGCAGCCATTCAAGCGTCAATGCAACCTGGAGGAGAGCAGCCAGGCTTTTTCTTCATCTAAAGTGGTGCTGAAGTGGCTAGGGAGGAGAGGCATTTGCTGGGCAGGTTTGCCTGAATTGCTGCAGGATGTCAGAGACGTTGGGGGAAACCCCACGGTTTTATCCCTGCTTGGGGGAAAATTATCTTGGTTAAATTCCCGGTCGAGATTTGAATGCAGTAAATCAGTCTTGTCTGCACACGTTAAAAGCATGTATGCCTGGTGTGAGAATGGAAAGGTCTAATATTGTCCCCAGATTGACATGGCCGCATAGGGCCAACCACAGGGCTGCTTTCCAGGTCTGGGACAAGCCGAACAGGGTGTGAGAACAGTGTCCGGGGGCAGGATGTGATCGAGGTAGAGTGACGGCTATTTCTAGCCAGGGGTGAAGTCCTCAGACACGCATCTGGGGTGTGCCCTTCCCGTGTGATTAGAAGCCCAGAACTCCCTAAGCCATTACAGTATTGAGCTATGCTCTGCTTCCTCTCCTGCATAAGTTAATGTTCAAGCTTAGGGGCTTTGTTGTGGAGCACAGGAACATTACGGCAGCTGACCGGAGCCTCTACCAAGGCGACGGGGTGCATATATCTGACTATAGCATGGACCTGTTTATTGTGGATTTGAGACATTACCTACTCCTATTTGTGTGAGTTTGGGTGGTGGCGAGAGTTGCCCTGAATATGTGGGCGATCTCGTGGCGGGTGGACAGTGTCTGGGGGCAGGATGTGATTGAGGTAGAGTGACGGCTATTTCCGGCCAGGTGTGAAGTCCTCAGACGCATGTCTGGGGTGTTCCCTGCCCGTGTGATTCGAAGCCGAGAACTCCCTAAGCCATTACAGTATCGAGCTACGCTCTGCTTCCTCTCCTGTGCCCTGGGTACTGCCCATCTTGTTAGCATGGGTTACTACGCATTAGCTAGTACCTGATTGCCGCCCCCCTGGTCCATGTTTATTTGTGCTGGTCGTTTTGTTCCTTGTGTTGCCGCAATAAACGTGACCTGAGGGTTTTATAACCAAGAAGTTGTCTGTGTGTTTATTTCTATGTTAGAAATGAAGTTAAAGGTTTACATTAAACTTGAGAATGTAAATAGTTAAGTTATGATAATTCTTCCCACAGAGGAGGATATGGCATTTAATCCCTTAAGGAAATGTAAGGTAAATTGCCTGGAATGCACATAAGGGTTAAGGCCAAGACGGAGGAGTGGGAGTGCTCTGTTGTGTGTGTGAAACAATGCTGCAGATAGAGAGGAGGGGTTCCAGCTTACCTTTTTAAGCCCTGTACAGGAAGTCCAAATCCTCTTTCTGCTTGTTTCCTTGAAGTTTTCCCCACCCTATCCCTCCCTTTTTATTGTTTTAGGCGGCAATCATTAGAGGGATCATCACTATGGTGGTGCCTAAAGTGTTAGGGGAGTCCGAGGCATGATGAGGGCTAGCCAGCCTATTTCTACAAGTCCAAGGACGTTAGGTTTCAGCTCCCCAGGTGTTCAATGTGGTTTGCACCTTGTTGACCCTGGTCCTAATGGTCTGGAGTGGTGGGTTTGCACCCTGGGCTGGCGGGTGGACAGTGTCTGGGGGCAGGATGTGATTAAGGTAGAGTGACGGCTATTTCCGGCCAGGGGTGAAGTCCTCAGACGCGTGTCTGGGGTGTTCCCTGCCTGTGTGATTCGAACCCGAGAACTCCCTAAGCCATTACAGTATCGAGCTACGTTCTGCTTCCTCTCCTGCGCCCTGGGTACTGCCCATCTTGTTAGCATGGGTTATTATAGATTCAATGTTTTTCTTACAGCGCTGAAAGTGTGGACCTATAGCTCCTGTCTATAATGGGTCCCCAGGTGCCCACTTTTAGAAAATATGTGTCAAAACGTGGTTTAGAAAGGAGCGCCAATATATTTTCACACCTATACCGCACCAGACCTTGCCAATATTGGCGCTCCTTTCTAAACCACGTTTTAGCATGGGTTATTACGCATTAGCTAGTACCTGATTGCCGCCCCCCTGGTCCATGTTTATTTGTGCTGGTCATTTTATTCCTTGTGTTGCCACAATAAACGTGACCTGAGGGTTTTATAACCAAGAAGTTGTCTGTGTGTTTATTTCTATGTTAGAAATGAAGTTAAAGGTTTACATTAAACTTGAGAATCTAAATAGTTAAGTTATGATAATTCTTCCCACAGAGGAGGATATGGCATTTGATCCCTAGGGTCCAAAAGGAGTAGCCTTGTCTCTCCTGGTTGTCCTTTTTAACTTGCTTACCTTGGTTAAATAATATGTTCTAAAAACCTCATAGTATCTATGCTCTCAGCCTTCAGTCTTAACTATAATTGGTTAAATTTTATTCAGCCCTCGGATTGTAAGGGCTTAGCTTATTTCAGTAGAATTGTGACTGTGGGCTGTTAGACACTATTATCTATGTTCATTATAGTATACCTTTACTGTTTATTAACCAGGTTTAAGTGTTTTTAAATATTCTAGCCTTTGCTACTGTATGCATGTGTTCCTAGTTGATGTTATAAAGGTTAAAATGTATGAATGAAATGGAACTTTTAATACTCCATGAATTATCCTAATTACATTATTTGCTGAGTTAAGGTCCATTGTATAATTGTGGAGTTTTTTGCTACAAATTTTTTTGTATTTCTTTTTACAATTAGTTTATCTAGTTGTTGTGTTCTGCTCAAACCTAGACTCCACAACAGGTGTTGGTTCTAAAATTATAATTAGTGATATATAATTTATGTATCCACTATATTAGGATACTTATATATCTGTATCTACTTAAAAAATTGCGGCTCACACCAATATGGGGGCTCAGAACAGTTGTATGTAAAGTAATCATGATTAGACTTGTGCGCGATCGAAAAATTTGTTTCGTTTCGGTAATTTTTTTATTTCGGTTCGATACGGTCGCATTAATTCGCTATGCGTCGGTTATTCATTACGGTTTCATTCGTATTGTTGTTAATTCGGTCATTCGGATTAATTCGGAAACGTAATTCAAGTTATTAATTTCGGACCGATTCATAATGTCGGACTGAATCGTAATGTCGGATTGAATCGTAATTTATTAAAAATTTCAGTTAAATCGTTATTTCGGAAATGAATCGTTTCTATTATTTCGGATACATTCGATTTAAATTTCCAATCGATTAGATAATCATATCAATATTATTCATAAATTTATTACACTGTTAAATGACTGTAATATATTAATAAATAAATTTAATATGTCTGTTACGGTACCAACTGTGTACCAAGGGTTAACCCCAGATGAACAATGTCCTGCATAGACAATCAGCAATTCACAACCCAGCCAGTTTCAGGTTTAAAACAGAATAACACTTTATTTGAAGGCAGCATACAGATTTATACAGGTTTTTGACCCCCCCTCAGATGGGGGTTGAAAGAATGTTGTACATTAGATAAAAGGGAGAAGCGCCCTTGACATGATACAATAGGATTATTTTACTTAAACACTTCAACCACAAAACACTCTTGACTCTTCTTATCACTTTCTCTCTGGAGGTGATCAAACAATAGAATGCTAAGCATTAATTAGATTGTAGCTGGAGCCAGCCACTTGTGGTTAGAAAATAAAGTTAACACTTTCAGTCCTGACCGAAGGGTCTGTCACATAGCTCCCCCCTTGTGGAACACTCCGGCAGACCCGGCTTGACCCTTTTGCGGGTCAACCTGGGGATGACCGGACTAGGAGGTGGTAGGCATGTCAGTTTGCTGGGACAATCCATCTGTATTCCCGTTATGAGAGAGAATCCCTGTCTGTATAAATAAGGGTTCAACCTCTTCAGTGCCCCGACTAGGGCTAAACAGTCCTTCAAAATATCATCGGCTTCTTTACGTGGTTTTTGTACCTGCTCTTTATAGGTATCCACAATCCCTTCATACTGACATAGGGTGCCCTTGAGTTGCTGCACCTCCCTATGAGCCAGCGTCAGCTTCTCCTCCAGTGTCACTAAGTTTGTCCTTAATGTTTCATGTTCCACTCTCAAGCTGGTGTTTTCTGCAGTCTGTCGGTGCAGCTTGTCTAGCAGAGATTCCTGTTCTAAACGTGCTTTTTCCTCTGCACTCCTCTTCTCTCCCGCTAGCACTGTTACATGATTATTTAACGTGACCATTTTATCCTCTACGTGACTCTTCTCCTTCATCAGTGCATTGTAACGTGACTCCCACATATCAATAGCGGATAGAGATTTACTGAGCTCAGCGTCCTGGGGCTTAGCAGCAGGGGGGTCAGTCTCTGCTGCACGGATCTGAGCACGGGTAGTCACAGGGTTAACATCAGCGGGACCCATGGGAGCATAGGCAGAAACAAGGGGGACCAAGGTATTTCCAAGGAGAACATCAGCTGGTAAATCCTTCATGACCCCCACATTCACAGGTCTAGCGCCCCCTCCCCAATCCAAATGCACCCTGGCAACAGGCAGGCGGAACACAGTGCCCCCTGCTACCCTCACAGCCACAGTGTCTCCTGTGTGCTGTTTCTCAGACACCAAGTTCTTTCGAAGCAAGGTCATGGTAGCACCAGTATCCCGTAGACCACTGACCTCCTTCCCATTCACTTTAACCAGTTGCCGGTTATTCCGGTGGGCAGCTTGCACAAGGTCTGCCTCATGTAGGATGCCCCAGCATTCTTGCGCCTCTACGTAGCGGGCCGCAGGCTGAGGATTACGTGGGATTCCGCTAGCGGGTCTTCTCCAGGACTGTGCTTGGTTCGCTGCGTTTAGGGGACACTCTGGTCTTTTGTGCCCTAGTTGCTTACATCCAAAGCACCGAATAGGTTGTGAGTAGCCCCGCGAATTGAACCAGGCTCTCTGAGGGTAGTTCGTGGCCCGAGACCGTGTGGTATAGCGGTGTGCTGGGGGTTGGTAACTGGCAGGTGCTGGGGTGACTGGGGGTCTGTACTCCACTCTGGCAGGGGGCTTAGTGGTAGCAGTGTCCAGTTTGCGGGCATCCGTATACTCATCTGCCAAGCGAGCCGCTTCATGCAGGGTGGAGGGTTTACGGTCCCGAACCCACTCTCGAACTCCTGCGGGTAACTTGTCGAAGCAATGTTCCAACAGGAATAGCTGCAGCACCTCTTCCCCAGATACGGCTTGGCACCCCGCTATCCAGTGAGCTGCTGTGCGGTGCACCTTACATGCCCACTCAAGGTAGGAATCACCAGCCAATTTAACAGTGTCTCTGAACCGCCTCCGGTATGCCTCCGGTGTAACCGCATACTTGGAGAGCAGAGCCTCTTTTACAGTATTATAATCCCCGACTTCCTCATCTGGAATGGCCCGAAAAGCCTCACTGGCCCGGCCGGATAATTTTCCGGATAATATCGTGACCCAGTCCTCTGCGGGTACCTTGTGTAGTGCACATTGCCTCTCAAAATCTGCAAGGTACCCATCAATCTCTCCTTCTGTTTCCAGGAAGTTTTTAAAAGCTGCAAAATTTACTTTTCCCTTTTCCACTGGGGTTGCTGTGACTTGGGCTGCTGCAGCGCCGCTTTGGCGAAGTAGGTTGGCCTCCACAGCTGCTATGACCCGGTCGATAATTTCGGCAGATGGGTTGGGGCCATAATATGCCAGTCTTATTTTAACCGCCCGATCAAAGCTTGCTTCTTCAGGGGTTCTGTCTGATATGCTGGGCCCATTGGTTCCTTCTGTCCCTGGTACTCTTTCCATCTTAGTCAGTAATAATCCCCCTCTTCCTGAGGTTACTGGCTTGTGTAGTTGCTCTTCTGGGCGATAAGGATTCTCCCGTCGCTTGCCACCAATGTTACGGTACCAACTGTGTACCAAGGGTTAACCCCAGATGAACAATGTCCTGCATAGACAATCAGCAATTCACAACCCAGCCAGTTTCAGGTTTAAAACAGAATAACACTTTATTTGAAGGCAGCATACAGATTTATACAGGTTTTTGACCCCCCCTCAGATGGGGGTTGAAAGAATGTTGTACATTAGATAAAAGGGAGAAGCGCCCTTGACATGATACAATAGGATTATTTTACTTAAACACTTCAACCACAAAACACTCTTGACTCTTCTTATCACTTTCTCTCTGGAGGTGATCAAACAATAGAATGCTAAGCATTAATTAGATTGTAGCTGGAGCCAGCCACTTGTGGTTAGAAAATAAAGTTAACACTTTCATTCCTGACCGAAGGGTCTGTCACATATGTCATTTAAACACTTATCATTATATTTATATTTAGACTGTGCAGCCAATCAGATAGCCTGATTAACAATTATGCTTGCATCACTCCTGCACACTATAGCCACACCCATGTAACTAATATCTTAGTTAATTTTTGTGAGTTGAAGAGAGCAGTTTGATATTGGAGAATGTCTGTTAGAGAAATTGGGAGTGTTTATGGAGGTGATAGGGACAGTGTGGTTAGTACTAGGGAGAGTAGAGGTAGTAATATTAGAGAGAGTGGACGTAGGGATAGGGACCGTGGAGCTAGGGAGAGTAGTAATAATAATAATAGGGATAGTGATAGAGGTAGGGATAGGCATAGGATTAGTCATACGCACCCTGTACATAGGGATAGGGAGAGGGACCTTGGATGTACTAGGGAGAGGGTAGGTAGGGACAGGAAGAGGCATGGTGGAGTAAAAAGGCACACCAGTGCCAAAAAACAATTTAAGAGGAGAAGGCCACTTACACCATCTGAGGAGTCGGATTCAAGTGCTGCTGAGAAGGAACAGCACTGTGACACTTCACCAAGTCATAGAGGGCCAACCTTTACACCAGAAGAAAATTTGTCCCTTGTGTCTGCTGTGTTGAAAGTCCGGCACATCTTGTTTTATTCCAAGCGGCATGGAACACAGTTCGTGATGCTGTCTTTGCAGTTGGAGCAGTGGACCGGACAGCGGTCTGTGTCAAGCACCGGTAAGTTTCAAAAACAATTTTCTTTTATAGTAAAAAACTAACTCTAGTGTGTGTTAGCCTGTGTGTACATACTACAAAGGCCAAAATGTGTAACGTAAAGAAATAAATTAAATTATTATTATTATTCATTGTCATGGCATCTTTATTTGAAAAAACAAGAATGTAAGTCAAGCTTAAAGGGATAGTAAACTAAAAAAAATGATTTCATGATTCTGCTAGAGCATTGATTTTTTTTAATTAACTTTCTAAATTACTCCTATTATTAATTTTTCTTTTTTCTCTTGTTATCTTTATTTGAAATTGTAGGTTGATAAGGTAAGGACAGGATAGAGCCTGCCCATTTTTGGTTTTAGTACCCTGGCTAGCACTTGAGATTGGTGGCAACATTTAACAAACCAATAAGCAAGTGCAACCCAGGTTCTCAACCCAAAAAAGGCTCATTCGTGCTTTCAAATAAAGAGCCCACGCGAATGAAGAAATAATGAGTTACTATTAAATAATATAATTGCTTAAATTTTCATCTCTATCTTGAAATAAAAATGTTGTATTTACTGTTTAGTATCCATTTTTTATTCCTTACAGAATTAAAAAAGGAAACTTTGGCCAACCAAGACCAAATATATTCATTTTTTTGGATTATATATATTTGTCTTCTCATGATTTTTAAATAAAGGGATAAACTTTAACTAACTTTATGGGGCACAAAGTCAGATTGAAACATAAAGGGACACTGAACCCAACTTATTTCTTTCATGATTCAGATAGAGCATGCAATTTTAAGCAACTTTCTAATTTACTCCTATTATCAAATTTTCTGTTTTCTCTTGGGGGGTCAATGTATTAATGTGCGAGGGGAATGATACAATGTAGCATATCATGTCCGCCACACAGCGATAAATGCCGACAGCTGCTTCATAACTTTTCTGGCGAGCCTTCAGGGGCATGAAGCTCCGTACGGAGCTTGATAAATTAACCTGTTGGTAACTATCTTTATTTGAAAAAGAATGAATGTAAGCCTATGAGCCAGCCCATCCTTGGGTCAGTACCTGGGTAGTGCTTGATGATTGTTGGCTAAATGTATCCACCAATCAGCAATCGCTATCCAAGATGCTGAACCAAAAATTGGTCCAGTTTGTAAGCTTTACATTCCTGCTTTTTTCAAATAAAGATCCAAGGAGACTGAAGAAAAAAGATAATATGAGTAAATTAGAAAGTTTCTTAAAATTGCATGCTCTACCTGAATTGTGAAAGAAAAAATTTGGGTTCAGTGTGCCTTTAAATATTCAGTTATAATTTTTTTATACTTTTCAATTTATGTATATTATCAAATTCACTTTGAGCAGCGCCGTCCTCATGCTTTTCTCACGCAGTGCTTTTCCTCTACTCTCCACTGCACATTCAGCGTTGGTTGTAATTTTTTTTTTAAGGCCTGATATGTTTTTCTCGTGCTGCAGTCTCACTCTCTAGTATGCGCATGACTGCATCAGCCAAACATACCTAAGAAGTGGCTAATAAAAATACAATGCAATTCTAACTCTTAATTAAAATGTATATATATTTTTTTTAGACCAATTTTTTGTTTATATACGTATGTATATACCCTGTGAGCTTCTGCACATGCTCAGGAAGTTATTACATAAAAAGACTGTCAATTTAGATAAATGAAGTAAATTATAAAATTAATTGATTTAAAAGGACATGAACCAACATGTTTCTTCCATGATTCATATAGAGAATTCAATTTTAATTAAATAACTTTCAAAATAACTTTTATTATTTAATTATCTTCCTTCTCTTGTTATCATTTGTTGAAAGGTTTTTCTAGGCAAGCTTTGGAGCAGCAAAGAAGCTATTTTCTAGCTGTTGATTGGTGGCTGCATATACATATATTTCAATTTTGATTGGCTCACCCATGTGTTTTGTTAGAAACCATTAGTGCCTTGCTGCTCCTTCAATAAATGATACCAAGAGAATGAAACAAGTAAATTCGAAATTTATTGAAAATTATATCCTCTATCTGAATCATGAAAAATATTTGGTTTTCTTTTCATGTCCCTTTAAATTTCCAATTACCTGATCTATCTGATTCAGAATCATAAAACTTTATTTTGACTTTATTGTCCATTTCAATGTATAACACTGTACTAACTTTAAAAAAAAAACATATTTATTTGTTACATACCTAAATCTTACATGCATATAAAACAACAATTATAACCTGTGAATATATATATATATATATATATATATATATATATATATATAAAATAAAAAAACAATGCGTCAGCTCACCTATATTGTATCATTTAGTGTATCCCTGGTACACTAAGTACGTAATACCAGGGGTGCCTGGGAACATAAAATGGATTTATTGATTCTTGAGAGAAAAAGAGTATGTTCTGGCCGGCACTTACACATAGACTATCATAGGATAGAAATTGTATAAACCCTGAGTAATCTGTATGGGGGGACCAACTCCCAGGTGACAAGCTCCCCTCCCCACAAACGTTTCTATATACTTAATTGAAGAAATATACATTTACTAAACTAGCTAATGCCCGGATCAGATATTTCCCCAAGAAACTGCCAGCGGTTGGTAGAGACAGCCAAACAATGTGATCACCCACCGCTGGCAGTTTCTTGGGGAAATATCTGATCCTGGCAACGAGCGTCACTCACCATGGCATTAGCTACAGCAAGGTATGACAAGGAAGAAAACATATGTTTACAGCAGCACGCCAACAGGAAGTCTAAAGTAAGGGGAATTTACAAATTGAAACTAACTGGTGCGGCGATTGTCTTGTCTTATGAACTGTACCACATGCCCTTTGATTGGGATCCTTAAATGAGGGAACGTCTCTCTAAAGTAGCACCCTAGGAGCTGAAGACGGTAAAGATTATGACAGTGCCGACTGCAAATATGTATGGATGTGACTACGAACTATATGTTTGTTAAAACCTCAGTATATGGCCCTCGATTGGGCTACTGTGACCTGCAAAGACTTAACTATATCCTGTGCTATTATGCTGCTAACAATTGATAAGATACTTCCATACCTTATCTGACTGCGACTACCATACTAATGTGCTGGGGACTAACCACCTTCTTGCTTTGCTTTATTCCGCAAGTGTAAGTGAGAACAACAACACTAACTTACTGTGGATTAACCATCTGTTTGCTTTACTTAGCATTTGCATGAATCAAGAGTGACTGTGCTCGGACAATAACATAATCTTCAATTTGGATCAGTGACTAATCATTTATTAAATGTGGGACATTATTGATATGTTCAAGTTCCCATTATATACCCAATGGCCATTGGTGGATGTTGTTATGTCATTATGTGTTTAGTTGAGTAATTAACCTGTTTTTCATTTCAGGGCAACAACTAATTATATATTGGATTCTGTAAGCCTCATTGAGGTTTTAACTTGTATTATATTAGTTTAATAAATGTATATTTCTTCAATTAAGTATATAGAAATGTTTGTAGGGAGGGGAGCTTGTTACTTGGGAGTTGGTCCCCCCATCCAGATTACTCAGGGTATATATTTTATTTTTTTTCTATTAATCTATCCATCTCTATAATATAACTATTGAAAAAGCTAAAAATCCGGGGTACAGGTCAGGCACTGTCAGAAATTTCCAATAGTTCTGCTGGTATTCTTTTGATGTTAAGAATCAGATGCAAACTGTAAGAAATCCTTATTTTCAAATAAAGTAATTATAGTTTTTCTAATTTTTAATTTTTTTAAATTTTCTAACCAAAAAAAAATGTTTTTATTTGATTTCTAGGTATTATGATTGCAGGGCGATGGTCAAGAGGAAAATGTCAATCATGCACTCCACATCAAAGACGGTGCGTTTTAACAGTTGGGAGAAGGAGGTCCGGGACAAACTATTTCCAGAGGCTGTTGTCACAGGTGTCCGGAACGCAAGTAGGACAGACAAATCTGTCAGGCAACAGAGAGCTGGTGAGTAAAATGAAATATACGATTACTATGATTACTTTGCATGGGTGTGGAAATAAAAAAATAAATACAAGGGAATAAAGTGGAAGACAAGACAATCGATTTATCCTTTAGGTATTACAATTTACTATTCCAGATTTTTTTTTTAAAACAAGTAAAGAAAGACCCATATCTGTAAAGCAACGATCATGTATGACAATGATGGGAGTTGCATTCTAGCATACATAGTTACATACACATATGTCATATCTCAACTTCCATCATCCACATACATTTCTTGTGTATGTGAATTGCGTATGTGAAAGATGGAAGATGCATTCATCTGGCAAAGTTATATATGACAGAATCAAAATCACACTTTATATAAGGTTGGTGAGGTAGCTCAGTTGGCAAAATGCCCTGACTACAAAAGCCTGTTCAAAGATCCAAAGGTCCCAGGTTCAAATCCCAGCAGGGCCAACTAAGCCCTTCATCCTTCTGAGGTCGCTAAAATGAGTACCATTAAATTTGTTAATAATAACAACTATTATATTCACCTGCTGATTTGGTTAATTCCCGAGAGCGAGCGCTGAAAAAGCGCTTCAAGAGTTTGAGTCCCACTGGGAGAAAGGCGCTATATAAATACTAGTTATTATATATATATATATCATCTCTTTCCCTCACCATGGCCCTTCTTTTGTGTCCCCCTCACTCCCCTATGCCCCTTCCTTTGTTGTTCCCCTATATCCTTTTTTCTCATGTCACCTTTCTTCTCTTTCCCTTCCAAGGCCCTTTATTTTCCCTTTCCCTACCTCACCAATACCTGAATTTCACACGCTGTGGCATTTGCATCCTTTTGTCTGTAATGTGACTTCAATGATTTAAAATATCAAAAATCGACCATCACCTTTAAATGCCTATTTTGGGCGGCAGACAACATTTTATATATATATTTCACTACCTGGCCTGTATATGTTTGTTTGAGATTAAGAATCGTTCATCACTAATAACTATTCTTCCCTAATACACGTGTTAGACTTACCTGTCTCTTCACCTTGATGTTTTCCAGATCACCAAAAATACTCTGAAGGGTGATCAGCCCCAAGCACGCCTCAGCCTAGTTCTGGTAAGTACCTAAATAGGAATACAAACATAGGTTTTTTAAAAAAAAAAACATGGATTGAAGTTTTACTCCCAGCGTATTACATTCAAAGAGTACCCTGTCCCAGTTCCTTAGTCCTGTTACCTTTTTCTTGCCAAGTTTCCATGATCAAGTGTTGTGCTTAAAGATATAATAAACCCAACATTTTTCTTTAATGATTTCATACTAGAATCTGCTAGAGGAGCAAATTAATCTACTCAATTATTTGATACTCAATTTTTCTTTGTTCTATTATTATCTTTATTTTATAAACCATTAATGTAAGCCTGGTCTCCGGGTATTTTTTTTGCTTCAAAACCATGCATAGCGGCATAGCGCTTGCTTACATTCTTGATTTATAAAATAACAATAAGAAGACAATAAAACAAATGTTATGATAGGACTATAAATTTATAAAGCTGCTTTACATTTCCTGCTCTTTCAAAATATTGAAAGTCAAATATTTGGTTTATTATCCATTGTATCACGATTTTCATCTACTGACTTTCATCAGCCTGATAATGATTCTGCCGTCCATCCACTTGTTGAGACTATCAGCTGACCATTCTCAGCCAAATGTATGGCACACTATTCACCTTTTCATGAAATTATTATTTTATTTTTTATTTTTGTTTATAAATTGCTTTATTTCCAAAACTGTTTATTATGAAAAAGAGAAAAAAATTAGCTTTTGACTAAAAACCCTTATGAAGTGATAACAGTAGGTTATGAAAATGATGTAATTAAGATTTGCTAATGCACATGATCAAATAACACGTCGTGTATTATAGTATACCTGGGCTGCCTGTTCAGCATCAATTCAAAACTCTTTTATAATTTTTTTTTTTAAATTTAGTGTCGAATTAGCATTTCTCTCATTTTTATATGGACCTTTATTTACTATTTTGTGAATAGACTCTTTAATTATGGAATCTAAATATAATGATGTACAACATTTTCAAACTATTAAAAATAAGACTCAAATCAATCAATTGATCCAAATTTTCATACAAATTAAAACCTATACATAAATAAATAGTGGAAATGAAATTTTATTTTGGTAAAAATAAGTAAAATGATATAGTCCAATCCCATAGGTATATATTTTATACATATTCTTTTTGCGTGCTGTGTTAATCCTTGAAATGGAACTGATGTAAAAAATTGATTTTTTTTTCTAGGGGCGTAGCTTGGCCACACATGGTAATGGCTGCAAGATAGAGAAGCTCCTAGGCCCATTTTCCCCAGTCAGGCACCTTTAATTAAACATGCAGGAGGAAGGTAGCGCAAGCTGAAGCGGAAAGATAAGGGGACATCAGACCGTTTCACATCTGCCAAGAAGTCTGCAAGCGTCTACAACCACCTCTGACAAGCGCTGAGGATCTGCGGCCTAATCTTTTAGACGGAGTGAGACAGATCATCGGAGACCAGGGGCGCACCACAGCAGCTAACGGCTGTCAGTAGCAAGTAAAGCTGGGCCAGTAGTGTGATCAGGATGATAGATTAAGAAACAGAAAGGGACAGCGGCACGACACAAGAAAAGAGCGGCTGGATCCGCAGTACAAGAACTTACCGATCCCACCTTGACATCGCAGTGGAAGTTAAAGGTAAAGCTACACCATAAGTTGGGCTGCGGCCGCATTGATCCCCCTGCTTGCTGCTATATTAGTTAACAGAGGCAAGTACTCCGCCTTAGTAATAAACCGGGCTATGCGATAAGGGGTAGTGAAAACCACCATAACCTACCCCAAAGAGAGATTTATTCAGAGAGAAGTGGGAAAAAAGGGACAAAAGAGAAAAATAAAATTAACCAAAAATTGGCACAAAGTGGACAGGGGCAGCATAAAAAGGTGTGGAGAGCAAAGAAAGACACACACGCTGACCACGTGGAGCCACACAAGAAACACAGAACGGTCACACCACATACAAGTACAGAAAGCAAAGGTTTATTTGGCAGGAAACACAATCTGCAACTTCCACAGAAATAAAATACCACATTTGGTCTCTATATAAACGCACAACACAAGGCCTTGAAGCAAGTGCAAGAAGATAATATACTTTAATACAAACTCTAACAACAACAAGTCACAAATCCCTAGGTATGCCAGCTAAAAAACAACTTAAAGTGGATACACCAGCCAAAGCAAAAAAAAATTAATCAATACATGAAACCCATTGAGAGTGTCACAAACCAGACAACTGACACTATAGAAATGGCTCAGAAAACAGCACAGACAATGGACGTACAAACAGACATCACAGCCTGTGAAATCACTAAAGCAGACCTACAACATTTGGCAACCAAAGATGACATTAAATCTGCAATGTCCGACATGAGAGATATGTTTAATGAAATGAAGAAAGACATAAAGAAAGTAGAACGCAAGGTTTCAACTCTGGAAGAGGGACACAACATTGTGACACAGGACATTCAGCACTTGTCCCAAATCTCATATGACCAAGAAGAAACTATCCATAATCTCATGGTGAAAGTGGAAGATCTAGATAACAGGGGACGCCAAAACAATCTACGGATAAGAGGGGTACCAGAAAGCATTCAATCCCCAGCAATACCAGGTTATTTGCAGGACCTTCTTAGGACTGTTAAATGCTCAAACACAGCATCGGACATAGTTCTGGAATGCTCTCATAGAGCCTTGAGACCAAAACCACCAGCAAAAACCCCACCAAGGGACATTATAGTGAAGTTTCTCAACTACACAGATAAAGAGGAAATACTGAGACATTCACGCCAGAAACACACTGGCATAAGTATTCAAATCTTTACGGACCTAAGTCCGGCTACACTGCAGAAACGGAGGGAGTTGCAGTTCGTGACTGTTCGTGAAATTCCATACAGATGGGGGTTCCCCGTGAGTATCACGTTGACAAAAGGGGATAAGTCGGCATCACTTCGCACATTAGAGGACTTTCCAACTTTTTGTGAAGCACTACAAATACAGATCCCGACACCCGCAGACCTTCTACAACAACAGAGACCATCAACCCAAAACACCATGGCTGGTTTTAAAACAGCCCCATCTCCCTCATCAGCAACATAAGATCCAGAGTCATGCAAGAACTGTGTGCAATAAGGGACTCTAATAATTCTATAGTCGCTTTCGATGTCAGCAAAGCTACAGGACAGATGAGTATATCAAACTTGTTTGTATATGTGTTTATGTTGTTAATATTACTGTTATGGTTTTTCTTATGCAATTGATATAATGCCTCTGAGTACCAGCAGGTAATAGTGCCCACGTGCTACAAAAGTTACTCCTCCAGTCCTAGACTACATACCCCTTTATTAAAAGAGCAAATATCCAGAGCAATTATTTGCTCATATCAGAATGACCCTTACATATCTTTATCATGTAACACTGTTATCAGACCTCAGGCTGAAATATAGGTCATAGAACTCACTAACATATCTTATAAGCAAAGCAACATGATAAATTGATACAAGTAGTAAGCATGCCCCTCCTGCTTGCTAAGAATATATGCAAAGCATTTGGTATAAGATTCTACCCCAAGTTACAATAGGTGCCCCTGGGGAAGAGGGCACCTACCCGCTACTGTTACACTAAGTTATAGAATGATAGTTCATTTGTTGCTCCGTACTAGTTGACAAATTATTATCTATCACCACTGATATTATCAGTACCTACCCACCCTATCCCACCTCCCATCATAAGGCAAACACATAAATACTACCGATTGACAACTGTAGTGTCTAGTTAAACACAGTGGTACACTTGGACGGCTTCAAAAGCAAGGCCACAAACAGCAACTCACTTGTCAGCTATTCCACAAAATAGCGATGCTCTCATCGTCAAAAATGCATGCAATAAACATCATATCTGTCAACGTCAAGGGACTCAACATACCCCAAAAAAGATCCATAATACTACATGACCTACAAAGACTAAGGGGGAATATTGTTTTACTGCAGGAAACCCACTTCAAGAGAGGTGCTGAACCAAAATCACACATACCCTACAGCATACTTCTCCTCTGGACCAACAAAGAAGTGTGGTGTGGGTATACTAGTTAAACAAAACGTCCCATTAAAAATTACAAATATAGAAAAAGATTCTGAGGGGAGGATACTAATTATGACAGGTTTACTACATGGACGTCCGATCACGATAGTGAACACATACTTCCCTAATAAGCTACAACTGGCATTTATGCGTACACTCTCAGGGAAAATACTAGACAACTCTAGCGGGGTATTGTTTATTGGAGGAGACTTTAACGTTCCTCTCAACCCAGAACTAGACACATCGGGGGCTACACAAACATACCAAAAAGAGACATCAAACACACAAACAGCCAGATAAACACACTAGTCCTGCATGACGCGTGGCGCACCTTCCATCCCTCGGCAAGGGACTACACTTTTTATTCCAACCCACATGGGACATATTCAAGGATTGATTACATCCTTACAGACTCAATAGGCCTCACATTCATCAAACACATATCGATCCACCACACAACATGGTCGGATAATGCACCTGTAATATGCCAGCTCGTATGGCCGGATAACCCAGTTACTCCTTACATATGGAGGCTGGATGATGAAATGTTAGATCACCCCTTGATACAACCGGACATAGAAAAAACATTACTAGAATATTTTCAAATTGACAACACACCAGACATGACATGGTCTAACATTTGGGAAGCACATAAGTGTGTAGTGAGGGGAGAATTGTTGAAACAAAAGGCAAAACTCATTAAGTAAAACAGAGTTAAATATGATAACATCCTCCGTAGCCTCCAACAATTAGAACAGGACCACAAAAAAAAACGAACTTAAAACTCGCCTCTTCCAAACCAGATCAGAGCTTAACACATTCCTTCAACAAGAGCAACAAAAAAGGGCACTCAAACTAAATCAAAGCTACTATGAGCAAGGGAACAAAGCAGGGAAGATGCTAGCCAGAACATTAAGATGCAAACGCCTCAAATCACACATCCACCACTTAAAAAGTAAATCTGGTCAGCTCAAACATGATAGCCCATCAATTGCAGAGGAGTTCTGCTCCTATTTCTCAGCTCTATACAACCTGCAGCCAACTGATGATAGCACAAAAACCCCAAACACAAAGAAACAGGCCATAGCAGAATACTTAAATAGAGTCAATTTGCCCAAATTGGATAGCTCCCAATCGGAAAAATTAAATACCCCATTTAACATCAAAGAAATACAGACAGCAATCAAATCCCTTTCAACAGGTAAAAGCCCCGGCCCAGACGGGTTCACTGCCAAATATTATAAAAAGTTTACCCATATTCTTGCCCCAAAACTGTTGTCCCTCTTCGATTCCATTAAGGAGTCGAAGGGTTTTCCGGCATCAATGTTAGAAGCCCACATTATTATGATACCAAAACCAGGCAAGATCCTCGATGCACCAGAAAATTTGCGGCCAATAGCCCTCCTAAATACTGACATAAAGATTTTTGCTAGAGTCCTCGCAAACAGACTGAACCCCCTTATTGCACACCTAATAGCTCCTGATCAGGTGGGTTTTATACTGGGCAGAGAAGCGAGGGACAACACTATCAAGGTCCTACTAACCAAGATTTGGTTCTCATATCCACAGACGCAGAAAAAGCCTTTGATAGAGTGGATTGGGATTTTCTCAAAGCCACCCTACAGGGAATGAACATTGGAATTAGTTTTATTGAGAACATCTTTTTACTATACGCTGAACCAACTGCGAGGGTCAGGACCAACTCGGTCCTTTCAGAACCCTTCAAAATTAGGAACGGTCCGAGACAGGGATGTCCCCTGTCACCAATATTATTTGCTATCTCCATAGAGGTGTTGGCATGCACAATCAGATCACAGAAGGATATAAGGGGCGTCGTTACAAAAGAAAATTAATATAAATTAGCAATGTACGCCGATGACATCTTGTTAACCCTGACCAAAATAGATAAATCTTTACCGACACTATTAAAGACATTTGGAGAGTACGGCAGGGTATCAAACTTCCATCTGAACTTGTCCAAGTCTGAATTACTCAACATAAACACACCAACAACAGTTATAAACAACCTACGACGCATGTGCCCCATTAAGATACAACACACACAAATAAAATATCTAGGCATTCAGATCACTCAACACTTCCATGACTAATTTGTAAAAAACTATCGTCCCCTATTAAAAGAAATAATAAACGATCTATCAAGCTGGAACAATAAAACTCCATCATGGATAGGTAGGATACATGCAGTAAAGATGAATATCCTCCCCCGCATTCTGTATGTTCTACAGGCGCTGCCAGTCCCTTTACCGAAAGAATATTTAAATCAATTACAGGGCAACATAGAAAAATTCATTTGGAAAGGGATCAAACCAAGAGTCCCTAGGAAAACTCTATACATATCAAGAGAGAGGGGCGGGCTGGGTCTACCAGACATAAAACAATATAGAATGGCGGTACTGATGCAGTGAGTGGTGGATTGGAGCCACAACTCAAACTCTAAACAATGGATTAGACTAGACAGGGAAATACTGCAAGTTGATAACGTGGGCGGACTGGGTGGTTGCAGAGGAAACAAAGACCTGACACTATACATGAGTACCCATTGTTGGAATAATTATTCCAGAGATGGAATGCTCTGATTAATACCAGCACTCACATAACTACCAGACCAGCACCCTTAACCCCACTTGTTAGGAATCCTGATCTGCCCTTCATAACTCAGATCGAAACGGATTCGGATAATCCAATACAACTAAGGGAACACATAGTTAAAACCATAATAGGTGGCAGAAAGGTGTTACCATTGATAGATTTGGTAAAAATAATTGAGGACAACCCACAAGCATGCTATGTGCATACGCAACTGTCTCACTACATAAACTCACACAAATTAAAAAAGAACCTATTGAGACAACTGACACAATTCGAAACTTTATGCACGACCTTACACTCCCCCCGACACAACATTTCAGCGCTATATAAGATACTGCTGAATGATGGAGCGGAGCAGCTCCGTCATACTGTCACAAATGGGCCAGGGAACTGAACATGGAAATTACACACAAAGACTGGATGCGGATATTCCGTAACCACAAAAAAGCTTCGGTCTCAGCCAAGATGCAAGAAACAAATTTTATATACTTGTCCAGGTGGTATCTCACCCCTGTGAGACTTTACAATATATATATATAAACAGGCTAGTAATCGTTGCTGGAGAGGGTGTGGAGAGAAGGCAGATATGTTACATGTGTGGTGGGGTTGCGAGAGGATGGAAACCTTTTGGGGAGATATAATAAAGCATATCAACAAAACTCTGGATACACATTTAATAAGAGACCCAGGGCTGTTGCTACTCCACAAGGTCCCGGACCTCAAGGATGACATAAAACAAACTCTGCTCTTTATTATGCTTAATAGTGCTAAAACATTAATACCACAGAAGTGGAAAACCACAGAAACACCAAACCTCACAACATGGAAACAACAAGTCGATAATCTGCTCCTCATGGAGAGATACCACTTTCTCAGAATAGGCAAGCTAGAGGTGCACGAATTTATGACAATGCGATGGAACGCGCACAAAGGCGACCAGCCTGCCCACGGACACACCCAGATAGAGTAGGACATACACAGACACACACAGGATACAAGACATGATGAGACACACAAGACACATAAACTGTTCAAATTGTACATTGAACTTACAAATTCACCTAAAGCCTTTCCCATCACCATCCCCCTTTTTTCCTCTTCTCTTCTTACTTTTTCCCCCACCTTATTTAGGATTATTGTAGAATTGTATGATATATTGAATGCCATGGAATATGCAAACTTGTAGATCACTAAAATACATCCGAGAATCTATTGGCTGTCCCCAGGCTTTCCTTAACAAGTATTATAAGGCTGAACTGTATCGGGACATTGGACACTATTATAATTTCACCCACCTGCCTTAACCAACCACTTCCATGCTTGGATTCTCCATAGCCCAAAAGCGGCTAGCTCACTCAACACAGGGGTTGGTTGAGAGTAACGTTATTCTTCACCATAGAGCAATAACTTGATTAAGGCTCTTCAATATGTAACTGTTATTGGCCGTTGCAATATGTGTACTTCACCTGTTATGGATGTTTAATAGGCTCATGATGTAACCAGAGCCAAGTTCATTTATATGTTTGTTTATATTTCAATAAAGCTCATTTAAAAATAAAAAAAAAATTTTAAAAAAAATTGATTTTTCTGGATAAAAAATGAAACGGTCTGATTGAAGGACAATATGCTTTACTTTTTTTTTTTAAACAATTGTTTTTGCATTCAAAATAAATATTGATGTCTTCACACAAACTTAATATGTATAATTTAGTATACCTTGGCTTGTGCTGATTTTATACTATCTTTAACAGCAACTCGGATCCAACCAGTAGCAGCCTCTGGAAGTTGAGAAATGTCCACTACTCCTCCACGTAAGTTATGACAAACTGAAAATATAAACAAACAGGACAGGCAATAATTATCTGTACATTTTATTGAAAAAATGCTTTACTATAGAAAAAAACATCAGCTACAAATGATTTTTACGCAATATTTCTAAAAACAAATTGTAAATTGAATATAAATTTTAATTAGATTTGAAAGAGAATTAAATATGTCCATCCCGGATATTAAAATATATTTGAGAGAATAATGTATAAAAGTTTGTGGATAGTCTGTCGCTGTGTTTTTCTTAGATATTATGAAAGAAAACTTTTAGGGAGAGTCTTTCTATGTCTGTACAACATGTCCACAAATCCATTGGTTTGCATACAACAAAATAATAACATTTGATTACTGTTTCATCTATTTCAGAACTACGAGGCATGTCTGCAGGGGGAAGCCATACCAGTGAACTGCATTCACCAGTCATTACTGTAGAGAAAAGTGATGGAGTAAATATTGATCAAACATGCTTCTCACCATCATCAACTGTGGGAGTTGTCCAACCATCAAGCAAACATTATGCCCCCATTGTGGATGAGCAGCATGGGCAGACAACGCAGAATCCACCGCCTCAACCGGAACAAGACAAGTTAACAGAACAGGAAACACAAAATCGGTATAGCCGGATGGAGGAGTTACTTCTTGAAAATTTAATAGCGACCAAAAATTTGACAAAAGCTGTTGAAAATATGAGAAATGATTGACATCGACACATAGACAGGGCATTAGCCTGTGTCAACAAAGAACAGCGCCAGGCAATGGATCACATGCATGAATCCATTTTGGACGCTGTTTATCTACAACATCAACACAATGTTCCATCACATGACACATAGATTGAAGTTTAATATAATAGTTATTTTGATGTCTCCCTCCCACCCTCTATGTACCTCATGTTTTGAGAACAGTGCTATTAAGATTTGAAAATGCACTTACATTGTTTTTGGTGTTAAATGTTTGTGAGTTATTATAATATATATATATATATATATATATATATATATATATATATATATATATATATATATATATATATATAAATCTGTCTCTAAAGTAATCAACATTAAAGGGATACTATCACTAAATCCAAAAGTTAGATTTCATGATTATGAATCAGATACACTATATTTCCTTTAAGGTCAAATTCAGTGCTATTGTTTATAGGGTAAAAACCAGGATTCTCCAAACGTCTCAACATACTACATGCTCTTTATGGAACCTATGACGAATGGCAATATTAGCATATAATAACAATTAGCATGAACAATAAATGTACCTGTAACCATTCTGCCACATGAGGTTTACATATGGACTTACATATATATCTTCACCTTTATTAGAAACCGTTGCTCATTTAATGATATGTTTCCAAGAGAGTGACTGTCTGACTGCCCACGCAGCCTACCTACTGCAAAGTTCAAAATCTGAATCTTCAAAATGTTTAACCTACTCAATTATAATTTCTATTGATTGATAACCCTTATACACATGGATCTACCATATGTATATATATATGCCTTTTGAATCTTCAGTTTATAATGTATTTGTAATTATCTAATGATGGGGAAATTACTAGCTCTGATACTTATTATTTTACAGAGGTTTCAATTGAAAGTTTAAAACCTTCTTTAGACACATATGAGCTGCACTCCATGCAGCTTTTTAAAAATGATTTGTAAGTACACATGTATTGATAATACTTACCCATGAACTCCTTGTAGCATCCTCTTTTTTATGGTCTGTCTCCTTCTTCCTCAACGTACAGTCTCCAGTGTTTCTTTAGTAATCTTTTAAAAAATTGAGAAAGAAACAGAGATTAATTTATTAATAAATGGAAATAAATGATGGAATGTGGATTAAGTAGTAAATTTAAAAGTCACTCACTTGTTTGTGCCTTTGGGCAAAGCATTACTATTATTTTATTTATTTCTTGTTATGAGGAGCGGACTTCTAGAATGACAACACTGTGTCCTAGAGATTAACTGTATTTTTTTGCATATGGTAGCAGCAGGCTGATTGTTAAATCTATATTTGTTTGTAGCACTAATATTTGATCTTAGTGCCCAAAAATATTATATATAATTGTAATTCAAAGATTTTTATTAAAAATTAAGACATTCAGTTTGGATAACAGTCTCCCATACTCCCACTAACTAAAAAAAATTTTTGTGGCTTACCTCGAACTGTACCTAATGTGTGACAATGCTTAACAACAGAAACTTTTTGTGTAACATGTGTAAATATGTGTTTACAATTGTAAAATTATGATTAAGGTGCACTTTTTAATTCTAAAAGATTGAAAAAAAAATTGTATAAACTACAGGCTAAATCAACATATATAAAAAAATTATAACAAAAATTATAAAGAAAGTCATTAAAAAGTGGAAATTATAATAACATCAACCATCACACCCTTGTGAAGTAAAATAGCTGTGAAATAGAAAGGACTTTTTGGTGGGCATTCAATGACAAATCATCACATAAAATTTCAATATTTATTCTGAAATATTTAAGGTTGAAGGTCACATGACGTTACCTTCAAATTACAAATATAAATCAAAATAATGGTATTTTTTGGCCTTAGCTTTTAAGTTTAAATTATTTGAAATTTGTTTTAAATTTTTGACTACCCTGCTGTAGTGGGAATAATATATTATGTCTCAAAGAGGGGTACAAAATATTGACTTTGGGAGTTACTTGAATGATGTCCTCTAGCTAACTACAAAATGTCATCAAAATAAGAGATCTTTTGGTTTAGGAGCCATGATGATTTGTCATGTAATGACAATCAGCAACGCCGGATTGGCCTAACGGGATACCAGGAAATTTCATGGTGGGCTGCAGCAGCTATGGTTACAAAAGCAACAATTTAAAGGGGTGATTAATGGATGTAATTGGGCTTTACAGTGCATATAACAAAAATCTGGAACTTTTTTTTTAATTACAAAATAATATACTATAATTCTGAAACGAAATACAGGGAGTGCAGAATTATTAGGCAAATGAGTATTTTGACCACATCATCCTCTTTATGCATGTTGTCTTACTCCAAGCTGTATAGGCTCGAAAGCCTACTACCAATTAAGCATATTAGGTGATGTGCATCTCTGTAATGAGAAGGGGTGTGGTCTAATGACATCAACACCCTATATCAGGTGTGCATAATTATTAGGCAACTTCCTTTCCTTTGGCAAAATGGGTCAAAAGAAGGACTTGACAGGCTCAGAAAAGTCAAAAATAGTGAGATATCTTGCAGAGGGATGCAGCACTCTTAAAATTGCAAAGCTTCTGAAGCGTGATCATCGAACAATCAAGCGTTTCATTCAAAATAGTCAACAGGGTCGCAAGAAGCGTGTGGAAAAACCAAGGCGCAAAATAACTGCTCATGAACTGAGAAAAGTCAAGCGTGCAGCTGCCAAGATGCCACTTGCCACCAGTTTGGCCATATTTCAGAGCTGCAACATCACTGGAGTGTCCAAAAGCACAAGGTGTGCAATACTCAGAGACATGGCCAAGGTAAGAAAGGCTGAAAGACGACCACCACTGAACAAGATGGGCCCGTGGCTGGATTGGTAAAGGGCAGAGAGCTCCAGTCCGACTCAGACGCCAGCAAGGTGGAGGTGGAGTACTGGTTTGGGCTGGTATCATCAAAGATGAGCTTGTGGGGCCTTTTCGGGTTGAGGATGGAGTCAAGCTCAACTCCCAGTCCTACTGCCAGTTTCTGGAAGACACCTTCTTCAAGCAGTGGTACAGGAAGAAGTCTGCATCCTTCAAGAAAAACATGATTTTCATGCAGGACAATGCTCCAACACACGCGTCCAAGTACTCCACAGCGTGGCTGGCAAGAAAGGGTATAAAAGAAGAAAATCTAATGACATGGCCTCCTTGTTCACCTGATCTGAACCCCATTGAGAACCTGTGGTCCATCATCAAATGTGAGATTTACAAGGAGGGAAAACAGTACACCTCTCTGAACAGTGTCTGGGAGGCTGTGGTTGCTGCTGCACGCAATGTTGATGGTGAACAGATCAAAACACTGACAGAATCCATGGATGGCAGGCTTTTGAGTGTCCTTGCAAAGAAAGGTGGCTATATTGGTCACTGATTTGTTTTTGTTTTGTTTTTGAATGTCAGAAATGTATATTTGTGAATGTTGAGATGTGATATTGGTTTCACTGGTAAAAATAAATAATTGAAATGGGTATATATTTGTTTTTTGTTAAGTTGCCTAATAATTATGCACAGTAATAGTCACCTGCACACATAGATATCCCCCTAAAATAGATATAACTAAAAACAAACTAAAAACTACTTCCAAAACTATTCAGCTTTGATATTAATGAGTTTTTTGGGTTCATTGAGAACATGGTTGTTGTTCAATAATAAAATTAATCCTCAAAAATACAACTTGCCTAATAATTCTGCACTCCCTGTATTGGGGGAAGGAGTAATATCACCTTTGAGAAAAATTGAATGTGTGCATTATACTGAGTGAACGGAAAATAGGGCTGGTCTCCAAATTTTCCAGGGCTGATTTTAATTCCCAGTCCAGTACTGACAATCAGGCACACTGCACAAGTGGGTCAGCAGGAGATTATAGCAATATTTTTAATCGGAATCAAAGCTAGGAGCTGGGTAACCCAGCTTTGGTAGGTTTATTTTTAAAAATGTAATCTGCTCCGGGAGCTGGGGGTACAATTGTGAACAATGAGGTGAAAGTGTATTTCCTGTGTTTGAAAATACACGTTCACTGTGGACGGTGGTTGGGGGACAAAAAAGTAGCTCCTGGGCTACCACAGACAGGACAGGCCACAAAAACCTCTCTTCTTCATCCCAAAATCTCAAGGGATCTGTACTGGGGGGTAGGGGAGGTTGAGATAGTTAAAGCTTAACCATGTCGGCAGCATTGCTTTCTTTCATCGGGGGCTCTCTAATGTCTCCAACCAATCTGCCCAGTGTATCAGCCCAAAAAGTAGCTGCTGTGGTGGGACGAGGACAAGCAGCAGTGCTAGGGCTTTTGGTTTTAGGTGACAGAGTATCACTATCAGACTCTGGCATCTCTTCATCTGCCTCTACAGGTTACATTTTTTTTTTCTATCACGCACCCTCTGTATCAATTTGTCCCTCCATGTGGTCAAGCTATTTGTGCGGAGTGCTAAAGTTCCCTTTACTCTAGGATCACAAAGTGTGGCTAGTCAGTCAGTTGCTCCTTCAGCCTCCTTAGAAGGGCAGCAACATCAACAAGAAGATTACCACCAGGAAATACTTCCCTATTGCAAAGGAAATCATCTAATAGGTTCGAGAGGTGGGTGAAGAGGGGAATGACTTGTGCCAGGCTAGCGTTCTCTTGGCTTAAATTTTCTGTCACCACCTGAAAAGGTGTTAGGACTGCCAATAACTGTTCAATCATGGCCCAGTCATCCCTGCCCAGTGGTCTGTCAATGCCAATGGAATGTTTTTATATGCCATTGCATGGATTGCCTTTTGCTGTTCTAATATACGCTCCAGCATATGTAATGTGGAGTTCTATCTAGTACTCACATCTTGTTTGAGACGGTGCTCTGCAAGGCCAACATTTCTCTGTTCCTGCCTAAGGAGATGGCTATCTTTTACACTATGATGGAAGGGGCCAGCTATTTTACGGCAACACTCAAAAAGTGCTGCCAACCTTCCGGTGTTGTGATCGAGGGCAGACTTAACAACCAGATGCAGTACATGCGCCGTACAACGTACACCCACAAACCCACCCTCACAAAGTGCCTTTAGCATATTGGCTGCCCCATCGGTGACCACAAAACCCATTTGTGCCTTTGTCCCTGCCTGCTCTCCCAGCTACTGAGCCACCATATTATTCAGTGCATGTAGGATGTTCTGTGAGGTGTGCTGATGATCCATCACCTCAGCATGCAGGAGAAAGGAGCGGTACCCCTTGGTTACTACACCAGCCACTGAGTCTGAGGTTTTTGACCCTGAACTTTTTGGTGATATAACTGGTGACACATTTGGCAGCCACCAATGTGCCGTCAAAGACAGGAAGGCATGTTGGCCACTAGGAGCACTCCATAGGTCAGTGGTGAAGTGCACTGACTGTCCAGCAACTCCTTCTTTAAAACAATAACGCATGACCGGTAAAGTGAGGGAATTACACATCTACTAAATGTGGTACGAGCAGGAACCTTATAATGGGGTGCAACTGCCTCCATAAGTTGTTTAAAGGGGGTCCCCTTCCACCATATTAAAAGGAGCCCCTCCAACCGCTATGAGCTGGGCAATGAGGTGTGTAATTTTTCGCACCTGCTGTTTTGACATCCGACTGGAATGAAATACACCAATTTTCTCTATCATGGGCTGGGTGCATTTCATGTGATGTTGGCTGACACTTGGAGCAGCTCCACCAGAAGAGGCATGATCACCCTACCCCTTGTGATTCCTACTGGTGGTGACTGTGATACTGCTACTAGTAGTTCCCCTAGTAGTGCTGGGTGAAGCAGACACACCACTTTCTTCCCTTAACACCAATGGCTTGTGATGGGTGCGAATGTGTTGGTTCATTCCTGAATTAAATAAAAAGAGAGAAGCGCTCAACCTGGGAACGAACAATAGCATAATAGCTTGCTCTATGGCTAGTTACCACCCAAGAAGCAGCCTCTTTTTGCTCAACATGTGCCTTTCACAGAGAAGAACTTTCCTGAAGCATATCAGTCTGATCCTGACTTCACAGTACAGTCCAGCCCCGAAATACCAGGCAATCCCTCTCTGAACGAGAGAAACAGCAAAACCCCAGACGTACGTTTCGGCCTATTGTGGGCCTCGTCAGTGAGGTGCAGCCATATCCCTCATGCACACTGAGCAACGGGTCCACGTCTGGATTCCCGCATCACACTTAGGGAGACTTCCCAAAATGTCATAATTTGCATAAATAAAAAGAGAGAAGCGCTCAACCTGGGAACGAACAATAGCATAATAGCTTGCTCTATGGCTAGTTACCACCCAAGAAGCAGCCTCTTTTTGCTCAACATGTGCCTTTCACAGAGAAGAACTTTCCTGAAGCATATCAGTCTGATCCTGACTTCACAGTACAGTCCAGCCCCGAAATACCAGGCAATCCCTCTCTGAACGAGAGAAACAGCAAAACCCCAGACGTACGTTTCGGCCTATTGTGGGCCTCGTCAGTGAGGTGCAGCCATATCCCTCTAGGCACACTGAGCAACGGGTCCACGTCTGGATTCCCGCATCACACTTAGGGAGACTTCCCAAAATGTCATAATTTGCATAAATAAAAAGAGAGAAGCGCTCAACCTGGGAACGAACAATAGCATAATAGCTTGCTCTATGGCTAGTTACCACCCAAGAAGCAGCCTCTTTTTGCTCAACATGTGCCTTTCACAGAGAAGAACTTTCCTGAAGCATATCAGTCTGATCCTGACTTCACAGTACAGTCCAGCCCCGAAATACCAGGCAATCCCTCTCTGAACGAGAGAAACAGCAAAACCCCAGACGTACGTTTCGGCCTATTGTGGGCCTCGTCAGTGAGGTGCAGCCATATCCCTCTAGGCACACTGAGCAACGGGTCCACGTCTGGATTCTCGCATCACACTTAGGGAGACTTCCCAAAATGTCATAATTTGCATAAATAAAAAGAGAGAAGCGCTCAACCTGGGAACGAACAATAGCATAATAGCTTGCTCTATGGCTAGTTACCACCCAAGAAGCAGCCTCTTTTTGCTCAACATGTGCCTTTCACAGAGAAGAACTTTCCTGAAGCATATCAGTCTGATCCTGACTTCACAGTACAGTCCAGCCCCGAAATACCAGGCAATCCCTCTCTGAACGAGAGAAACAGCAAAACCCCAGATGTACGTTTCGGCCTATTGTGGGCCTCGTCAGTGAGGTGCAGCCATATCCCTCTAGGCACACTGAGCAACGGGTCCACGTCTGGATTCCCGCATCACACTTAGGGAGACTTCCCAAAATGTCATAATTTGCATAAATAAAAAGAGAGAAGCGCAAAAAGAGGCTGCTTCTAGGGTGGTAACTAGCCATAGAACAAGCTATTATGCTATTGTTCGTTCCCAGGTTGAGCGCTTCTCTCTTTTTATTTATGCAAATTATGACACTTAGTGAAGTCTCCCTAAGTGTGATGCGGGAATCCAGACGTTGACCCGTTGCTCAGTGTGCCTAGAGGGATATGGCTGCACCTCACTGACGAGGCCCACAATAGGCCGAAACGTACGTCTGGGGTTTTGCTGTTTCTCTTGTTCAGAGAGGGATTGCCTGGTATTTCGGGGCTGGACTGTACTGTGAAGTCAGGATCAGACTGATATGCTACAGGAAAGTTCTTCTCTGTGAAAGGCACATATTGAGCAAAAAGAGGCTGCTTCTAGGGTGGTAACTAGCCATAGAACAAGCTATTATGCTATTGTTCGTTCCCAGGTTGAGCGCTTCTCTCTTTTTATTTATGCAAATTATGACACTTAGTGAAGTCTTCCTAAGTGTGATGCGGGAATCCAGACGTGGACCCGTTGCTCAGTGTGCCTAGAGGGATATGGCTGCACCTCACTGACGAGGCCCACAATAGGCCGAAACGTACGTCTGGGGTTTTGCTGTTTCTCTTGTTCAGAGAGGGATTGCCTGGTATTTCGGGGCTGGACTGTACTGTGAAGTCAGGATCAGACTGATATGCTACAGGAAAGTTCTTCTCTGTGAAAGGCACATATTGAGCAAAAAGAGGCTGCTTCTAGGGTGGTAACTAGCCATAGAACAAGCTATTATGCTATTGTTCGTTCCCAGGTTGAGCGCTTCTCTCTTTTTATTTATGCAAATTATGACACTTAGTGAAGTCTCCCTAAGTGTGATGCGGGAATCCAGACGTGGACCCGTTGCTCAGTGTGCCTAGAGGGATATGGCTGCACCTCACTGACGAGGCCCACAATAGGCCGAAACGTACGTCTGGGGTTTTGCTGTTTCTCTTGTTCAGAGAGGGATTGCCTGGTATTTCGGGGCTGGACTGTACTGTGAAGTCAGGATCAGACTGATATGCTACAGGAAAGTTCTTCTCTGTGAAAGGCACATATTTAGCAAAAAGAGGCTGCTTCTAGGGTGGTAACTAGCCATAGAACAAGCTATTATGCTATTGTTCGTTCCCAGGTTGAGCGCTTCTCTCTTTTTATTTATGCAAATTATGACACTTAGTGAAGTCTCCCTAAGTGTGATGCGGGAATCCAGACGTGGACCCGTTGCTCAGTGTGCCTAGAGGGATATGGCTGCACCTCACTGACGAGGCCCACAATAGGCCGAAACGTACGTCTGGGGTTTTGCTGTTTCTCTTGTTCAGAGAGGGATTGCCTGGTATTTCGGGGCTGGACTGTACTGTGAAGTCAGGATCAGACTGATATGCTACAGGAAAGTTCTTCTCTGTGAAAGGCACATATTGAGCAAAAAAAGGCTGCTTCTAGGGTGGTAACTAGCCATAGAACAAGCTATTATGCTATTGTTCGTTCCCAGGTTGAGCGCTTCTCTCTTTTTATTTATGCAAATTATGACACTTAGTGAAGTCTCCCTAAGTGTGATGCGGGAATCCAGACGTGGACCCGTTGCTCAGTGTGCCTATAGGGATATGGCTGCACCTCACTGACGAGGCCCACAATAGGCCGAAACGTACGTCTGGGGTTTTGCTGTTTCTCTTGTTCAGAGAGGGATTGCCTGGTATTTCGGGGCTGGACTGTACTGTGAAGTCAGGATCAGACTGATATGCTACAGGAAAGTTCTTCTCTGTGAAAGGCACATATTGAGCAAAAAGAGGCTGCTTCTAGGGTGGTAACTAGCCATAGAACAAGCTATTATGCTATTGTTCGTTCCCAGGTTGAGCGCTTCTCTCTTTTTATTTATGCAAATTATGACACTTAGTGAAGTCTCCCTAAGTGTGATGCGGGAATCCAGACGTGGACCCGTTGCTCAGTGTGCCTAGAGGGATATGGCTGCACCTCACTGACGAGGCCCAGAATAGGCCGAAACGTACGTCTGGGGTTTTGCTGTTTCTCTTGTTCAGAGAGGGATTGCCTGGTATTTCGGGGCTGGACTGTACTGTGAAGTCAGGATCAGACTGATATGCTACAGGAAAGTTCTTCTCTGTGAAAGGCACATATTGAGCAAAAAGAGGCTGCTTCTAGGGTGGTAACTAGCCATAGAACAAGCTATTATGCTATTGTTCGTTCCCAGGTTGAGCGCTTCTCTCTTTTTATTTATGCAAATTATGACACTTAGTGAAGTCTCCCTAAGTGTGATGCGGGAATCCAGACGTGGACCCGTTGCTCAGTGTGCCTAGAGGGATATGGCTGCACCTCACTGACGAGGCCCACAATAGGCCGAAACGTACGTCTGGGGTTTTGCTGTTTCTCTTGTTCAGAGAGGGATTGCCTGGTATTTCGGGGCTGGACTGTACTGTGAAGTCAGGATCAGACTGATATGCTACAGGAAAGTTCTTCTCTGTGAAAGGCACATATTGAGCAAAAAGAGGCTGCTTCTAGGGTGGTAACTAGCCATAGAACAAGCTATTATGCTATTGTTCGTTCCCAGGTTGAGCGCTTCTCTCTTTTTATTTATGCAAATTATGACACTTAGTGAAGTCTCCCTAAGTGTGATGCGGGAAACCAGACATGGACCCGTTGCTCAGTGTGCCTAGAGGGATATGGCTGCACCTCACTGACGAGGCCCACAATAGGCCGAAACGTACGTCTGGGGTTTTGCTGTTTCTCTTGTTCAGAGAGGGATTGCCTGGTATTTCGGGGCTGGACTGTACTGTGAAGTCAGGATCAGACTGATATGCTACAGGAAAGTTCTTCTCTGTGAAAGGCACATATTGAGCAAAAAGAGGCTGCTTCTAGGGTGGTAACTAGCCATAGAACAAGCTATTATGCTATTGTTCGTTCCCAGGTTGAGCGCTTCTCTCTTTTTATTTATGCAAATTATGACACTTAGTGAAGTCTCCCTAAGTGTGATGCGGGAATCCAGACGTGGACCCGTTGCTCAGTGTGCCTAGAGGGATATGGCTGCACCTCATTGACGAGGCCCACAATAGGCCGAAACGTACGTCTGGGGTTTTGCTGTTTCTCTTGTTCAGAGAGGGATTGCCTGGTATTTCGGGGCTGGACTGTACTGTGAAGTCAGGATCAGACTGATATGCTACAGGAAAGTTCTTCTCTGTGAAAGGCACATATTGAGCAAAAAGAGGCTGCTTCTAGGGTGGTAACTAGCCATAGAACAAGCTATTATGCTATTGTTCGTTCCCAGGTTGAGCGCTTCTCTCTTTTTATTTATGCAAATTATGACACTTAGTGAAGTCTCCCTAAGTGTGATGCGGGAATCCAGACGTGGACCCGTTGTTCAGTGTGCCTAGAGGGATATGGCTGCACCTCACTGACGAGGCCCACAATAGGCCGAAACGTACGTCTGGGGTTTTGCTGTTTCTCTTGTTCAGAGAGGGATTGCCTGGTATTTCGGGGCTGGACTGTACTGTGAAGTCAGGATCAGACTGATATGCTACAGGAAAGTTCTTCTCTGTGAAAGGCACATATTGAGCAAAAAGAGGCTGCTTCTAGGGTGGTAACTAGCCATAGAACAAGCTATTATGCTATTGTTCGTTCCCAGGTTGAGCGCTTCTCTCTTTTTATTTATGCAAATTATGACACTTAGTGAAGTCTCCCTAAGTGTGATGCGGGAATCCAGACGTGGACCCGTTGCTCAGTGTGCCTAGAGGGATATGGCTGCACCTCACTGACGAGGCCCACAATAGGCCGAAACGTACGTCTGGGGTTTTGCTGTTTCTCTTGTTCAGAGAGGGATTGCCTGGTATTTCGGGGCTGGACTGTACTGTGAAGTCAGGATCAGACTGATATGCTACAGGAAAGTTCTTCTCTGTGAAAGGCACATATTGAGCAAAAAGAGGCTGCTTCTAGGGTGGTAACTAGCCATAGAACAAGCTATTATGCTATTGTTCGTTCCCAGGTTGAGCGCTTCTCTCTTTTTATTTATGCAAATTATGACACTTAGTGAAGTCTCCCTAAGTGTGATGCGGGAATCCAGACGTGGACCCGTTGCTCAGTGTGCCTAGAGGGATATGGCTGCACCTCACTGACGAGGCCCACAATAGGCCGAAACGTACGTCTGGGGTTTTGCTGTTTCTCTTGTTCAGAGAGGGATTGCCTGGTATTTCGGGGCTGGACTGTACTGTGAAGTCAGGATCAGACTGATATGCTACAGGAAAGTTCTTCTCTGTGAAAGGCACATATTGAGCAAAAAGAGGCTGCTTCTAGGGTGGTAACTAGCCATAGAACAAGCTATTATGCTATTGTTCGTTCCCAGGTTGAGCGCTTCTCTCTTTTTATCATTCCTGAATTAGTCAGATGCCCCAACACTCTACCCCGGCTGACTTCACTACCACACAATTTGCATTTGGCTTGGCGACCATCACCAATAGCCTCAAAATGCTTTCACACTTGTGCGCGACGGATACATTTGCCACTGTGCAGTGAAGAATCTTTTGTGACAGTTTCTTTGGACGCACATGCTGTAGCAACTTCTTTTGTTTTTGTTATATCATGGCCTTCTCTCTGTGACGTAACAGGAGAGCTCGGTGACACTGGTGGTGACGTTGTTTGAGACAGAGAGGAATACAAATCTATAGAATAGGGTGAATTATAGGCAGGGGAATAGTGAGTATGATCATCTGGTTCTAAATTATAAGATGACACTATATAACATATTCAATGTTAGTAAAGATGGATTTATCACTAGCGGCATATGTTGGGGAGCCCTCTTCTCCCTGGTGATTACTGGTGCCCTCTTCACTTATATCAATAGCAGATGGGCTATCAATAATTTTGGCACTGGCAGTAGCGGTGGTGGTGGCGGCAGTATGAGCATGAGAAATATTTTCTTCCTCATACTCAAATACTTCACATTTGGGATGCTTAAATGAAGGTTCACTGTAAAAAGCCTGCGTTGGCACTGCCTGGCCTCTACTGTAAAATACGTTAGTTGGCAACACGGTACTAGAACTGGACATAGTGGAGGTGGTGACACAACTGGCACTAGTGATTGTACATGTTGTTTGGGGGTAAGATCCGCAAAATCAAGACGCCGCCGAAATGCTGACTGCTTCCTGGTCTCAGAGGAGGACCTATCAACCCTGCTAGAGGATTGTGAACTTAAATTTTGACTCACAGACCTTTGACATTTAGAGGGTGGGCTCAGATGACTACTAGTACTACTGCTAGTGAATCTGCTTCTAGCTCTGCTTGAACCCATTAACTTTACCTTAGGCACAGAAACAGGACAGGGCAGCAGTTCCTGCTGCTTCATTTGCCTCTCCTTTGTAGTATCACGTCTCTTGTGATACCTAAATGATGTTTCACGTGTGGAGGCTGGATGACAAATGTCTGTGCCTGGCAATGAGGATGTGGAAGGATTTGACGCAGACAATAGCGGTACACATGTGGTGGCACTGGTTACTGTGTCACTGCTGCTGGTTTTTGGAGGAACATGAGGTGGGGGATGACTATCCATTACAAATAATTAGGTAGTTGTCTACTAATTATATATATTTAAAAAATAAAAATGGCAAAATTAAATAATGGTAAATATTACTATAGAATTATATAATTATTATCAATTATAAACAAAAAAAATGTTTTTTAATTAATAATAATTTTTGGGTCTAGATACTATCACACACACAATCAATAAAAAATATATATTTAACCACAAAGATTAAATATAATATAGATTGGATAATGTGTCTTCTGCTGATGTGTTCAAAAAACAAAAATCATATGCTCAAGGACAAGTGTGCCTGTAATCTAAGTTTAAGACAGCACAGCAGTAACTCTCTTAAACAAACAACAAAAATGTAATTAAATTTTGTGTGGATATCTACAATGATGAATAGTAAACATACACACACACACAAAAAAATATCAAATTATATTTATTCACAAAGAGTAAATAATAATAATATAGGGTAATGTGTCTTCTGCTGATGTGTTCAAAATCCTATACTCAGTCACCAACCTGTGTGCCTGTTATCTAAGTTTAAGACAGCACAGCAGTAACTCTGTTAAACCAAAAAAAAATTGGAGTGAGCTGAGCTCATAGATAGAACTCGCAAAAAGTCACCCAAGACAATCAATACAATACACAATTATAATAAAATTCAACTAACTACTCTAGTGAGAAGTTCAAATAACAATTATTAATGCAAGAACTATAAGATAAAGATATATTTGACTGTTGTAAAACTTTCTCCCTTGAGTCACAATTTCAGCAAAAAATAATAATATAATAAGCAAAACTACACAGACCAGTAAATCTCTAGGACACTGTGCCTTCTTCTCTTCTGTTCTGTGCAACTTCAGGGCTTGTCTTCTGCTGCAATGCTGACAGCCTGCAAGTCTGAATAATGTCTGCCTTCTGCTTAACAACAGCACAGAACAAGCACAACCCTTGAGGAAAGCTATAGCACATTGCACTGCGTGTGACAGTAATCCAACCCACAACATTAAAGCAATATAATTATTGGACCAGAAAACTATCACTGTGACAGTAATCCAACCCACAAAACAAAAGGAATGATCTGATTGGACAAGAAGACCGTAGAAGAATATGACACTACACTCATTTTAATAAACAAATTAATTCAAATTGATTCGTTGTCACTCGTTAATTATGTTACGTCGATTCGGATTGTTCTGTAAATCACCAGTAGTATAGTATTATATTATATTATTATATCAGTAGTATACCATGCTAGTCCAAAAAACGAACTATATATTTTATCTGTTCAATTAAAAATTAAATATCTCATTTTCTAACTATTTTGTGGTTCTTTGGATCTAATAATAATATTTATTTTAAGAAATACAACTGCGCCACGCACATCCGAATGAAAACGAATATGTCCGAACGATTCGAATATTTCGGAACAAATGCATTCGGATTAGTAGTGTATTAATATTAAATTAAATATATATAGTATACCATGCATTTTATCTGTTCAATCTCACTCATATTTTAATTATTTGATAATAAATAATTAAATATCTTGTTTTCTAACTATTTTGTGGTTCTTTGGATTTAATAATAATATTTATTTTAAAAAATAGAACTGCGCCACGCACATCCGAATGAAAACGAATAAGTCTGAACGATTTGAATATTTCGTAACAAATGCATTCGGATTAGTATGATTTCGGAAAGGATTTCATTCGGATATTCAAAACGGTCCGAAGCTCCGAATTCGACCAAATTTGCCCGAATTCGAATTCGGAACGAAACAAATAGCACATGTCTAATCATGACTGCAGTCACCACTTCAGCTGTTGGGCCCTCTTCAGTCTTTCTCCTTTCCTACACAACAGAATGTTGTTTGCTGTATTGCAAATTGGACTTTTTTATTGGACTTGGAGATTGTTTGAGCAACTCCTTTCACAGGCTCTCTTTACTATATCTAACCTTGTCCAGTCACGCCCACACCCAATTGGTACACGCAGATAGAGCATGCAATTTTAAATAATTTTCCAATATATTTCTATTATCTAATTTGTTTCATTCTCTTTGTATCATTTGTTGAATCATATACCTAGGTAGGCTCAGAAGCTACTGATTGATGGCTGTCTAGATATGCCTAAAGGAACCACCTCAACCCCTCCCAGAAATGCCAGCCACACTTCCAGCCCATCCAGCTACACCCTGTTCTCATTCTTGACCACCCTGATACAACCACTGAGATTAGAGTTGCCAACCCTGCCTTTTTTCCAGGGATCTCCTTTATTTACTCAAACTTTTTTACAATCTCCCAGGTTCCCTTATTTATCTACTATTAGAACATGAGTGTCCCATATTTTTTACAACATGTAAAATCTTAATTTCAAACATTTAATCTAGTACTCTTGTTATATAGTTAATAATGTTGATGTATCTGACATATTAATGTCTTTACTCCCACTTGGACATGAAACCTATACATTTTCTATCATGATTCAGTTTTGCAAGAATGTTATCCATTTGCAAAATCACTAGATGGCAACACTATTCCCTGACATGTGGTGCTCCTACCTAGGTATCACTTTAACAAAGAATATTATGGGCAGAAAGCAAATTTGATAATAGAAGTAAATTGGAAACACTTTGAAAATTGTATGCACTGTCTGAATCACCAAAGAAAATGTGTGGTTTTTATATCCATTAAATAAGAAATAGAATTCACCAATTTGCACAAAGCTGTTGAATGTATTAAAGTAGAAAGCGTGAATGAAGATGATTTGGACAAATAATTTGTACCAAACTGTAGCAAATTGTAAAATAAAGTGTGTGTTTTTTCAGCAGCTACTGTATAATTTGTTACTTTCCTATGTGATGATTATTGATTCCTTAGTCTCCTTTAATTTCTTCAAAACATCTTAGCAACCCTATCCCAGAGTAAAGAAAAACAAGTTGATGTTAGGCATATTATATATATCTTATTCCTATTCAAACACAGATTAACATTACTCTATGAAACACTTGCTGCAGATATGCAATAGAGAAGATGACTGTGCTAATAGAGATATGAAGTGATGGTGAGATTAGAAATGTTGTTATCATTTAGAAAATGATGTTATATTATATATTGTATAGACATGTGCATGGCGAAAAAATTTGGTTCGGTTCGGATCGATTCGGATTTTTTTGAATTTCGGTTCGGAGCGATTCAAATTCAGAAAAATTTGAATCAATTCGGTTCGGATTTGTTTCGGATTCATTCAGATTCTAATAAATTCGGCTGGATTCAGTTCGATTCGGTTCGGTTCGGAAATTCGGAATTTCGGTAAGTGTTAGGTGGGATTAGACTAGTATTATGTACTAAATTCGTCTGGATTCGGTTCGATTCGGTTGGGTTCGGTTCGGAATTTCGGTAAGTATTAGGTGGGATTAGACTTATACTGTACAATACTAGTGTAATCCATGGCCATCCGAATTTACCGAATAAATCCGAAGTAATTCGGATTTATTCAGTAATTCGGCAGTATTTTAATTCGGAAATTCGGTTCGATTCGAATCGCCGAATTTGCAGAATTTTCCGAATTTCTGAATCGATCCGAAACGAATCGCACATATCTAATATTGTACAAGTTTGCTTGGGGAGGCAGCAGGTTTTACCAACCCACAGAGCTGGTGCATTACTATTTGCAACTAATCTTTTTTTATTAATTGTGTCCTGTAGCAAACCCATTTTCCTTTATACCAGATCAAACCTGGCAAAAAGGTGTTAAGCCATAAAGCTTGGAATAAATAAACATAAGTAAGTGGAAAAAAGGCAATCTAGACCCTATTAGATGCTAAATATTTTGAACCAGCCACAGGGAACTTCTTCATTGCAGAGGACTACACATTCCTTCACCTATACAAAAGATGCCACCATGCAGTCATCTTGCATATAGGTCGTTTTTGCATTCTCTGTGGTATAATAAGGAGGAACTGGAGGTCCCGAGGGCCGTACAGAAATATAACCACACAGTGATTTCCTGACACTATTGCTTCTGTGCATCTATGATCTTAGATCATACATTATGGCTTTAGGTATTGACTTTCATTGAATGAAGATTCAAATCAGCCAATAGGAATGCAAGGGTATACCCCCATATATCTGGGTACCTCACATTCACTATTCAGTGTGCAGCTGGAGACCACATGAAGAGGAGCTCCATGTTGAAGTTCTGAAGAGGAGGACCGAAGTCGTCACCACCAGGAAGAAGATAAGACGATAGATGAAGATGGACCGCCACCGGGATGAAGATGGAGCACCGCTGGGATAAAGATGGAGCGCTGCCGCCATTATCATCGGTGGTACCAACTTTGGGGTAAGTGGGTTTTTTTTTTTATAGATTAGGGTTTAAATTTTTTGGGGGCAGCAAAAGAGCTTAATGCCCATCCTAATGCCCTTTTCAGGGCACTTTGTACTTTTTTTAGATAGTTTTTTTTTTAAAAAAAAAAAAGCTGATTGCTTTAGGACAATGTCCTACAAAAGACCCTTTTAAGGGCTATTGGTAGTTTATTTATAAAACAGTTTTTTTTTATTTTGGGGTTATTTTTTAAGGGGTATTAGAATAAGATGAATTATTTGCGGTGGGCTACGTGGCTGTTTAGGGGTTATTAGGCTAGGGGCTTATAGTGATTCGGTAAGCACATGAGTAGGGTTTTTTTCACTTTTTTTCTCCATTGATCTCTATAGGGGAATACACAAACGCACAAGCGAAAACTAAAGTTAGGTTTTTTGGACTATTCGGGTTAACGCTAGCGCAAAATATGTTGTTTTTTTTGGAACTTGTAATACCAGTGCAACCAGAATAGCACAAAAAGCTTAACGCTAGTGGCGCTTAGGCAAAAAAAAATACAAGACATTTCTGTTGTGTTAGTATAGATTAATATAATAGCAAAATCTTAGTGATTTTAAAACAAATTAACATCCTTTTTTACTGCAAATATTTTTCAATAGCCAAACTCCACCCACCATTTGCCTTAGTTGGAGGAGCCAATCTGGGCTTTAGTCCACAGACAACAAAGCTAGTCACTGTCATAAAATTATTATCAAGTAGACTGTTTTGCAGTTGTTATCTGATAAAGCTAAATAAGGACAGATATGTAGTAGAGTAAGCCTTAAGAGGTCAGCAGGTTGCATTTTAAGCTCTATTTTCAGATCTAAATTACATGGAAAGAGGGCAAAATAAACAATGAAAATATATTGCAAAGTTGTTTCATTATGCATAAATAAACATTTTATACAAAAATCTAAAGATATTTACTGTCCTTTAAAGGAACATTAAACACTAAATAAATGTTAGATAGAAAGATGTATTCAAAGAAAAGATTAGTCTGAGAATAACATGTAGATGTATTTTTTAAAGTTTCATTAGTTGTTTAAATATTAACAAAATAAGTGTAAAGTTTTAGTGTCTATAATACAATGGGGGCTGCCACGTTGTAACTTAGGTTACCTTCTCTGCTGTGGCCAATTAGAGACAGTTATAAATAGGTCACTAGAGTGTGCAGCCAATGACTGTGTAGAATATTACAGTGTTCTTCACTTCCATTTCTAACTAACTGAAAAGCTCACAATTTCAGAATGGAATTACAGGAAAAGGGGACAAAATAGATAATTAAAGAATATGGCAGAGTTTTATTTACGTATATGCTTTATCATTTTATATTACCATCTCAAAGTGTTTAATGTCCCTTTAAGTCCTGTCTCAATACATGACTAAAAGTGGAGGGGCTCTCTCCCTGGATCGGCGGCAGGTGCGAAGAGGAGACATGCAAGTTGTTGTTTGATATTAAATTTATTGGGGGGGGGGTAGAGGGAGTTTATGGTTTATTATTTATTGTTAAGATATACAGAAAGGGGGGAAAGGGAGAAGAAAACGTTTTTTTGTTTCAAGAAAATACAACAAAATGATACAGAGAAAAGGGGGAAGCCAAAGAAATTTTCATCTCTTCTGTGGTTCGATTGTTGCATCCTCCATTCTCTGTTAATGCCAACGATGAGATGCTTATTCACACTGAGCTCCAGAACTTTCCGAACCCAACTACCGAACAAAAACTGCTCATTTGGAGAGCCCGTTTACTTTTAGACTTGGCTTATCAGGTCACAGCAAATATAATAGACTCTAAACTGACGGTCTCTTATCAAAGGAGTGGCGGGAGGTTGAATTCTTATTGGAAATTGTACAAGGTGTGGTTTATTCTTTATGTGTTGTGCAATAAAAATTATTTCAACTAAGTCCTGTCTCAAAAACAACAATATATGGTTTGCCTTGTTATTTTGACCTGCTAGCAACAGGATGAAAGGTTGTAAAAAAACTATCAATGATTTGCCTGAATTGGCAGGACCATGTGTATATTATCACATTATGTTCTTACACAGGACAAATCCTTTATCCAGCAAATATGGTTAATTAATTCAGCAATAAATGTTTACTCTTATGCAAAGTCATAGAAGCAATGAAAGAACCTCCCTGGGAAATATTGGCTGAGAATAAGGGTTACACATTCATAAGGTCATATGTGTTTATTTTAAGTAACCACAAATCGTTCCTCTCTTGGTTTTGTTGTGATTACTTTAGATCTGCCCTGCATTCAATGGAAAACTGTGAGTTAAATAAATTGCATATGCATATGAACAGACAACTGCAATACTGCTAATCTTTTCATATGTGTGTAAATATGAGAAATGTTATTAGTTAAGAGAAATATATATATATTGACTTACTTTACTTCTATAAAAACTAATAAGCAATGATTAGCTAGACATGGCCACTGTTTGAACATGCACAATTGCGGGAATAAAGCAAAAATGTTTCTATGTTAATGTACAAACCTAGATAGACCTGTACCTAATTTGCTGCTTGAAGAGTAATGTTGCTATTGCATTATCAAAGTACTAAAAGATTCCTTACATGCAGGTATATATACGAAATAGGGCTAGATTACGAGTGGAGCTCTATTTATTGCTCACACGCTAACTCCGCTAGAAGTAAGTTTTTTGCGAGCATCCGGTACCGTGCGTATTAAAAGATGAAAGTTAAAGGTTTTCACTCACTAACCCGATGCGCACAAAAAACTGAAGTTGGAATATTGCAACGTCATTAGTGTATTCCCGCATAGACTTTAATGGAGCGCAAAAAGCTGCAAAAATACACCCAACAATTCATGCAAACCCGAACGCATTTTCTCAAGTGCGCTAACCTGACATGAAATATAAATATTTCACATTCCAATGTTCTTCCTATAGAAGAATATGTTCTTTTAATTTATAAATACATTTTTCTATACATATCTGTTTTTTTGGTACAATATATACCTATATATGATTCTATATAGGTATACATATATATATATATATATATATATATATATATATATATATATATATATATATATATATATATATATATATATATAAAAATAGCTATTTAAAATACTAAGAACATATTCCCCTATGTGAAGAACATTGAAATGTGAAATATTTACATTACATATATAATTAAACACTTTATTAAATTTAAATATTGCATAAGTATGATTTTTCATGTTTTTAGCTACTTGACTGCACAGAGCTCCAATGCACTTATATATGTCTATATATACATAGCTTGTAAAGGCTTTATTTTGTGTATCCTGTCTGAGGGCTCATTTCCATTGAGTCATTAGCTCCTGCGTTCCTTACCTGTGATTGGCTACAGAGGGAAAGATACAGCAGTTAGTTGCAGTGTTAGGAGTTTGGTGTTTTTTGAGCAAGGTTAAGTGATTTGGTCAGCTAATAAACAATCAAAAATCAGCCATTTTTTAAAAACGTAAAGTTAAATTTATTTTTAAAGATAATATTTAGTGCTGCCCCATGCAAAAGTCTATTTAGAGTTATGTGCTTAATTGTATTTTTATATGTAAGTTCATATTAAATATAATTAAAGGGACATTAAACCCAAAAGATGTATTTCATGATTCAGATAGATCATACAATTTTAAACAACATTCCAATTTACTTCTATTATCTAATTTGCTCCATTCTTTAGCTATCCTTTGTTGAAGAAATAGCAATGCACATGAGTGAGCCAATCACATTAGGCATCTATGTACAGCCACCAATCAGCAGCTACTAAGCCTAGCTAGATATGCTTTTCAACAAAGGATATCAAGAGAATTAATCGAATTAGATAATAGAAGCAAATTGGAAAGTTATTTAATTGTATGCTCTATCTGAATCATGAAATAAGTTTCATGTCCCTTTAAGAACCTAACTCCAACCTGCCTGGGGAAGCACTAAATATTACATATACAATTAAAAAAGAGAAACACTTGCGTTGTTTGCAAACTTTAAGACCCCAATGGAAAACAGGCATCAAAAAGCTTATTTTTCCTCATTTACACTTAGTTGAATCTGCCATAATGTTTGAGACAGCTTCTGACAGTGTTCTAACTGTTTGCGTGTTCAATGGAAACCTAGTATAATTCAACGCTTTTATTATTTGCTATAGAATGCGTAATTTTTTTTGTCAGACTGACTGCAGATGCCGGTAATGGTGGAAAACGCACGACTGGAAAAAGTTATTAAGTTTTTTTATGGCCTTTGATGCCATTTTGTTGTTTTGCAACCTTGCGCAAAACCATTGACAATGCACTTTACTATTAGGTGATGTCTGGTCAGAAACTTTTTTAGTTTTTTTTTAAATTGTGTTGGGTTATTTTATTTCTCTTGTGATGTTTTTCACACTATTGTACATGTATTTTCTAAAAATAATATAGCAGATAATGCTGCATTTCACTGGGGTCGATTGCAATCTTTAAGAAAAGCTTATCACTTTATTTATCTATAAATATCCCCGTAGAGTTTAATGGTTCATTTTAATAACGTTTTCTACAGGATTTGACCCAAATATGTTTACTCCCTAAAGTAAGTGTTGTGCAGATGCCTGGGATACTTGATTGCTCAGGAATAGCTTGTTTTATGAAATGGAAGGATATGCCAATAAGGACGCATCCCTAAATACTAAAATTAAGCAAAGCTCATGAGGATGATATATTTTACATTGAAACATATACAGCATGATAGTAAGCTGTTTTATTTGGAGCATAAACCTAAACTCTATCTTTAAGAAAACTGTAGTGTATAATAAATATAATCTTTACACTTATAGGCTAGATCACAAGTGAAAGTAAATGGTTGTGCTCGAGCACAAACAAAATTTATACTCAAAGTATTAGCACGTCTGTAGACCTAGGGGCCGAATTATCAAGCTCCGAATGGAGTTGATGCCCCTGTTTCTGTGCGAGCCTTCAGGCTTACCGGAAACAGCAGTTATGAAGCAGCTGTCTAAAGACTGCTGCTCCATAACTGGTCCACTGCCTCTGAGACTGCGGTCTAATATATGCACATTGTTTTTTAGACATAATGATATTACACATTTAATAGACTACAGTATAGTGTAAATAGAACTTTAATATACACTGGGAAACAAAACAATTAGGGTGACTCACTTTATTGCTATATTTACTTTATTGCGGTGGTCTGGAACCAAACCAGCAATATTTTTTATTTATGCCTGTATATGGAGATCTACTTCTCCACCCCTGCTCTCTTTCCCTCAGTCCTTTCTCATGTCAGCGACTGTTTAGCTGGTATTTCTTCCTGGGTGGCCTCTCACCACCTAAAGATTAAACATGTCAAAGACTGAGCTCCTTCTAACCCCCACTTGACTCAAATCTATCCTTCATTTCCCACATCCAATTGCTTTCTTCATCCTGCCGCTACCACCTACGCAATATTTCCAAGATTCACCCTTTTCTGAGCACTAACACCTCAAAGCAATTAATCCTCTTCTTGTTATTTCCCGACTTGACTACTGCAATCACCTACTTACTGGCCTCTCTCTTTCCTGCCTCTTCCCCTTCAATCCGTCCTAAATGCCTCTGCCAGGCTAATCCACCTTTACCGTCAGTCTGTATCTGCTGCACCTTTCTGTGAGTCCCTTCATTAGCTCCCCATTCACAGCAGAATTAAATTAAAAATTCTCACCCTTACATAAAAGTCTCTCACCAACGCCGCTCCCCACTACTATCCTCTCTAATCAACAAGTATACTTTAGCCCGCCCACTAAAATCCAATAATGACCTGCTCCTTGCATCTTCGACTATTACCTCTTCCCATGCTAGACTGCAGGACTTCTGTCGTGCAGCACCTACCCTTTGCCCTAATTATTCTTGTTTTAAATACTCCCTGAAGACTTTTTTGTTCAGAGAAGCCTACCACCCAACTCAGTAATAAAATAATTCCACTTACCTAACATTTCCCTCATCTAACTATGTATTAACATCTTTCTCAATCTTGCAGTCCTCCTCCTGTTTCTCAACCTCCTACCCTTCTAGATTGTAAGTTCCCACGGGAATAGGGCCCTCAATTCCTTCTGTATGTGTTTGTCAAGCTTTGTCTTGTCTCATACAAGTTTTACATCATTGTTTTATTTAACCAAATAGTATCTATGCATAGCGCTGCAAAATACGTTGGCTCTTCATAAATAAAGTATAATAATAATAACAATTGCGTGTTGTGGAAACCCTGTGTTGATCATGTCTATCGGTGCCATTTTCCTATATACTGTAAATACACATATAAACACATAAATACACATGTATACAAATATAAAGACATATATACACATGAATACACATATATACCCACCTATATATACACACCACCAGCAAAAAGATTATAGCTCACTGAAGGCTCAGATGATGGTTAGCATTTTTTAGCAATAACGTATTTTTTAATTAAGGTATGTACATTGTTTTTTTGTTATTTTTTTTTCATTAGTTTCAATTACTTTATTGCTATATTCTATACTCTGTTACTTTTCTAGATGAAATAATGGACTATCACAGATACTCCTACATATGTATACTACTATGTCCAGGCTTCTGTCTTTAAAGGGAAATGCTAGGAAAATTTGAAATGCACACTAGTGAATTACAAATTTAATTAATTTTTTGCAAAGTTATTGCTACTTTCATGTCTTTGATGTAGATGCACGTAGCTTATGCCTGTATGCTCCATAGGTGGGGTGCACAGCAAGTATTGCTAAAGTTTAATACAATAATTTTCTAAATAGATGTATAGTGAAAAAAATGTTTATGATCAAACTTGGGATGCACTGATGTGTATGTAAAATGTAACTCAAAATGTACCTTCACACTATAAAGGTACATTTCCATAAATTGAATATTTACAAAAAAATAAAAAATAAATATTTCATAATATCAGCAGTAGTTTAAGTTGTAAAAGTGATTGGCAGTGTTTATCCAGTTACTTCTTTTACCATTTTTATTTCACACTGGTTTCTTACTGCACATTCTCTCACCCACATACTTTTCACTTGTCGTGTCTCTTCCTGCATTTCTTTATCTTATCTAGTTCTCTGTAGCTCATTGTGATCTGCACACAGAATGTAGCCTACCTTTGCTTTGTCACATGTTCACAATTAGCTATGACTAAAGGTCAGTGATATGTCAGTTCCTGGATACTAAAACAAAAACAAACACCACACTAAGGGCTAGATTACTAGTGGGGCGCAATTTATTTTCCCCCGCTCACACGCTAAATGCGCTCAAGTAAAGTTTTTAACGCAGCTGGATTTGCAAGCGTATTCCAAGTTATAAGTAAAAAGTTAGCGCTAGATTACAAGTGGATAGGTTAATATCGCTTGCGTTCAAACGATATTAGCGCTTCACTTTGTAATGCCAGCGAACGATAATGTGCACTGGTATTACAAGTAAATCGCAATGCAAACGCAAGCTCGCATTCACATTGCTAGGAAACATTGTGCTCACGAGAGCGTGCTTCCATAGGCTCCTATGGAAGCGCCGTTCTGATGCCATTAAAGATGGCATAAGAACCTCGCGCAGCGAAAGGGGTAAGAAGCGCAGCCATGGGCAGCATTTTTAAATATATATGTATTTAAATATATACATATATATTTATGTGTCAATTTGTGTATATACACATATTAACACATAAATATATATGTATATAATCATATACATATATATTTACATTGGAATCTATGGGAACACACAGTTCCCATAGACCGCAATGTAAAGGCACTTTTCAGTGCCGTTATTTTTCTAACACTCCTCAGCCACCAATTTTACCCCCCAAAACTGCCTAGTGCCGTTATTTTTAATTTAAAAAGGTACATTTTTGGGGCGGAGCCAAGCCGTGCTGGGACATGGTTGACTTTATGTGAAGCTCCGTAGTTGTTGCCGCTCATCTAATAGGAGGTGATATGGTGGAGACCCTAATTCCTATTAACACACCTTCCTAACTACACTGAGGAGACCAGGAGCAACGTTGAACCCTTTCGTTACTTTATTCCCCCCCCCCCTTCTCTGCCTAAACAGAACGGGCCTCTACTCGCAACAAAGGTCCGGTCGCCATCTTGGACCGGGCTTTACATAACACGCAGCAATCTGAACGGCGGCTCTCTTCATACAAGCCCTAACAAAAACTGCTACAACTAGAAAGCCTACAACCCATATCTAGGAGCCCACAAGACAGGACCTACCGGACTGGGAGGCGCAGCTCCGGGCTGCCGTGGACGTTTGCGGTCGTTCCAGTCACGCTGCCTCTGCACTGTATATAAAGGGCCCAGGAGACAACAAAGATAGCTTGACACAAAAGCACAGGTGAGAGTGCATCAGCCCCTGATCTTTACACAATTGTCACGGCCCATGGACACAGGGGCAGAACCCTTAAAGGCACAGCTACACAATAGGGGCTGAGAAAGAGAGAGCTTCCTGCCTTCTGCATACTGCATAATAGGAACCTTACTATAATGGTCCTAAGCTGCAATCAAGGTTTTAAATATTAATAGCCAGATTGAAGGAACAACTGACATAATAACCCTACGTACTAAAACTATATAGATAAAAATAAAAAGAGGCTAGAAAAGCTGCCTTCCAACCACCGTTAATAGTGTTTTATTTCAGAGGCTGCAATATTTTTTTATTTTTTTTACTAAGTGGAGGCCTATTAGATCCTGACATAAATACGGTGGCACATCACTTCATGTAGGGCTACCTAAAATATAAAAAGGCAGAGTTTCCCAAAAGCCAGAGCAGGACTATCATATATAATACCCATATTCATAAGTGACAAAGAGGGGAGGGATCTCAGGGGTTAACACGATGTCCCAACGCAAAGGGCCTAAACCAGACAAGGGCAGCAAGTTAACAATATCTACTCCTTCCGTGTCCACCTTTTTTCAGCCCTCAGATCCTAACTCATTACAGACTTCCCAATCGCAAGAACAGCTTCTCCCGGAGATGCAATCAGAGTATACGCCTTCGCAATATAAATCCCTGCTAGCTTTGCCATCACAAATAGCAGATCTCCCCTCCAAATCAGATTTCGAATCGCTAAAATCCTTCATAAAAGGCGAAATGAGAGAACTAAAGAAAGACTTAAATGATATGAGCTCCAGGCTCGATTACATAGAGGAGGGCCAGGAGGCGCTTAATTCCATGGTTAGTACAAATAAACAACAACTATCCATACAGGATTCCATGGTTCAGTCTCTACAGGAAAAACTAGAGGATCTTGATAACCGTGGGAGGCGGAACAACATTAGGATCAGAGGCATCCCCGAAGAGATCTCCCAAGAGCTGTTAAAATCGTATGTCAAAGATCTGTTTCACTCCTTAAACCCCAGATCACCCTCTTTGCAAAATGACAACATTGAACGGATTCATAGGGCACTTAGACCCCCTTCTAAACCTCCCGCTCCACCTAGAGATGTGATTATGAGGTTCTTAAGATTCACTACCAAAGAAGAAATTTGGCAGGCGGCAAGATCAAGAAGATCCATAACATTCAAGGATCATACCTTACAAATATTCCAGGACCTCTGCCCACAAACCATACAGAGGAGGAAGGAAGTCAGATTTCTTACTAAAGCCCTACAAGACCACAATATTAGATACCGTTGGGGATTCCCTTTCAGTTTAATCATCAACCCTTAATAACATATGTATAGTAATCAAGAGCATTATGCAACACCATTTACTCCCCGATCAAGGTGTATAACTTTAAAAATACACTTTATGTTGGAATAGTTTATAGTTTTTGTTTCTTTTATAATAGTATGGTCACATTTTCTGTCTATGTGATGTCTCATGCTTTTTACTTAATATCGCTCATAACTACCTTGAACTGTGAAGCTGAACTGTACTTGTTGTTTGTAACTTCCTATATGCCATTATGTACCAATGTTGATAGATAGGTCAAATCTTAAAATCCTCTCTCATAATGTCAAGGGGTTTAATATTCCACAAAAAAGAACCATTGCATTTAGAGATTACAAAAGGCTCAGGTGCGCTATTGTAATGCTGCAGGAGACCCATTTCAAAAGGGGGCGAGAACCCCAAGCTTCATTTAAGAAATTCGGTACAGCTTATTTTTCTTCTAATAGTTCTAAGCATAATTGAGTATATACAATGATTAGCAAGAATCTCCCTTTTCAGGTGACATCAGTTAACAAAGACAAAATGGGAAGATATCTAATTATTTCTGGGCTATTGAAACCATAAACCTATAACCCTAGCTAATATATATGCTCCTAGCCTAGATGCCCCCAGTTTCTTCCACCAGATCTGCAATAAACTTTTAGAGTCTCCTGGGGGTAGTTTGGTAGTGGGTGGCGATTTTAATGTTGCCCTAGATCCTACTATGGACTGTTCTGCCGGGAAGTCATCAATTCCCAACAAGACCTTGAAATGAATTAGATCCAAATTATCTACTCTGGCCATCCATGATATCTGGCGACTCCACCACCCAGACACAAGAGATTTTACTTTTTATTCCCATCCACATCAAAATTATTCCAGAATAGACTATATGCTCACAGATGTAACTAGTTTAGCACATGCCCGACACTCAGAAATATACCCCATAACATGGTCAGACCATGCTATGGTTAGTTGTACATTTGATTTTCCTGTGCACACCCCCCAGACAAGATCATGGAGGCTAGATGAATCCCTTCTGAAGGATCCATTAACACGGATTCAACTAACTAAGTCTATTGAAGACTATTTTAAACTAAATAACACACCTGACATATGCCCGCAGCACATCTGGAATGCCCATAAGTGCGTACTCAGAGGTGAGCTAATTGCTTTGAAAGCAGCCAAAATAAAACAACAGCAATACTACTTAACCTCCCTACTTACTGATTTAAATAAACTCCAAGAAATACATAAATTATTTCCAAAAGACCGATCCCTCCTTGAAAGTCTAGAACATACAGCTTAACTGTTTTCTGGGGAATGAGGCCAAGTGCAACGCGCTTTTCCTTAAAAAAACATACTACAAAGGTGCCAACAAACAAGGTAAACTCCTGGCTAGACAGCTCAGGAAAAAAACTCTCAGCAGGTATATCTTACATATTAAGGACGACAGGGGGAATGACTGGCATACGTCAAAAGACATAGCAGACAGTTTTAGACAATACTACAATTCACTATACAACTTGACCACTGATACACCCCCTCCAACAAATGTGGCCATACAAAACTACCTGGCACAATTACATTTACCCCAAATTAGTGATGAACAGAGAACCAACTTAGATACACCCTTTTCAACCGAAGAGATCAAACTAGCGATTAAATCATTAAAAATGGGGAAATCTCCAGGCCCAGACGGATTTAGTAACATTTACTATACAACTTTTAAGGACCTTCTGATACCGCATCTCCAGGCATACTTTCAAAGTATAGACCAGGATAAACCCTTTTCCCCTCCGGCCCTGCAAGCCAATATAACACTAATTCCGAAACCAAACAAATCTAACATATCAATCTCAAATTATAGACCGATTTCCCTTTTGAACACCGATATAAAGATTTTCACCAAACTCATAGCCAACAGACTCAATTTAATTTTACCCAAAATTATACATTAGGACCAAGTCGGTTTTGTTCCTTGTCGCGAGGCAAGAGACAATACAGTGCGCAACTTGCATCTGTTGTGGCATGCTAAAGCGAAACATAACCCCTCAATCGGATAGCCTTTTTCTAGAGGTGACACTACAGGCCTTTGGTTTCAGCGATGAAACATTGCATAGAATATTTGTGCTATATAACAAACCAAGTGCTAGAATTGCCCTTAACGGAGTCCTATCGCACCCGCTCCAGATTACAAATGGCCCAGGCAAGGCTGCCCCTTGTCTCCCTTACTTTTCACGTGTCTTATTGAAACTTTAGCGACTAAAATTAGATAAAATAAAAATATCCAAGGTTTGAGAGTGGAGGGGGAAGAGTACAAGATGTCACTCTTCGTGGACGACATCCTTTTTTCCTTAACAGAACCAGCTGAATCTATCCCTCATCTACTAGAAGAATTAGAGGTATTCCGTAACCTTTCTAATTTTAAAATTAATCAAAGTAAATCGGAAATGTTAGGTGTAGCCATTGATCCCCAACTGGAAGCCATGATTACTAAAATATGCCCGTTCAAATGGAATAAAGATTCCCTAAGATACTTAGGAATACAATTAGCAGATAACTTTGAAACGTTGTTCAAATTAAACTACGTTTCAATAAAAAACACCCTAATGCGAGACCTCTCATCTTGGACTAGGAAACATTTGTCCTGGCTAGGGAGGATCAACACAATCAAAATTAACATTTTTCCATGACTGTTGTACATCATGCAGACCCTTCCCATACAACTTCCCAACACATACATACCACATATGCAACGGTTGTTTAGATCGTTCATTTGGAACAGGCGTCCCCCTAGGATAAATCACCTCATAATGTCACGCCCAACAACTCAAGGGGGACTGGGAGTCCCGGACATTGATTCATATTGGAGGTCCATATTTCTCCAGAGAATTCTTGATTGGAGCATACATAGGGACCGCAAGAGATGGATCTCACTAGAGGAGAACCTAAGTGTTGGCTTTAACCTTCCTTCTATCTGTTGGAACCCAAAATTCCACTCATTTTATAAACAAATTTGTAATCCGATTACACAAGAAACATTGAGAATTTGGGATTCTACCAACAAGATAAATCCATATCTGTCCTCTTGTCCAGGCCCATTAACATCAATTATTCATAATAGTGAGTTCTCCTTATTACCCTTAACTAGGAATATAGAGATACAATTTAAAGATAGAGAGGTCCCGATCATGTCACTCACCAATAATGACCAGATGAGATCACAGAAACAATTAGTGGACGCTGGCCATGGCTGGGCTAGCAATTGGTTTACCTACAGGAGAACACCATTATATCACAACACATCAGCATTACATAAATATGTCACGACCACTAACCAACATTTAGAAATTATATACATCTTCGCCTCCAGTTAAGCATAGCCTTTCCCATATTTACAATATCATTACCCAGTTGCCACCAAGCAATTTACCACGCTCTATTGAGATGTGGGAGAGGGAGCTGGGGGTAATTATTACACCGCAAGTAGCGACAAACATTTTTCACAACACCAAATCCTCCTCCACATCTGCATCCATCAAGGAAATAAATTATAAAATACTTCATGGCTGGTATTTGACCCCCAAGAGGATACATAAACTATTTCCGCAGACCAATAACCGCTGCTGGTGATGTGGACATGTTGGAAGCGGCATGAGCCATATGTGGTGGTGGTGTTCCCAGATAAATACGCTATGGCGAACTATAATTATTGAGATAGAACACATTTTTAAAACCATTCTTCCACTGGACCCTCTTATATGGTTGTTAAACAAATCAATCAAATTACCCCAATCCCACTTTAAACCACTACTAAAAATTATGACAAACAGTTTAAAAGTTTTGATAGCGCAAAATTGGAGATCATCAGAGATCCCTTCCCTGAACTTATGGCGCAGCAAGGTCACAGACCTGATCGAATTAGAGGAGTATGGTTCTTACCTACATGATAAACGGGAGCAATTCATTGAATTGCAAATAACATGGGAAAATTATATTAAAAACACAAAGTTCTAGCCTATACCACTTGACAACATTTAGAGTCATATGGACTGACAACTACATTGATCTGGTTCACACATGAGTACAGTTTATGAATAATTTTTAAGGTAGTGCTATGTATATGCTGAGATGAGCACTGAGACGCTACTGTTATTGTTATTGTTAGTTTTGAATTGTTTTTTTTTTAAAAAAAGGTTAAAATAAGAATCCAGGATACGCGATTTCTTACTTTGAAACTTCTAAACATTGGGATGTTTTGTCTTCCCCTGTAAAATCGACCTAATGTTTGTCATTATTGCATTCTTGCTTGTTTGTTTGTTTTTTTTTTGTTTGTTTCAAAAGAGCTTTATTGAAATGAATTTTGCTTTACAACATATGCATGAAGATACATTCCTTCTAAGGGAAATGGAAAAGAAAAAATACATATAAAACATAGAAATGCACATCCATGTACAGTCTTATACAGAGCTCCTTCTTTTTCTCTTTTTCTCTTTTTCTCTTTAACAATTTCAATGATTTATAGATCAAATCATGTACCTCTTCCACAGATTCCAAACATTGGAATCCATGTCGCATTCAACTTTCATATCCAGCAATACAGTTTTGACGGTCATATATAGGAAAAGTTAAGGAAAAGTAAGTTTAAGAGAGAGAGAAGGAAATAAAGGAGTAGGGGTAGGGGGATGGTGAGGGAAGAGAAAAAGAAAAAAAAAATTCACATTCTATGTCCCTGGCATTTTAGATAGTGCCCTTCCAAGTTGCTACAATCATTTCGTGCATATCTAATTTGTCTATTTTAAGGTAGTGGTATCTTTCTAGTGCTATAAGTTCTGTGACTTGATTCTTCCACTCCTCCACAGTTGGTGTTTCTTGGGTTTTCCATTTTTTAGGGATAAGCTTTTTTGCTCCAGTTAAGATAATCATTAGTAGAGCCTGTCCAGTCGGATCTTTAATTTAAGGTTGCTTTAGTCTGCTGCTTAGTTTACTATATGGAAGGTCTATGTTCTCAATTATCGGGGTGAGAGGAGAATATCTTGATGAAATGTGAGTACTAGTCGCCAGGATTTTATCCCATTCTGATAGTGTTTCTGCAGTTATTAGATATTTGTGTAGATTTGTACCTACATTATTTAGGGAAAATATTTGTCTATCTAAATGTAGCCAGGCCTTGTTTGTGTCATTGTGGGACCACTCGACTATCCTTTGTAAAAAAATTGCTGACCTGTAGACGGAAAGATTCGGTAAACCCAAACCCCCCCTATCCTTAGACATGTACAGTGTCTTCGTGGGGATCCTAGGTCTAGTATTAGCCCATATATAACTTTCTATTGTGGATTGAAGTTGTTTAAGATATCCCGCCGGTAATGGTATTGGTAAAGCTTGGAGTATGTAAAGAATTCTGGGGAGGATATTCATTTTGAAGACTCCTATCCTTCCCAGCCATGAAATGGGTTTGTTCTTCCAGCTAGACAAATCTCTAATGATGTCATTTTTTAAGGGAATGTAGTTATGCTTAAATAAATCTTGTGGGTTTGGTGTTAATTGTATTCCTAAATATTTAATCTTATGATGTGCTATTGGTATATGGTGTTTCGAGTTCAGGTGGCGTATGTGTTGTGGATTGGTGGTAATATTCATGAGTTCTGACTTGTTTATATTAAGGAGAAAATTAGATACCTCACTATATGAATTCAGTTCATGTAGTAATTCTGGGATAGAGGTTTCTGCTTTAGAAAGGGTGAACAGAATGTCGTCAGCGTACAGTGCTTGTTTGCACTCCATATCTCCAACCTTAATTCCGGCAATCTTTTTATTTAACCTAATTTTTTGTGCTAGGACCTCGATCGAGATAGCGAAAAGTAAGGGTGACAGGGGACAACCCTGTCTTGTCCCATTAGATATGCAGAAGGTATCAGAGAGGGTTCCATTCACTCGGACCCTAGCATTGGGGGCAGAATAGAGTGCTATTGACATATTTAAAAAGGGTTGTGGGATATTCATCTCTTTCATGGCTCTCCGCAGGAAGGGCCAGCCTACCCTGTCGAAGGCCTTTTCCGCGTCTGTTGCTAATAGGGCCATAGGAATTCCAGTGTTTTTGGCGTGATTTATTAACTGTATTACTTTTGTGACATTATCCCTCGCTTCCCTCCCTGGAATGAACCCTACTTGATCTTTGTGTATGAGATCTGGAAGATATTTATTTAATCAATTCGCTAGAATTTTTGCCAGGATTTTCATATCCGTGTTTATCAAGGATATTGGCCTAAAGTTACTCGGGCTGGTGGCTGGTCTACCGAGTTTGGGCAGGACTGTAATATGGGCCTCCAGTAGGGTTCTGGTTATATTAGGGTCATCTCTAAGGGCATTGAACAATTGTAACATATGGGATGAGAGAACCTCTCCACATTTCTTGAAATAGGTGGATGGAAGCCCATCGGGGCCTGGGCTTTTACCGGGCGGGATATCCTTAATCACTTGTTGGAGTTCTTCTATTGTAATTGGGCCAGAGAGAGAGTCCGCTGATTGCGTTTCTATGTTAGGGAGATGAAGGTCTTGGAAGTATTGGTCTAGTTTGGTTTCTATGGTGGGGTCATTATGTGTAGTGTTTCCCTTTAAGTTATATAGTCTATTGTAGTAATTACGGAATGTGGCTGCAATCATGGGGCTATCCTTCACTATTAGACCTTCTGGAGAGTTAAGGGAGTGAACATAGTTACTCAGTTGTTTGCGCTTTAAACTCCTGGCTAGAATTTTGCTTCATAGTAATACTGTCTTAGAAATAGTGCCTTCTGCTGGTGGATTTTTATCAGATGCTGCTTAAGTAGTAGTCTATTGTCAGTGAGGTCTGAGAGTATTTGTTTATCTGATGGGTTTTGTTTATGAGCTGTTTCTAATGATTTAATTTTTTGTAAGAGGTTTGTGTGAGTCTCCCTAGAGACTTTGTTCAGGAAGGATTTACGTTTTATAAATATACCTCTTACTACTGTTTTATGGGCCTCCCATTCTAGTTGTCTGGATGAGGATGTTTGTGAGTTTAGTGAGAAATATTCCGTTATACTCTTTTGGACCGAGTCCAGGAATACTGGGTCACTGATCAGTGTGTCCTCCATTCTCCAAATTCTGTGTGTTAGCGGAATGTCGGGCCATAGTATGTTACAAGTTACGGGGGCATGGTCAGACCAAGTGATAGTGCCAATAGAGCACTCGTTTGTTATAGATAAGCCCTGCTGGTCAGTGTAAATATGGTCGATCCTGGTGTAGCAGTTGTGGGGATTGGAGTAAAAGGTATAATCCCTGTCTGATGGATGCAGAGTCCTCCAAGTGTCATGTAATGTGAGATTTTGGAGTATGTTTTTGACTATTTTCAATTTCTTGTTTGCAATGCTTGAAGTACCTTTTGAAGAGTCTATGTGGGGTTCTAGGGATAGGTTGAAGTCTCCCGCCAGAAATACCACCCCCTGTGCGTTATCTAAAATTAGGTTTGCTATCTTTCTAAAAAAAACAATATGTGACTGGTTAGGGGCGTAAATATTGATGAGTGTGATTTGGTGTCCATACAGTGAGCCCCTTAGTAGGATAAATCTGCCTTCTGGGTCTTTTACAGTTTGAAGGATGTTTATAGGTAGGGCCTTATGGAATGCGATACCTACTTCCGACTTTTTGTTAGGCCCTGAGGCAAAGAAGGCATTGGGGTATTGTGTGTTGTGCCACTTAGGCTCTTTCCCTTTCTGAAAATGAGTCTCTTGAAGCATAATTATGTGACTGTTAAGTTTGTTCAGGTCTTTGAAAGCTATAGAGCGTTTACCTGGGTTGTTTAACCCTTTTGTGTTTATTGTGGTCAGTCGTAATGTGTGATCTTGGAATCTGCTGGTCTTGGTGTGCATTTTGAGGGAGGGAAGAAAAAAAAAAAAAAAAAAAAAAAAAGGGGGAGGGTAAAGGAAGAAGTGGATTGTTGAAAACAGGACCGAGAAGATATTAAGATGTGGAATGTGGAAAGGAAGGAGGGGAAGAGGGTAGGAGAAGAGCAAAGGCAAAATATATATTCTAACATAACATAAAGATTTCGATATAGAACATTGAACCGTATGTCCTTATTATAATATCACATTGGTCTCCACTAGTGGAGAGCAGCATAAAAGTCCTGTGATTTGAGTCTCTCGAGGTACTTTGGTTTCCTATTCCGGGGAAAGTCTTACGTTTCTGTCTATGCCATTCCATTTAGCTTTATCATTTTGCTGCTAACATATAGAACATTGAAAACATTGAAAACATTGAAAACATTCCCCCCTCCCTTAAGGCATTCAAAGTACTTATCTGGGTATCCTAAGTGGAATGTCCCATGAGGTCTGTCGGTTTGCTTACATCCATTCTTGAAAGCTGTTGTCTGGTTTGCATGGTGATCTCCGGCACGGATAAATCCTTGAAAAACGATTGATGATCTGAGCCTGGCTTGTAGATGACCGTTTTGTTGTTGTGGTTTACAATGAGAGATACTGGGAATCCCCAGCGGTATTGGATTTTATGTTTCCTGAGGTGGGATGAAATGTGAGATAGGTCTCTCCTCTTCTGAAGAGTGACTGGAGAAAGATCTGTGAAGATTTGAATTTCTTCCCCTGCGTGAGTTATGGGGTGTTTTGCTCTGGCTCCTTTGAGGATGTCCTCTTTATCCCTGAAACTCAACAATTATGTCTCTGGGAGGAGCCTTCGGGGGAGGTTTGGGCCTGAGTGCCCTGTGGGCTCTTTCAATAGGGATTTCTTTTGCTGCTGGGGTTTCTTTAATTACCCTAAAGAGGGCTTGTAAATAACCCTCTATTGCCGGTGGATGTACTGTTTCAGATATCCCTCTAAATCTTAAGTTGTTGCACCTGCAACGATTGTCCAAATCGTCTACCTTGTCTGTCAAATAATAAAGTTGATCTGCTTGACTTCGTATGTCTTCTGTGTTAAGCTTTAAGTTATCATTGATAGACTTATGGTGTTCCTCCATTTTTTTTACTCTGGTATCCAAAGCACTCATGTCCTTTCTAAGGTCACTAAACAGTTCCCTCATCTCTTGCAGAACTTCTTTTATGTCTTCTTTTGATGAGAGGTGCTGCAGGTCGTATTTAGTTATGTATGAGGTATGTGGTGCTTCAGTTTGCAGGCTTTTAGCTGCAGAGATATTTTGGTTATCAGCCATAATTTCACTTGGAGTTGTTACTTTTATGTCAATTGGTTTTAAGAACTGACTTATTGGATTTGAGGAGTCAGTTTTTCCTGATTTAGTTTGCCTCTTGCAAGGCATTACCTATAGTGTGTACCCTTTGGAGAAGAGTATGAAAGGGGGGAAGTATGAGGTTATTTATTCCTATGTTTAATTCTCTTGAAGTGGGCCCTGGTCCCCAGGCCTGTACGTAGAGTGTAAGCCCTTTTAATTTTGTCACTTGTTTCAAAATTATCTCAGTTATTGGAGGAGATCAATATTGTAAGACCCTCTGGGACTTTTTTATTCCTGCTTTTATTTTGAGGCCTATGTTTTGTATTCTGCAAACACTGAGCTAGGTATGTGCTTGTTTACTGCGCAGTTAGGCCTTCGCAAAGTGGTTAGATTTACTACCGTCCCCACTGGTAGAAAAGCGTGTATTTCAGGCTATCTTAATGTTTATGTGGTTGGCGTTAGTGGTCGGGTTATGTCCCAGCTCTGTTTGTCATTTTTGAAAAGTCAGATCTTGGTGGAAAGTGTATCTGTAGTTGAGCTTGATGTTCACGCGGCACCTTATGTCCCGACTATGGCTGCACCGCTATTTACCCCCAGCCGTCACTGTCCGCTTCAATAGTCTTACCTGTCAGATGTCCGGAGGTGAATTGAAAGGTGTCCGTAGCGGTTGTTGCCTGTCTCCGTGCTGGAAGCGGTTCACTTGCTTGTTGTGCGGCCTCGCCGCGGCTTACAGTTTGCAATTTATGGCGTCAGTTTTTGGCTTGTCACAGCTCCTCTGTGAATTATTGTTGTGCGCTGGGCTGTTCCTGCTTTCTCCTTCGGGTTTAGGTAGGGAAAGAAGGGGACAATGCTGGGTTTTTGCTTATGCTGCCTACATGGGGTATTGGAGCCCTCTCAATGTGTGGCCATTTCCCTGCCTGGCCAGACTCCGCCCCCTTGCTTGTTTGTTTTGTCAATCTCTCTGTATTTTGGATTCTTAATAAAAAATTATTTGAAAAAAAAAGATACATTTTACTCTTTTTAATCTATTTTGAGGGCATTTGGGGTACTTTTAGAAAATTAACCAGAGATCGGATCTCCACTTATACTGGCTGATTAATTATCGTGCACCTGCAAACGGGCAATAATTTAGTGCTCCACTTATAATCTGGCTATTAGTACGCTAACTTGAAGTCGTCTAATTTCTTCTCCACATAGACTTTTATGGTGAGCACTGCAAAAAACCTATTAACTATCACTAGCACCATAACCCAACACGGCGCTAGATCAATTGTGCTAAAGCCGAAGGTGCGTCAAGAATACTTAAAATTCCTATGTTCTGCACATATAAGAAAACATTATTTTTATTTTATTTATTATAGATAGATAAATATTGCATATAAATATATATAGATAGAAATATATATTTAAAAATATAAAGAACATTAGAAGATTTGAATTTTCGAGCATAAACTTAAACTTTGTCTTTAAGAAAACTGTAGTGTATAAAAAATATATTCTTTATATTTATAAGGCTAGATTATAAGTGGAGCACTAGTGATAGTGCAAGACATAGTAAGCAATATTGTCACTGTGCTAAAATGCATATTACAAGTTGAAAGTAAACGGTTGGGCTCGAGTGCAAACAAAATTTGCTCTCAAAGTATTAGCGTGCCTGAAGACCTAGGGGCCTATTTATCATGATGCGAGCGGACATGATCCAATATTGCGGATCATATTCGCTGCACATCGATAAATGCCGACAGCATATGCTCTCGGCATTTATCATTGCACCAGTTCTGGTGCAATGCCGCCGCCTGCAGATTCTTGGCCAATTGGCCACTAGCAGGGGGTGTAAATAAACCTGATTGTATTGGATCGGGTTGATTTTCGGTGATGTCTGTCCGCCGCCTCAGAGCAGGCGGACAGGTTATGGAGCAGAGGTCTTTAGACCGCTGCTTCATAACTTGTGTTTCTGGCAAGCCTGAAGGGCACAGGGCATCAAGCTCCATACGGAGCTTGATAAATAGGCCCCCTAGTGTAAAGTGTAAGGGTTAAAAAAAATGTTCACTAAACAAATCATAAACATCTAAAACTAAAGTAATACATTCGTATATACACTATCTGATAAAAAAATTCACATCAATATTGATAAAAATATTTGGATAGGGGGGCGTAGTTTGGCTGTGCAGGAACATGGCCACGCAGTGCTAAAGCTCCAGGAGCATTTCCTCCTCTGAAAGCCCTTTATTGCATACCTGCAGAATCCAGCGTAAGCTCATATAATTAGCATGACAGGCTTTACATACTATAGCACCCTGCTTATCAGTTATGGACCGAAGAGCGACATATTAAACGACCGGAGCTCCATGATGTGGCAGCGTTACGCGACTCACCACTGAAGGACTTGATTCCCAAAGACGATATCCCATATCACTCACAACCTATCCGGAGCCTGAAGAAAAACAGAGATCAACAAAATCTACCTAGTTCAATGTGATGTATAAGGCTATGACGCACTTCTATTGCCTAGCAAGAATGCATGACGCAACAACAAATATACAACACCACAGAGCATAAATACCTTAATCAAGTTGCACTTCTTCTGTTCTTCTGACCCATAAAGCTGTGATGTCCATCCAGAACGCATCTGGACTGGGATGAGCAGCTCCACAAACTACTAATCGCCATTTTCTAATGACATCGCCTTCAAAAGAGAAACAACTCATATACTCCCTAAATATCTCTAACTTACAAAGTTAACAGATCTACTTTTGTTGGCCTAAAACCAAAAAAGAAGTGTCGAAAAGAAACATTTTAAAACACAGCAACACTCCTGAATAAGCGATGAAATATTCCACAACTTTTATATTTGGCTCAAACGGTAATCTGCATAAAATTTGTCATTTACAATTATTACTAAAAAGCCAAAGAAATCTGACAAAGCGACCAGACCCACTGCAACTACACCTATAATGAATTCCTTTTTTGGTCTATCAGATCAATATGTAAAAGAAACAAGTAACTCCTAACTAGAAACTAATCAGTCAATGTCACAACAAATGACATGTTTTGCTTCTCTACCTCAAGACCAATTAACTACAATACAAGCAACAATAGATAAGCTAACATCTAAAACAGATATCGCTGACCTTAAGTTGTTTATAAAAACAGAGATCTCAACCATTAGGAAGACATTAACAATTTGGGCGCCAGAATGGAATATCTGGAAGAAGGACAAGAAAATCTTAACTCTATAGTCTCTTCCACTAATAGCTGTCTATCGCAACATGATTCTCTTATAAAATCACTACAAGACAAGGTTGAAGACCTTAAAAACAGGTCTAGAAGAAACAATTTGCATCTTCGATGCAGTCCTGAAAACATCACCCCAGAAGCTCTCACACCTTTTTTGATCGAACTGTTCAACTCTATCCTTCAGTCTACACAACTGACAGATGTCTCAATATAACGTACACATGTGGCATTGAGACCCTGGCCTGTCCCATCTGCTCCACCCAGGGATGTAATTGTGAAATGTCTGCACTTTAAAGATAGAAAATCCATCTAGACAACTGTCAGATCTCTTCCAAGTATCAATCATCAAGAACATGCATTCCACTTCTTTCAAGACCTATGTCCCTTGACAATCGACAAAAGAAGTGCGATTAAATTAAACACTACCAAACTTCAGGAACATAAAATAATATATAGATATGGCTTCCCATTTAGCCAAACAATTTATCACGTGGGTAAACCGCTTATATATAAAGATCCGGAAGACTTACCAACAATCTCTAAAAGCCTGAATATTAATTTTACTCCCGCAACTTTGCCAACTGACAGAGGCAACTCAGACAATACTGAACCTGAGGTCTCCCAACCCACAAATCAATGTCAACAATGGATTACACTCCAGAAGAAAAAGAAAAAGAATGCAACTCTCAACAAAGACAATCCTTCATTAGATTTTAGATGATATGCTTACTTCCAACACTACTTCCTGACAAAACAGGTAGCAAGAAGAAGCACAAAAGAAGGCGGAGCACCAGCTGGTGGTTTTAAAATCATCAAAATTTATTGAAAACTTTATAAAATATTGTACTTGCTTTAAAACAACAGTGCATAAGCCCAGATAAGTTTAACTTAATTAACAGTATAGATGCCTAATGCATTATGTATATAATAAAAGGGTATAACACAAATCAATTAGGCCTAGATTTGGAGTTTGGCGGTAGCCGTGAAAACCAGCGTTAGAGGCTCCTAACGCTGGTTTTAGGCTACCGCCGGTATTTGGAGTCATTCAGGAAAGGGTCTAACGCTCACTTTTCAGCCGCGACTTTTCCATACCGCAGATCCCCTTACATCAATTGCGTATCCTATCTTTTCAATGGGATCTTTCTAACTCCGGTATTTAGAGTTGTGTCTGAAGTGAGAGTTAGAATTCTAACGACAAAACTCCAGCCGCAGAAAAAAGTCAGTAGTTAAGAGCTTTCTGGGCTAACGCCGGTTCATAAAGCTCTTAACTACTGTGCTCTAAAGTACACTAACACCCATAAACTACCTATGTACCCCTAAACCGAGGCCCCCCCACATCGCTGACACTCGATTAAATTTTTTTAACCCCTAATCTGCCGACCGCCACCTACGTTATACTTATGTACCCCTAATCTGCTGCCCCTAACACCGCCGACCCCTATATTATATTTATTAACCCCTAATCTGCCCCCCTCAATGTCGCCTCCATCTGCCTACACTTATTGACCCCTAATCTGCCGAGCGGACCGCACCACTACTATAATAAAGTTATTAACCCCTAATCCGCCTCACTCCCGCCTCAATAACCCTATAATAAATAGTATTAACCCCTAATCTGCCCTCCCTAACATCGCCGACACCTAACTTCAATTATTAACCCCTAATCTGCCGACCAAATCTCACCGCTACTGTAATAAATGGATTAACCCCTAAAGCTAAGTCTAACCCTAACACCCCCCTAAGTTAAATATCATTTAAATCTAACAAAATAAATGAACTCTTATTAAATAAATTATTCCTATTTAAAGCTAAATACTTACCTGTAAAATAAACCCTAATATAGCTACAATATAAATTATAATTATATTATAGCTATTTTAGTATTTATATTTATTTTACAGGTAACTTTGTATTTATTTTAACCAGGTACAATAGCTATTAAATAGTTAAGAACTATTTAATAGCTAAAATAGTTAAAATAAGTACAAAATTACCTGTAAAATAAATCCTAACCTAAGTTACAATTAAACCTAACACTAGACTATCAATAAATTAATTAAATACAATACCTACAATTATCTACAATTAAACCTAACACTACACTATAAATAAATGAATAAAATACAATATCTACAAATAAATACAATTTAATAAACTAACTAAAGTACAAAAAATAAAAAAGAACTAAGTTACAAAAAATAAAAAAATATTTACAAACATTAGAAAAATATTACAACAATTTTAAACTAATTACACCTACTCTAAGCCCCCTAATAAAATAACAAAGCCCCCCAAAATAAAAAAAATGCCCTACCCTATTCTAAATTACAAAAGTTTTACCTTACCAGCCCTGAACAGGGCCCTTTGCGGGGCATGCCCCAAGAAATTCAGCTCTTTTGCCTGTTAAAAAAACATACAATACCCCCCCCCCAACATTACAACCCACAACCCACATACCCCCTAATCTAACCCAAACTCCCCTTAAATAAACCTAACACTAAGCCCCTGAAGATCTTCCTACCTTATCTTCACCTCACCGGGTATCACCAATGCGTCCTGGCTCCAAAATCTTCATCCAAGCCCAAGCGGGGGCTAGACATCCATCATCCGACGGCTGAAGAAGTCCAGAAGAGGGTCCAAAGTCTTCATCCTATCCGGGAAGAAGAGTAGATCCGGACCGGCAACCATCTTCTTCCAAGCGGCATCTTCTATCTGTTCCGATCAGCCAATAGAATGCGAGCTCAATCTGATTGGCTGATCGGATCAGCCAATCGGATTGAACTTGATTCTGATTGGCTGATTCCATCAGCCAATCAGAATATTCCTACCTTAATTCCGATTGGCTGATAGAATCCTATCAGCCAATCGGAATTCGAGAGACGCCATCTTGGATGACGTCCCTTAAAGGAACCGTCATTCTTCAGTTGGACGTCGTCGAAAGAAGATGGGTCCGCGCTGGAGGTCTTCACGATGGAGCCGGTCCTCATCGGATGAAGATAGAAGATGCTGCTTGGAAGAAGATGGTTGCCGGTCCGGATCTACTCTTCTTCCCAGATAGGATGAAGACTTTGGACCCTCTTCTGGACTTCTTCAGCCTTCGGATAATGGATGTCTAGCCCCCGCTTGGGTTGGATGAAGATATCGGAGCCAGGACGGATCGGTGTGATACCCGGTGAGGTGAAGACAAGGTAGGAAGATCTTCAGGGGCTTAGTGTTAGCTTTATTTAAGGGGGGTTTGGGTTATATTAGGGGTATGTGGGTGGTGGGTTGTAATGTTGGGGGGGGGTATTGTATGTGATTTTTTACAGGCAAAAGAGCTGAATGTCTTGGGGCATGCCCCGCAAAGGGCCCTGTTCAGGGCTGGTAAGGTAAAAGAGCTTTGAACTTTTGTAATTTAGAATAGGGTAGGGCATTTTTTATTTTGGGGGGCTTTGTTATTTTATTAGGGGGCTTAGAGTAGGTGTAATTAGTTTAAAATTGTTGTAATATTTTTCTTATGTTTGTAAATATTATTTTTTTTTGTAACTTAGTTCTTTTTTATTTTTTGTACTTTAGTTAGTTTATTTAATTGTATTTATTTGTAGATATTGTATTTCATTCATTTATTGATAGTGTAGTGTTAGGTGTAATTGTAGGTATTTTATTTAATTTATTTATTGATAGTGTAGTGTTAGGTTTAATTGTAACTTAGGTTAGGATTTATTTTACAGGTAAATTTGTAATTATTTTAACTATTTTAGCTATTAAATAGTTCTTAACTATTTAATAGCTATTGTACCTGGTTAAAATAAATACAAAGTTACCTGTAAAATAAATATAAATCCTAAAATAGCTATAATATAATTATAATTTATATTGTAGCTATATTAGGATTTATTTTACAGGTAAGTATTTAGCTTTAAATAGGAATAATTTATTTAATAAGAGTTAATTAATTTAGTTAGATTTAAATTATATTTAACTTAGGGGGGTGTTAGTGTTAGGGTTAGACTTAGCTTTAGGGGTTAATAAATTTATTAGAATAGCGGTGAGCTCCAGTCGGCAGATTAGGGGTTAATGTTTGAAGTTAGGTGTCGGCGATGTTAGGGAGGGTAGATTAGGGGTTAATACTATTTATTATAGGGTTAGTGAGGCGGATTAGGGGTTAATAACTTTATTATAATAGCGGTGCGGTCCGCTCGGCAGATTAGGGGTTAATAAGTGTAGGCAGGTGGAGGCGACGTTGTGGGGGGCAGATTAGGAATTAATAAATATAATATAGGGGTCGGCGATGTTAGGGCAGCAGATTAGGGGTACATAGGGATAATGTAAGTAGCGGCAGTTTACGGAGCGGCAGATTAGGGGTTAATAATAATATGCAGGGGTCAGCGATTAGGGGTTAATAAGTGTAAGGTTAGGGGTGTTTAGACTCGGGGTACATGTTAGAGTGTTAGGTGCAGACGTAGGAAGTGTTTCCCCATAGGAAACAATGGGGCTGCGTTAGGAGCTGAACGCGGCTTTTTTGCAGGTGTTAGGTTTTTTTTCAGCTCAAACAGCCCCATTGTTTCCTATGGGGGAATCGTGCACAAGCACGTTTTTGAAGCTGACCGCTTCCGTAAGCAACTCTGGTATCGAGAGTTGCAGTGGCGTTAAATATGCTCTACGCTCCTTTTTTGGAGCCTAACGCAGCCATTCTGTGGACTCTCAATACCAGAGTTATTTTAAAGGTGCGACCAGAAAAAAGCCAGCGTTAGCTACGCGGGTCGTTACCGACAAAATTCTAAATCTAGCCGTTAATGTTTACACTTTCAAAGATACATTTTGTTGGAGCAAAATATTCCATTTGTACTTAATCTAAAATATTTTTAAACCCAGAACTCTAGAATTTTAACTCAAAATCAAGTGCATCATACAGGAGTTAATTCCACAGTCGAAAGATGTTAGATATGTATAAAACAACACTTTGCATAATCTAATAACACCTAAACCTGAACAAGCTATGTGATCCCAATAGTAAATTCAATGTACACTCCCCATTCTCTTTTAGATGAATGTATGGATTATATCCATATTGGAATCGGTTCATACTTCAAGCTAGTCAAATCATGTTTACTCGGTACTAGGAGACCTGTGGTCTCCTTCAAATGTTTAATAACCTGCCAATTGCTAAATTAAACATTGAGCTAAGGGCAGTACATATAGCCACAGAGTGATCATGTTGAAGTATAAACAGAACCATATCTGAACAGATACATTTAAAAAATGAGATACAAAGAAACGTATGTAATGAGTGTATCTCTACATATAACATTAAAATATGATGATGTTGAGAAAAAAACAGTGGGGGAGGTATCAGACCAGAAACTATTGCCAAAAGTTTATCAGGTCATAATCCGAATTAAGACCCTCAGGGCATCTGGTTTTCAGTTTCAAACTTCAAAAGACCTCTTGTTTGGCCTGTCACCTCCCCATGTGGGGGCATGATTATTTCTATACATGACCATCTGAAAGAGTCAGCACTCTTATTATGTGTTTGGGTGTAATGCTGTACTAATGGGGTACTGACTCACCACTCTTGATACTAGAAAGGTGTTTCACCCCCATCGCCGCACCACAGATCTGGAGGTAGAAAACCCCCTCAAACTCGAAGTAGTTGTGTCGCAGTAAAAAGTCAGTCACCCTCAACACAAAATAACAGATTTCCACATTGTTACCATGATATTTTCTCATATAAAAGGCAATTGCCAAAAGACCCCTTTCATGGGGAATTGAGAAATAAAGGGCTTTGACATCTACTGTCAGCCATTTATATTCCATATTCCATTCAATGTTGAAGACTATGTTAAGTATGTGTTTATAATCTTTCACATGACATCACAAATCAATCACCATGGGCTGTAAAATTAAATTGAGACACTCTAATAAATGCTCGAGCAATTATCCTATGCCGCTGACTATGGGCCTCCCTACTACGTTATCCAGGGACTTGTGCACTTTCGGGAGGTGGTTGAACACAGGTATTATGGGGTGGGTGGTCAGCAGATATTCCTTTGTATCTTTGTCGATATAGCCCCAATCCAGCCCATCATCCACCAGATCCCTCAGTTTTTTTACTAAACAATCTTGTGGGATCTGTGTTTAATACCCTATATTCATGTGGGTTGGTGAGCTGTCTCAGGGCCTCACCAACATACATATCTATTTCCATCACCACTACCGACCCCCTCTTTGTTAGTGGCACAGATCACCAATTGGGGCTTGGAGCTTAGTTTAACTAAAGCATACCTTTTGGTTTTGGTGAGATTATTCTGAGCCTTCTTCTGCTAATATAAAACAGATTGGTCAGATCACTTTCCACTCTCCTCTGAAACTTCTCAATAATAGGACTCCTGCTCTAGATCAGATAAATGTTAGAGGAGCATTTAAGTTTAGGAATGCGATACTGATCAAAGGCCTGTTCTTCCATACCTTCCCTGTCTAGTGACTCTAACACAGAAAGACCACAGAGATCCTGGAAATCAAGTGTTTCCAGATCCAATGTATTTGTTTTGAAAATATTAGACATTCTCTCTGTAGATTCTGTGCCGGAGACACTGTGTACAACAGAGAAGTGTTTTTTTAAGGGTGATTTTTCTGATGAACTTGTTAACGTCCAAGAGAGTGTTGAACAGATTAAAAGAATTTGTGGGTACAAAGCCCAAATCCAGGCTCAAAACTTTCTGTTTAATAGCACTCGATTGGTAAGTTGTAAAGTTGATAGCACTGTTTACTGATTCCATGTCTGTCTTAGGTTTGTCCTCAGAGGATACCCTCCTTTGTAGGCTCCTCTTGTACCTTGCCCCCCCCCCGTCTGTTTTTTTGGGGGGAGGTAAAAAACCTGATTGATTTCTAAGTGTTCAGAGGTACTGGGGATTTCTACATGGTGCTGGGATTCAGCAGCCTGTGGTACATTTCTTGAGGTAGAGGCAGGGTTCTTGAGAATAGATACTGGGGCAGTTAGGGTCACTTGGGGTATGACTATTTGTTGTATCTGACTAGTTTTGGCAGTATATACGGGAGGTGTTTTTAACTGTACACAGATGGTATCATCTTCACCCGACGTAGAGCTGTCCCTCAAGCCTCACTATTGGAAAACTGTATTCTCCTAACCAGTTCTTACAAAAGAACTTGGCAACAAACTGCTCTTTTATTTTAAAAATTGGAATAAACACTTTACTATATTATGGCTGGTAACACTGCCTTGACTACCTAAACTTCACATTATCGACCTGTCCTGTATGTACATTTCCACAACTTAAATTTTGCATTTTGGTACTTAAGAGTCTGCAACTTCAATTTTCAGCATACTCAGTTTTTATAGTATTATTTCTAAAAAAAAAAAACACTTATAGTTTTAAATGTTTAGTATTATATTATGACCACTTACAATTGTAACAATACCAAACATTTCTTCATACAATGAGTGTGATATAACAGGTGTGAAGAGGAGGAATTAGCATTTCTCCCACATCTGATGCCTCACTTAGAGGTAATATTATACATGTTTTGCTTGTTTTATATGTTCACTTATCTTTTGTTCTTTATGTTAACTGCCTTAGTTGTTGAATGGTTTAGCCTTGTCCATTTCAATCCATGTTATTGGACACAGTCCGTCAATGGAAAATTAATTCACGTTACCCACTTGTGATATGATTCACAATCCATACTTATGGCTCTAACGTGTAACAAACCTACTTCTACAAACCTGATGAACATATTAACTTGTAACTCTAAAGGCCTCAATTCACAACAAAAAGTACAATATCCATAAAAGATTTAAAAAGACTCAGTCCCCTGCGTGGGCTTAATTGATGTAACCTAGCTCTCATTTCCAGAATTGTTTTTGTAGTTAAACTTTGAAAAGTAATAAAAACATTTAAATGAAAAAAAAAAATATTTAAAAAGACAATTTGGTGATATAATATGTTTACCAGAAACGTATTTCTTGAAAGGTAGAGAACCTAAAGCATTTACATTTAAATTCGGAAAAAGTTCCCAACCTAACCGTAAAATCCAAGGGGTTGGTATCTTAATAAAATCAGGAATACCTTTCCAAGAATCCAAAATAATTTGTGATAGAGAAGCTATATTTATAGTGGTTATCAGATTACTTTATGGGTGTCCAGTTAAATTAGTATCTTTTTACGCACCTCACTCGAAACAAAACATATTCATTAAAACTCTTTCTAGTATTGTCCTAGATAACCAAAAAGGCACATTGATTATGGGGGCCACTTAAACCTAGCACTAAATCCAACACTGGATTGTTCTTCATCACACTCCTTAATTCCCGTATCAACTATAAAAAAACCTAACAATAATCTTAGACAATTAACAATCCAAGACATCTGGAGAATTTTCAATCCAACACAAAGTGACTACACCTTTTACTCTAATCCACATAAAATATACACCAGGATTGATTATTTTTTCACAGATGTCACATGACTTAGTCTATTTCGATAAGCCAACATTTCGTCTATGACCTGGTCTGACCACACCCTAGTTTGATGTTCCCTGATGTGGCCAACTAAACTATTGACAGATTTTATCTGGAAACTGGATGACAATATAGTCTCAGACATGATCATATCACAAAAAATCACTGCAAACCTCAACACATTCTTTCAATTCAATACCGCTTCTCATTATTCTATAGGCTCCATCTGGGAAGCTCATAAATGTTTTGGTATGGTGAGAACAAACAGCTTACAAATCCTTTCAAAATAAACAGAAAAGGGAAAAAATGTTCGAGTGATTAGAAACAAAACAAAAAAATAACCCCACTGTTCAGGAACTCCTTTATAACCTTACTACCAAAAGAACAGACCTAATATCAATACTAAATAAAGACTACAAAATATATACTTTATACTTAAAACAAAATGCATATGACACCTATAACAGATCTGGTCATGCAATAGCCAGATATAGAAAGAAGAAAACTAGATATTCTTACATTCTACACATAAAAGATGTCATTTTGCATATAGTGTAAACTCTCATATACAGCTAGTAGAACATAATATCCATTATTGACACAGTATAAATCAGAAAAAAACAGAGTTTGTTCTGGATTATTGACAGGCCCTGCTCTTGTGCAACATAGGGGGTGGCACTGCACAGAACTTTTGATTCTGTAATAATAAATGTGGGAAGCAGACCAACAGCATCCACTAGCTACCTGCTGGTCATGAAGACAAACTGTAAAGCAAAGATGGAAGGATCCAGATGTCAGAATAAAAGGTAATTTATTCAAGGTAACAGGTAGCATATACACACTGTGTGGAAGGGCAGCTGTGGAAGATGTGAAGCATTTTACGCATGCTCAGATGCGCTTCATCAGAGATCACAGGTGTCCCCCAGAAAGATCCTTAAAAAGGAACGTCAACCAATCATAATACAGAGTGTATAATATGGTGCTTAACAATTGAACAATCATTGTTATCATTTGTAATCATTTGTATCAAATGGCAAAAGATAGCAGCGTAGAGGTACAAATAAAGAGAACATATAAATTATATATAATAATTTCGTCGTAAGAGATAAAGTAAATAGTGAAAAGGTGTTTACAAAATAAAGAAAAATCAGGTTACCTAGCTGGGAAGATGCTCCGCCCAACTGATCATACATGGGGCTGAATTTATGGTTTGTCTGGGTATCTTCACACAAAAAGAACTTAAACATATGGATAAATATGATGGATAAAACAAGCATAGCAGTGCTTAATAGATAATAACAAATACACTGGAACCTATCACCTAATTATATATGATCTAAATTGTAACAAAGCTAGGTAGTTCTATAAAAAAAATCTTCATTACCAAATATTTAACCTAGTAAGTGTTGAGTGTACAGCACTATCCTAACTTTGTGAAGGAATAATCTAGATTTTATTAAAGACACAGACAAATATTTTGCTATCTCTTTCTTTTACTGTTCTATGCAGCCTTTAAAAGTTCATCATAAATACATTACATCAATAAAACAGTTTGATCAGTTGACAGAAGAACGTACTGTCCAATCATGATACAGGTCACCACCACAAACTGCCCAATACAAAACATAATGTCCTGATTCTTGTCGATGCTTATAAATTGTAACCAGAAGGAGAAGATCTTGAAGAATCCCAGAAAGGTAACACAGTAGAATAAAGTCCAAAACAATAATCATAGAAGTTTGAAAATAACTGTGGAAGGAAAGAATTTATTCAGACGTAACCAAGATAAAACTATCTTTTTCCAAGTTACAGGACCATCTCGAACAGGGTTTTGAAGACACGGGAGAAAACCTTCAGCACGCAATTTTACTTCATTGAGTTTGAGCTGAAAGAAAATAACATGTAAGTAATACTAAAATTTGGGAGGGATAATATGAAAGGGAGGGAAAATATTCATCTCTGTGTCTTTAATAAAATCTAGATTATTCCTTCACAAAGTTAGGATAATCAGAATTTTATTTCAAGCACAGAGACTTCATATTTTGCTAGTTTAAAGCTAACCAACAAAATACATTTAACAAAGCGTTTTTAATGGGTTTAAAATAAAATTGTTTAAAAGTAGAGTCAGAAGACCAAGACCATACAGCCGCATTCAAAATCTGTTGAAGAGAGGCAGACTTTAAAAACTCCTTATAGGCCGCTGAACCTCTAACTGAATAAGCTGTGAAGGATAAATCAATACCAGCTTCTTTCATAACCCATTTAGCCCATCTCGCAATAGACAGTAGGGTGACACAAAAGAAATTAATAATTGAGAAGAGTTTTGAAAGGACAACATTCTAGATGCATAAGCTTTTATACAGTTAACCACACATAGAGAAGTTTCAGAAGGTAAGCAAGGATAGAAAATAAAAGAAGATGAGGTTTTAGTTCATCGAGATATAAGAAAAGTAATACCATCTGGGGTAAAGTGTTTAAAATTAAACTCTAAAGCATGAACATCAGAAACTCTACAAAAAGAAATGAGACATAAAAGGGTTGCAAGTTTATTAGACAATTGTTTTAAGAGATACCTGATTAGGAGCCCAATTTTTTAAAAATGGAAAAAATTAAATCAACGTCCCAAAAGGTAGTATATTTAGGAATTGGGGGACGGTTAAGTCTCATTGCTTTTAATAATTTACAAATCAGGGGGTTTTGACCTATTGGAGAATTATTAATTGGGGAATGATATACAGAAATGACCGACGAGAAATGTTGATAGACCTATGAGCCCAAACAGAATCAAAAAGAAAAAAGAGATAATTTATGACGTGATTTATATTTGCTGAAAAAGGATCCAAAGGGAAGTAAATTATATGTGAATTCCTAGAGTAGCTTGTAACACTCATTGGTCTTGAGTTAAGTAAGTTACATTTTTTGAAAAATATAGAAGTTGTATGAGGGGAAGAAAGGGGATTTATAGCAACCAAAAAATACCTTGGGAAATATGGGATCTTCCTCTGGTTCTGAGAAAATATTAAAAGTAATTAATTGTGGTATTTTCTTTATATATATAACAACATTTTTTTAAATCAATAACCCCATTTTTTTATGGCTAGCTCATCAATTTCTTGCTTTGGCTGTCTTGTTTTTTGTTGTTTTAATCATTCATTGCCCTGGCTGCCTTTTTAAGGCTGCCTCATTTCTTTCAGTAAACATCTTTTGTCTCTGCCTGTTTCATTCATTCCTTGCCCTGTCTGCCTTTATTCTGTCTGTCTATTTCAGTTCTTACACTTCCTGACTTTTTCTGCCTTTCTCATCAATTCCGTTTACCGCATGTCTCTTTTTTTTTCTGCCTCTCTCATTCATTCATAGCACTTGATGTCCTTTGTTCTGGCTTATTCATTCCTTCCATTGGATGGATTTATTTTTGGTTGTGTCATTCATTCTTTGTACCTAATGCTTTTTTTTAATTTGCCCTGTTCTTTATGTGAAAAACAAGTTTCTTACGGCTAGATTACGAGTTTGCGGTAAGCTGAAAAAACAGCGTTAACAGGTCCTAACGCTGCTTTTTCACTACCGCTGCTATTACAAGTCTTGCAGGTTTAGGGGCACCGCACACTCTTTTGGCCTTACTGCAAACCGACTTACGTAAAATTCGTAAACCCTTTTTTCTATGGGACTTCCATAGCGGCGGTATTATAAGTCTGTCCTGGGAGGCCAAAAAGTGAGCGGTACACCCTCTACCTCCAAGATTCCTAACGCATTCTAAAGTCAGTAGTTATGAGTTTTACACTACAACGCTGTAGCATAAAACTCATAACTAAAGTGCTAAAAAGTACACTAACACCCATAAACAACCTATTAACCCCACCCCTAAACCGAGGACCTCCTGCATAGCAAAAACTAGCATTTTTAACCCCTAATCTGCCACTACGGACATCGCCACCACTAGAATAAACATATTACCTGCTAAACCACCGCACTCCAGCCTCGCAAACACTAGTTAAATATTATTAACCCCTAATCTGCCACCCCTAACATCGCCGCCACCTACATTATACTTATTAACCCCTAATCTTCCGCTCTCCGACATCGCCGCAACCTACATTATATTTATTAACCCCTAATCTGTTGCCCCCAACATCGCCGCTACCTACCTACATTTATTAACACCTAATCTGCCGTCCCCAACGTCGCCACCACTATTCTAAATGTATTAACCCTTTAACTTAAGTATAACCCTAACCCTAACACCGCCTAACTTAAATATCATTTAAATAAATCTAAATAAAATTCCTATCTTTAACTAAATTATTCCTATTTAAAACTAAATACTTACCTATAAAATAAACCCTAAGCTAGCTACAATATAACTAATAGTTACATTGTATCTAGCTTAGGGTTTATTTTTATTTTACAGGCAAGTTTGTATTTATTTTAACTAGGTAGAATAGTTACTAAATAGTTATTAACTATTTAATAACTACCTAGCTAAAATAAATACAAATTGACCTGTAAAATAAAACCTAACCTATGTTACAATAACACCTAACACTACACTACAATTAAATAAATTACCTACATTAAATACAATTAAATAAATTAAATTAAATTAGCTAAAAACACTAAATTACAGAAAATAAAAAACAAATTACAAGATATTTAAACTAATTACACCTAATCAAATAGCCCTATCAAAATAAAAAAAGCCCCCCCCAAAATAAAAAATCCTAGCCTAAACTAAACTATCAATAGCCCTTAAAAGGGCCTTTTGCGGGGATTTTTTAAACCTCAATTCCGATTGGGTGAGAGAATTCTATCTGGTTAGTTTGGATGTCGCGCCAAGGAGTGAAATACCTTTAGCTCTGACTGGAGGCTCTCTAGCTAGCGTAAGGGTTAGAACAATTGGGTGTGGAAGTGCAGAGCGCCACAATAAGGGCGTATATAATGGATTAAAATTGGATGATAAAAAATAGTTTTAATACAAAATATATAAAATACTGAATCATATAAAAAAACTGAATGATATAAAAACTCTCAATAGATATACAGTTTGAAATGATAAAAATTGTGGATCCACAATGTACAATTTACCACTTGTTTGAACAGACCTCTAATGAATTGGGAACTGTCCCTCTCAAAATTGGGCAATAGAAATGCCTCCAGGAATCTGAGGGTGGTGTGATGCTATTTGGGTCTAATTTCTTGTATATCCTATTGTGTGTGCCTCTGTTTATCTTCTAATCAGGAGGTGTGGACTGGATTTGTTTGAGTGTACTTTGGTGTGTACCTATGAATACCCTCCAGAAAAGTGGGTATTGCCTGGAGATGAATACCAATGAGATGAATAAATAGAATTTGTGCCTTTGGAAGCAAATAATTTGCTAAATTAATAACTTGTGTGAACCTTGCTTTGGGTGTGTGTGTCCTATGTTAATATGTGAAATATTAAAATAAATTTAAGTGTATCATTTATAATTATATGTTGATAATGTGCGGATACAGATAAACAGTTAGTGAAAAGTGACCTTGTTTCTTGATGGTGAGAATCTCTTTCAAATCCTGATGGTGAAAATCGTTATTTGTATATCCAGGATCCCTTGCAATATGTCTGATCTGTCATTATAAAAGTATATACCCTTTGCAAAGGGAATAGGATTCTTCCTGAAGAGGAAGATTCATCATCAGGATTTGAAAGAGATTCTCACCATCAAGAAACAAGGTCACTTTTCACTAACTGTTTATCTGTATCCACACATTATCAACATATAATTACAGGTAGCCCTCAGTTTAAGCTTGATAGCTCAGGTCTGGTTAAACTGATTAATTTCAGCTTGTTTGGCTTTGCTGCAACACAAGCTGACAGCTCCACCTACTGGCTATTTAAATAAATGCACTGCTTCTCAATGATTTTCAATAGCAGTCACATGATTGGAAAAAAAGGTTGTTATTCTGAAACGGTGTAAATTGAACCGTTGTAAAACGAGGGCCACCTGTATTGGAATACAATAACACAATTTTTCATCACAGCTTTTTGGAACATTATTTTTCTTATTTTTTTCAACAAGCACTAAAGATTTTTAAAGATTTTTTCTGGAATAATATTTTTTCACAAAAAAAATTTCAACTCATTTTTTCACTTATTTTTCATGTTTTATTTTTTATCTTGTGTACACAAGTTCTATTAGTGCACGTAATTGGTCATTTATTTCTTTTAAGATTGTCATTATTATTTAGATATGTGTTGTCATTTTTCAGATTGATTGCACTACATCGTCCCCTGATCACACATAACGAGTAGATCAAGTGATACACTTAAATTTATGTTAATATTTCACATATTAACATAGGACACACACACCCAAAGCAAGGTTCACACAAGTTATTAATTTAGCAAATTATTTGCTTCCAAAGGCACAAATTCAATTTATTCATCTCATTGGTATTCATCTCCAGGCAATACCCACTTTTCTGGAGGGTATTCATAGGTACACACCAAAGGACACTCAAACAAATCCAGTCCACACCTCCTGTTTAAAAGATAAACAGAGGCACACACAATAGGATATACAACAAATTAGACCCAAATAGCATCACACAACCCTCAGATTCCTGGAGGCATTCCTATTGCCCAATTTTGAGAGGGACAGTTCCCAATTCATTAGAGGTCTGTTCAAACAAGTGGTAAATTGTACATTGTGGATCCACAATTTTTATCATTTCAAACTGTATATCTATTGAGAGTTTTTATATCATTCAGTTTTTTTTATATGATTCAGTATTTTATATATTTTGTATTAAAACTATTTTTTATCATCCAATTTTAATCCATTACATACAACTAAGCCCTTATTGTGGCGCTCTGCACTTCCACACCCAATTGATAGAATTCTATAAGCCAATCGGAATCTAAGGGACGCCATCTTGGATGACGTCACTTAAAGTGATATTCATTGGATGTCTTGAAGAGGGAGCCGCTCCGCGTCAGAAGGATGAAGATAGAAAATGCCATCTGGATGAAGACTTCTGCCCGTCTGGAGGACCACTTCTGCCGGCTTCCTTGAGGACATCTTGCCGCTTGGATGAAGACTTCTCCCGGTAAGTGAATCTTTGGGGGTTAGTGTTAGGATTTTTTAAGGGTGTATTGGGTGGGTTTATTTTTTAGGTTAGGGCTTTGGGCCTGCAATAGAGCTAAATGCCATTTTAAGGGCAATGCCCATCCAAATGCCCTTTTCAGGGCAATTGGGAGCTTAGGTTTTTTTAGTTAGGCTTTTATTTGGGGGGTTGGTTGTGTGGGTGGTGGATTTTACTGTTGGGGGGGTTGTTTGTATTTTATTTTACAGGTAAAAGAGCTGATTTCTTTGGGGCAATGCCCCGCAAAAGGCTCTTTTAAGGGCTATTGATAGTTTAGTTTAGGCTAGGGATTTTTTTATTTTGGGGGGCTTTTTTATTTTGATAGGGCTATTAGATTAGGTGTAATTAGTTTAAAGATCTGTAATTTGTTTTTTATTTTCTGTAATTTAGTGTTTATTTTTTGTTGTGATTTAGCTAATTTAATTACATTTTTTTAATTGTAATTAATGTATGTAATTTATTTAATTGTAGTGTAGTGTTAGTGTAACTTAGGTTAGGTTTTATTTTACAGGTCAACTTTTATTTATTTTAGCTAGGTAGTTATTAAATAGTTAATATCTATTTAGTAACTATTCTACCTAGTTAAAATAAATACGGGGGCGGAGCCAACTGCCAACATTGATGGACGCACAATACTTGGGCTCCGGCTGCTGAGTCTACTGTTTGGGGTGAATTAACGATCTGCAGTGCTGTTTGAGTTGCAGATTCTGGGTCCTATTGAAGCTATCTAAATACTAGCCCCATGCATTAAGGTTTTACGTTCGGGAGGGGAATTAAACCGGGACCCAAGTGCCTCATAGCTGCCACGTGGCTAGGATCCACGGCCACTATCGAATTGATCTCGGTGGCAAATATACCCAGTATTGCAATCCCCTGTACCAAAGCAGACACAAGTGTCTCTGCCGGGTTCCTGGGACACGTAAATTGAGCCATCTTAAGCCGTCAGTCTTGCTCGAGACAGTGAAACCCAAAGAAGATGGCAGACATTGGTGGTTGGGGAAAAAAGTCCTTCAACTACTTGAGACCTCCTTTCAGCAGCTAGAGTTACAATCTGCTGCTGCTCTAAAGATACCAATACCTAGCCGATTATTACACGGCCAAGCCACCCAAGGGGAACAAGGATTATCAGAAGCTACAATGGTCGCAACTTCCAACACCCTTGCAGTCGTGGTGGTGGGCTCGCCTCAAGTTACAGAGGTTTATCAAATGAAGACTGCACAGATTTCACTGAAAACTGAAAGAGAGAGAAAAAAATGTACGATATAAAATCATACAATAGGGTGCGCTATATTGATATACTGTTGTGTGCAAAAAAATATATATGTGGGGTGAATAGTGCAAAATAGTATAAAAAATCGTTCAAAAAAGTATATAGGATGTCCTTTTTACAAGAATGTACCTAAGGAACTGTATAGTTCAGAAAAAGTAGATAAGTGACTTTACATAAACAATGACGTGTGTTTCACAAAAACTTCAACTTCTAAAAAATGAACGATATAAATCAAGTGATACAATGTTATTTCTATTGAAAATAGATAAAATAAAATTAGGTGGAATAAAATCAAAAAATAAAAAACAATACAAACGATTTCACATATAGTGCAGAGTCATTGATAGATAGATGCAATTGGTGAAATCAATTGGTGAAATCAATAATTCTGGGAGGCTGCTCCACTCCAAACCGGTGGTAAGTCGGTAGAACTGGAAAAAAGAGAGCAGAGAGAGAGAGCGCCTGATAGTGTAATATCGTCAAGGTCAAACAAGGTATAGGTATAAAAAAATCTCTGCCAAATGGATACTCACAAAGAGCTTGGCACTCGCAAGTAGTGCATGTAGGCGGGCTGACCTTTATACAGTAGTCAGTACACTGAATCTATGGTGGTCGTATCAGAGATCTGTAGTGATAGAAACAGAGAACACAGAGGACCAATGGTGCAATATCGTCTGGAAACGAAATGGACACAGCATAGGATACAGCAAGGTGTATACTCACAATGGAGTTGGCACTCCCAAGTAGTGCATTAAGACAGGCTGACCTTCATACAGCAGTCAGCGCGCTGATGGTTAATAGCTGTAGTTGGTGGCTGTAGCTGTTATCGATCTGGGCTTGTCCTCTGCTCACCGAAGTGTGTATTGAATATTCAGCTATGGCTGGGCTGTTTAGCTGTAGAAAGTGGATCTTTCAGGTATGCTGTGAATACACCCAAAATATGCACCTGCGGCACGTCACAGGCCTCAGGAGACACGGTGCATATCAAATAATAAGCTACTAAAAATGAGTGACTGAAAAATATTTGTAAAGGAAAATATATTTAAAATAAGGAAGTCAGCGAACAAACTGTTGAGTAAAAGTAATAAAAGGGGTTTTTATTTAAGAGCTATAACAACGCGTTTCTCGGCCGATAAAAGCTCACTGGCCGTTTCATCAGGTAAGTGTATAGGTATAGCGGGAAAACCACATTTAAAAATACATAGGACGGTCACGATTGGTTAATACATCCACCAATAGCTGACCCAACATATCGTTACATTTAAAATACAATATTTCGCTGACTTCTAAACAAAATCATTTCGTTACATATAATAAAAAAGGAAAAATTATGTATACATAGAAACAATGTTGAAAAATATGATTTAAAAGCCACGAACAAAAAACATTTTGTTCTTTAGCTGAATGTTGAGCAACTCGTTATTGTTCTGTTTTAGAGATAGTAAAAAAATTGTAGGGACAAATGAGGCCACATAAACCATAGAAAAATAACATCCAATTTGTAATTCTACTGCTTTGATAGTAAATTAAAAAAATACCAGGTTTGATAGAGTCTATAAAAGTCGTTATAAAAAATGACAAAAAAAAAAAAAAAAAAAAAAAAAAAAAAATGTGTTATGTGAGATAGAATTCTTGTACCTTTCATACATGGTATAGTATAACTGAATCTATGTGTTATCAAAAAAATGGTATATATGTATTGTATTTAATTTAAAAACATCACATTGCAGAGAAAAAATATATAATGTATTGTGCCTGTGTAGAGTATGCAGATGATAGTGTAGATAATTTAATAAAATAATATTTATTAGTTAAATGCTGCCAAATCCAAATTAGAATTAAGCCCTGAAGGCCACAGAGTATTTAACTTGTGAATCCAAAAGGTTTCACGTTGTCTTAATTTAATAATTCTGTTGTAATCTGTTGAAGGGGGTATATAGTCTATGGGATAAAATTTGAAAATTTCAGGATTGCCCTGATGTTTGTTAAGGCAATGTTCTGGTATACTATGTTTGATTTTTTTCTTTTTGCAATTGCGTAGATGTTCCCCCCACCTCGTTCTTGCTTTTCTTGAGGTGCGACCCACGTACTGGGCCCCACATATACATTCAAGGACATAAATTACAAAAATGGAATTGCAATTTAAGAATTTTTTGATAGGAAAAAATTTCCCCAGTTATTTTTGAGGTAAAATTTTTCATACCAGATGGTATGTATTTGCAAGTATTACAGCCTCTTTTTCCACATTTGTAGACTCCTATATGACTGAGAAAATTTGTGTTATTATTGGAATTTTTGTTGCAAAACATGTGTTTCACTTTTTTACTGGGAGCTAGCTTACTCCTCAGAGTAGGAGCCCTAGTGTAAACGATTTTTGGATAACTATCCACTAAATTTTTTAAAATAGGGTCTCTGAGTATTATTGGCCAATGTTTGTTAAGAATATGTCTTATCTGTTTATAATTGTTATTGTATTGGGTGATAAACAATGGTTTTGCTGAAAAATTATCATTCTCTCTTTTTTTATTATAAAATTTATTTTTGTTAAGTAAGGTATCCCTATCTAGAGATCTGGCCTTGTCTCTACAGGTTGTCAAAAGGTCATTAGGATAACCTTTGTCAAGGAACCTTTGATAGATGATTTTACTCTGAAGATCAAAGGATTCTAGCGATGAACAATTACGTCGAATTCTTTCGAATTGACTGTAGGGGATGTTTGATAACCAGTTTATATGATGATTACTTTTGAAATTTAAATAGCTATTGCTGTCTACTTTCTTGAAAAATGTTTTTGAACAAAGATTTCCTAACTGGTCCCAACTTAGTGTCAAATCTAAAAAGTCTATTGTCTGCTTATTTATGTCAGCAGTGAATGATAAACCAAAATCATTTTGGTTAAGGGAAGCAGCAAACAGTGTTGCTGAGGGAAGGTCACCTCGCCATAGGAAAATCAGGTCATCTATGTAGCGACCATAGAACACCAGACTCGCCCCAGCTGAGGAATTATAGATGTAAATATCCTCAAAAATGCCCATAAAGATGTTGGCAAAGCTAGGGGCGAATCTGGTGCCCATGGCCGTACCCTTGGTTTGTAGGTAAAATAAATCCTGAAACATAAAATAATTGTGTTGTAAAATGAATCTAATACATTCAATAATATATTCTTTTTGAAAGTAGGGCATATAGTGATCTTCATTTAGTTTTAGCATGATTGTCTGTAAGCCTAATTCGTGAGATATGTTGGAATAGAGAGAGCTAACGTCACAGGTTATCCATATTAAGTCGCCATTATTTTTTAGGTCCTTGATTTTATTGAGTAGATAAGTGCTGTCTTTGATGTAAGATCTAAGGCCAACAACATGTTTCTGTAAAAAAAGATCAATGTAATACGATAAATTATATGTTAAGTTGTCTATCCCTGCAATTATTGGTCGGCCCGGGGGGTGTTTTTGGTCCTTATGGATTTTTGGCAAATGGTAATAATGTGCTACACTTGGGTTGCTAACTTTAAGAAAGTTTCTTTCATCTTTATTCAGAATATTCAGATTGGAACCTCTTTCAATCAAAGCATGATATTCTTTTAAAAAAATAGGTGTGGGGTCTGTTTTTAGGACTCTATAGTAATTAATATCATTCAGAATCCGCTTGGCTTCTGATAAGTAATCACAAAAATCTTGTATCACTATTCCTCCTCCCTTGTCAGCATCCCGTATGATGATGTTGGGGTTGTCTGCAAGGGAGGAGACTGCCTTTCTTTCACCTTGTAATTTGTAAAAATTCTTTTTTGATGACTTCAGAGAAATTTTTTCAAGATCGTCGATTACTAAATTATGGTAAATTTCAACATACTGGCTACATCCCAATGGAGGAGAAAATGATGATTTCATTTTTACATCGGTATGAATGACACTTTCAAAAAGTTGATCAGTGAGAGAATTTATAGAGCCTTGGGTAGAGATAACTCTTTCTCCCATATTTGTAGAGCCTTGGGTAGAGATAACTCTTTCTCCCATATTCATATTGTCAGTCAGAATGCAGATGGTGTCGTTTTCTATAAGATTATGTTTTTTTAGATTTTTCTGGGCAAAATATTTTTGCAGGGATAATTTCCTGGTAAATCTATTTAGGTCTACAAAAAGGTTAAAAATATTGTGGGGATTGGGTGGACAAAATGATAAACCCTTGTGGAGAATTCTTTTTTCCTCTATGGATAAGGTGTGTGATGATAAATTGAAAATACCCTTATCTAATTTGTTGTGTTTTTCTTTCTTGGTGGCAATACCTCTCCCTCTTGTGCCTCTTGGTCTAAATGAAAGGGTCTTTTTCTGGGATTTGGTTCTTCTATTATAACTCTTCGTTGATGTGGGGCATGTTCTAAAAAAGGCGAGGATGCGGAGGTAGTATTGTTTCTAGATATACGTTCTGTGAACACATTGTCCTCTGAAACAGAGGACAAAGGGTGAAAGCGATTCGAATGAACATATTGATTCTGGTTTGGGTTATAATTAGTCTTAGAATGATTATCTTTGTAAGTGTGAGAATTAGTTTGAATGGGGGAATCATAATTCTGGTAATTGTCGAATCTGTTGTTCTCTCTAAATTGTCTTTTATTACCATAATAGGAATTATCATTATAAGTCCTATGGTTGTCATAATGATTCCTGGGTGGATAGTAAGATTGGTGAGGAGATTGTTGTCTGTGCCAAGTATCATGTTGGTTATCATTATATCTGTTATGGTATTGTGCATTGTGTTGTTCCTTATCCCTGTGTATGTATGTATTGGATTTTCTGTAATAGTTGGTTGGTTTAGTATGATAATGATTATTTGATTTGTAATTCTCCTTATAGATCCTATTATTATTTCTATGGTGAACCGTGGTCCAAGATCCACCTGGTTCTGATCTGTTTATTCTGTGTGGGGCATTTGTCTCTGTAGGTTGGTCTATATCATATGATCTATGATCTGTGTTTCTTTGATTCTCAGAGTTCTGTGTTTCTGAGTTAAAAGGTAGTGTACGATTATAACTATATATTCTATCATTGATGTAATCCTCATTGTCCCTTACCAATTTTTTTGTTTTTGGATTGGACAAGTTCCTCTTGGAATTTGTCTGTCCTTTCATACATGCTTTTCAAAAAACGATCATAATCAGAACTCTCTACATATTTTTCTAAATCTGTTTGTATTCTTTCTATGTTTTCACTACATTGATCAGCTAAAAAACGTCTATGTTCTATCAGGGCCTTCATTAATTCAAAAGAACAATCACTAAGTATTTTGTACCATTTTTCCAAAAAGTGCAGGATTGTCTTTAAAAGAACAATGTTTTAAGATACGTAATCCTCTGGGAATCTGTTTCAGATCAATATATTTTTCTAAAGTGGTGAGATCCCACCAATGTCTATGTTCTTTTAAAATTTCTTCTTCTAAAGTGTGGAATAAACTTTTCATAGATTTGGTGGTATCAGAATCTGATTGTGCAGCAGTAGTAGCTGGTTTCCCTAGTAAATTGTATGCTGCTCTAATCTTATTTCTATCCTCTTTGGACTGCATATTGTGACCAAAAGAGTGAAAAAAGTGCAAAAAATCAAATATAAATATCAAACCGATTAAATAGGTGAGAATATGTGTGCTGCACTCCTATAAATTACCCAACAATAGACAAGAAAAAAATGTACGATATAAAATCATACAATAGGGTGCGCTATATTGATATACTGTTGTGTGCAAAAAAATATATATGTGGGGTGAATAGTGCAAAATAGTATAAAAAATCGTTCAAAAAAGTATATAGGATGTCCTTTTTACAAGAATGTACCTAAGGAACTGTATAGTTCAGAAAAAGTAGATAAGTGACTTTACATAAACAATGACGTGTGTTTCACAAAAACTTCAACTTCTAAAAAATGAACGATATAAATCAAGTGATACAATGTTATTTCTATTGAAAATAGATAAAATAAAATTAGGTGGAATAAAATCAAAAAATAAAAAACAATACACACGATTTCACATATAGTGCAGAGTCATTGATAGATAGATGCAATTGGTGAAATCAATTGGTGAAATCAATAATTCTGGGAGGCTGCTCCACTCCAAACCGGTGGTAAGTCGGTAGAACTGGAAAAAAGAGAGCAGAGAGAGAGAGCGCCTGATAGTGTAATATCGTCAAGGTCAAACAAGGTATAGGTATAAAAAAATCTCTGCCAAATGGATACTCACAAAGAGCTTGGCACTCGCAAGTAGTGCATGTAGGCGGGCTGACCTTTATACAGTAGTCAGTACACTGAATCTATGGTGGTCGTATCAGAGATCTGTAGTGATAGAAACAGAGAACACAGAGGACCAATGGTGCAATATCGTCTGGAAACGAAATGGACACAGCATAGGATACAGCAAGGTGTATACTCACAATGGAGTTGGCACTCCCAAGTAGTGCATTAAGACAGGCTGACCTTCATACAGCAGTCAGCGCGCTGATGGTTAATAGCTGTAGTTGGTGGCTGTAGCTGTTATCGATCTGGGCTTGTCCTCTGCTCACCGAAGTGTGTATTGAATATTCAGCTATGGCTGGGCTGTTTAGCTGTAGAAAGTGGATCTTTCAGGTATGCTGTGAATACACCCAAAATATGCACCTGCGGCACGTCACAGGCCTCAGGAGACACGGTGCATATCAAATAATAAGCTACTAAAAATGAGTGACTGAAAAATATTTGTAAAGGAAAATATATTTAAAATAAGGAAGTCAGCGAACAAACTGTTGAGTAAAAGTAATAAAAGGGGTTTTTATTTAAGAGCTATAACAACGCGTTTCTCGGCCGATAAAAGCTCACTGGCCGTTTCATCAGGTAAGTGTATAGGTATAGCGGGAAAACCACATTTAAAAATACATAGGACGGTCACGATTGGTTAATACATCCACCAATAGCTGACCCAACATATCGTTACATTTAAAATACAATATTTCGCTGACTTCTAAACAAAATCATTTCGTTACATATAATAAAAAAGGAAAAATTATGTATACATAGAAACAATGTTGAAAAATATGATTTAAAAGCCACGAACAAAAAACATTTTGTTCTTTAGCTGAATGTTGAGCAACTCGTTATTGTTCTGTTTTAGAGATAGTAAAAAAATTGTAGGGACAAATGAGGCCACATAAACCATAGAAAAAGAACATCCAATTTGTAATTCTACTGCTTTGATAGTAAATTAAAAAAATACCAGGTTTGATAGAGTCTATAAAAGTCGTTATAAAAAATGACCAAAAAAAAAAAAAAAAAAATGTGTTATGTGAGATAGAATTCTTGTACCTTTCATACATGGTATAGTATAACTGAATCTATGTGTTATCAAAAAAATGGTATACATGTATTGTATTTAATTTAAAAACATCACATTGCAGAGAAAAAATATATAATGTATTGTGCCTGTGTAGAGTATGCAGATGATAGTGTAGATAATTTAATAAAATAATATTTATTAGTTAAATGCTGCCAAATCCAAATTAGAATTAAGCCCTGAAGGCCACAAAGTATTTAACTTGTGAATCCAAAAGGTTTCACGTTGTCTTAATTTAATAATTCTGTTGTAATCTGTTGAAGGGGGTATATAGTCTATGGGATAAAATTTGAAAATTTCAGGATTGCCCTGATGTTTGTTAAGGCAATGTTCTGGTATACTATGTTTGATTTTTTTCTTTTTGCAATTTTTGCAATTGCGTAGATGTTCCCCCCACCTCGTTCTTGCTTTTCTTGAGGTGCGACCCACGTACTGGGCCCCACATATACATTCAAGGACATAAATTACAAAAATGGAATTGCAATTTAAGAATTTTTTGATAGGAAAAATTTCCCCAGTTATTTTTGAGGTAAAATTTTTCATACCAGATGGTATGTATTTGCAAGTATTACAGCCTCTTTTTCCACATTTGTAGACTCCTATATGACTGAGAAAATTTGTGTTATTATTGGAATTTTTGTTGCAAAACATGTGTTTCACTTTTTTACTGGGAGCTAGCTTACTCCTCAGAGTAGGAGCCCTAGTGTAAACGATTTTTGGATAACTATCCACTAAATTTTTTAAAATAGGGTCTCTGAGTATTATTGGCCAATGTTTGTTAAGAATATGTCTTATCTGTTTATAATTGTTATTGTATTGGGTGATAAACAATGGTTTTGCTGAAAAATTATCATTCTCTCTTTTTTTATTATAAAATTTATTTTTGTTAAGTAAGGTATCCCTATCTAGAGATCTGGCCTTGTCTCTACAGGTTGTCAAAAGGTCATTAGGATAACCTTTGTCAAGGAACCTTTGATAGATGATTTTACTCTGAAGATCAAAGGATTCTAGCGATGAACAATTACGTCGAATTCTTTCGAATTGACTGTAGGGGATGTTTGATAACCAGTTTATATGATGATTACTTTTGAAATTTAAATAGCTATTGCTGTCTACTTTCTTGAAAAATGTTTTTGAACAAAGATTTCCTAACTGGTCCCAACTTAGTGTCAAATCTAAAAAGTCTATTGTCTGCTTATTTATGTCAGCAGTGAATGATAAACCAAAATCATTTTGGTTAAGGGAAGCAGCAAACAGTGTTGCTGAGGGAAGGTCACCTCGCCATAGGAAAATCAGGTCATCTATGTAGCGACCATAGAACACCAGACTCGCCCCAGCTGAGGAATTATAGATGTAAATATCCTCAAAAATGCCCATAAAGATGTTGGCAAAGCTAGGGGCGAATCTGGTGCCCATGGCCGTACCCTTGGTTTGTAGGTAAAATAAATCCTGAAACATAAAATAATTGTGTTGTAAAATGAATCTAATACATTCAATAATATATTCTTTTTGAAAGTAGGGCATATAGTGATCTTCATTTAGTTTTAGCATGATTGTCTGTAAGCCTAATTCGTGAGATATGTTGGAATAGAGAGAGCTAACGTCACAGGTTATCCATATTAAGTCGCCATTATTTTTTAGGTCCTTGATTTTATTGAGTAGATAAGTGCTGTCTTTGATGTAAGATCTAAGGCCAACAACATGTTTCTGTAAAAAAAGATCAATGTAATACGATAAATTATATGTTAAGTTGTCTATCCCTGCAATTATTGGTCGGCCCGGGGGGTGTTTTTGGTCCTTATGGATTTTTGGCAAATGGTAATAATGTGCTACACTTGGGTTGCTAACTTTAAGAAAGTTTCTTTCATCTTTATTCAGAATATTCAGATTGGAACCTCTTTCAATCAAAGCATGATATTTTTTTAAAAAAATAGGTGTGGGGTCTGTTTTTAGGACTCTATAGTAATTAATATCATTCAGAATCCGCTTGGCTTCTGATAAGTAATCACAAAAATCTTGTATCACTATTCCTCCTCCCTTGTCAGCATCCCGTATGATGATGTTGGGGTTGTCTGCAAGGGAGGAGACTGCCTTTCTTTCACCTTGTAATTTGTAAAAATTCTTTTTTGATGACTTCAGAGAAATTTTTTCAAGATCGTCGATTACTAAATTATGGTAAATTTCAACATACTGGCTACATCCCAATGGAGGAGAAAATGATGATTTCATTTTTACATCGGTATGAATGACACTTTCAAAAAGTTGATCAGTGAGAGAATTTATAGAGCCTTGGGTAGAGATAACTCTTTCTCCCATATTTGTAGAGCCTTGGGTAGAGATAACTCTTTCTCCCATATTCATATTGTCAGTCAGAATGCAGATGGTGTCGTTTTCTATAAGATTATGTTTTTTTAGATTTTTCTGGGCAAAATATTTTTGCAGGGATAATTTCCTGGTAAATCTATTTAGGTCTACAAAAAGGTTAAAAATATTGTGGGGATTGGGTGGACAAAATGATAAACCCTTGTGGAGAATTCTTTTTTCCTCTATGGATAAGGTGTGTGATGATAAATTGAAAATACCCTTATCTAATTTGTTGTGTTTTTCTTTCTTGGTGGCAATACCTCTCCCTCTTGTGCCTCTTGGTCTAAATGAAAGGGTCTTTTTCTGGGATTTGGTTCTTCTATTATAACTCTTCGTTGATGTGGGGCATGTTCTAAAAAAGGCGAGGATGCGGAGGTAGTATTGTTTCTAGATATACGTTCTGTGAACACATTGTCCTCTGAAACAGAGGACAAAGGGTGAAAGCGATTCGAATGAACATATTGATTCTGGTTTGGGTTATAATTAGTCTTAGAATGATTATCTTTGTAAGTGTGAGAATTAGTTTGAATGGGGGAATCATAATTCTGGTAATTGTCGAATCTGTTGTTCTCTCTAAATTGTCTTTTATTACCATAATAGGAATTATCATTATAAGTCCTATGGTTGTCATAATGATTCCTGGGTGGATAGTAAGATTGGTGAGGAGATTGTTGTCTGTGCCAAGTATCATGTTGGTTATCATTATATCTGTTATGGTATTGTGCATTGTGTTGTTCCTTATCCCTGTGTATGTATGTATTGGATTTTCTGTAATAGTTGGTTGGTTTAGTATGATAATGATTATTTGATTTGTAATTCTCCTTATAGATCCTATTATTATTTCTATGGTGAACCGTGGTCCAAGATCCACCTGGTTCTGATCTGTTTATTCTGTGTGGGGCATTTGTCTCTGTAGGTTGGTCTATATCATATGATCTATGATCTGTGTTTCTTTGATTCTCAGAGTTCTGTGTTTCTGAGTTAAAAGGTAGTGTACGATTATAACTATATATTCTATCATTGATGTAATCCTCATTGTCCCTTACCAATTTTTTGTTTTTGGATTGGACAAGTTCCTCTTGGAATTTGTCTGTCCTTTCATACATGCTTTTCAAAAAACGATCATAATCAGAACTCTCTACATATTTTTCTAAATCTGTTTGTATTCTTTCTATGTTTTCACTACATTGATCAGCTAAAAAACGTCTATGTTCTATCAGGGCCTTCATTAATTCAAAAGAACAATCACTAAGTATTTTGTACCATTTTTCCAAAAGTGCAGGATTGTCTTTAAAAGAACAATGTTTTAAGATACGTAATCCTCTGGGAATCTGTTTCAGATCAATATATTTTTCTAAAGTGGTGAGATCCCACCAATGTCTATGTTCTTTTAAAATTTCTTCTTCTAAAGTGTGGAATAAACTTTTCATAGATTTGGTGGTATCAGAATCTGATTGTGCAGCAGTAGTAGCTGGTTTCCCTAGTAAATTGTATGCTGCTCTAATCTTATTTCTATCCTCTTTGGACTGCATATTGTGACCAAAAGAGTGAAAAAAGTGCAAAAAATCAAATATAAATATCAAACCGATTAAATAGGTGAGAATATGTGTGCTGCACTCCTATAAATTACCCAACAATAGACAAGAAAAAAATGTACGATATAAAATCATACAATAGGGTGCGCTATATTGATATACTGTTGTGTGCAAAAAAATATATATGTGGGGTGAATAGTGCAAAATAGTATAAAAAATCGTTCAAAAAAGTATATAGGATGTCCTTTTTACAAGAATGTACCTAAGGAACTGTATAGTTCAGAAAAAGTAGATAAGTGACTTTACATAAACAATGACGTGTGTTTCACAAAAACTTCAACTTCTAAAAAATGAACGATATAAATCAAGTGATACAATGTTATTTCTATTGAAAATAGATAAAATAAAATTAGGTGGAATAAAATCAAAAAATAAAAAACAATACAAACGATTTCACATATAGTGCAGAGTCATTGATAGATAGATGCAATTGGTGAAATCAATTGGTGAAATCAATAATTCTGGGAGGCTGCTCCACTCCAAACCGGTGGTAAGTCGGTAGAACTGGAAAAAAGAGAGCAGAGAGAGAGAGCGCCTGATAGTGTAATATCGTCAAGGTCAAACAAGGTATAGGTATAAAAAAATCTCTGCCAAATGGATACTCACAAAGAGCTTGGCACTCGCAAGTAGTGCATGTAGGCGGGCTGACCTTTATACAGTAGTCAGTACACTGAATCTATGGTGGTCGTATCAGAGATCTGTAGTGATAGAAACAGAGAACACAGAGGACCAATGGTGCAATATCGTCTGGAAACGAAATGGACACAGCATAGGATACAGCAAGGTGTATACTCACAATGGAGTTGGCACTCCCAAGTAGTGCATTAAGACAGGCTGACCTTCATACAGCAGTCAGCGCGCTGATGGTTAATAGCTGTAGTTGGTGGCTGTAGCTGTTATCGATCTGGGCTTGTCCTCTGCTCACCGAAGTGTGTATTGAATATTCAGCTATGGCTGGGCTGTTTAGCTGTAGAAAGTGGATCTTTCAGGTATGCTGTGAATACACCCTATCAAAAAATTCTTAAATTGCAATTCCATTTTTGTAATTTATGTCCTTGAATGTATATGTGGGGCCCAGTACGTGGGTCGCACCTCAAGAAAAGCAAGAACGAGGTGGGGGGAACATCTACGCAATTGCAAAAATTGCAAAAAGAAAAAAATCAAACATAGTATACCAGAACATTGCCTTAACAAACATCAGAGCAATCCTGAAATTTTCAAATTTTATCCCATAGACTATATACCCCCTTCAACAGATTACAACAGAATTATTAAATTAAGACAACGTGAAACCTTTTGGATTCACAAGTTAAATACTCTGTGGCCTTCAGGGCTTAATTCTAATTTGGATTTGGCAGCATTTAACTAATAAATATTATTTTATTAAATTATCTACACTATCATCTGCATACTCTACACAGGCACAATACATTATATATTTTTTCTCTGCAATGTGATGTTTTTAAATTAAATACAATACATATATACCATTTTTTTGATAACACATAGATTCAGTTATACTATACCATGTATGAAAGGTACAAGAATTCTATCTCACATAACACATTTTTTTTTTTTTTTTTTTTTTTTTTTTGGTCATTTTTTATAACGACTTTTATAGACTCTATCAAACCTGGTATTTTTTTAATTTACTATCAAAGCAGTAGAATTACAAATTGGATGTTCTTTTTCTATGGTTTATGTGGCCTCATTTGTCCCTACAATTTTTTTACTATCTCTAAAACAGAACAATAACGAGTTGCTCAACATTCAGCTAAAGAACAAAATGTTTTTTGTTCGTGGCTTTTAAATCATATTTTTCAACATTGTTTCTATGTATACATAATTTTTCCTTTTTTATTATATGTAACGAAATGATTTTGTTTAGAAGTCAGCGAAATATTGTATTTTAAATGTAACGATATGTTGGGTCAGCTATTGGTGGATGTATTAACCAATCGTGACCGTCCTATGTATTTTTAAATGTGGTTTTCCCGCTATACCTATACACTTACCTGATGAAACGGCCAGTGAGCTTTTATCGGCCGAGAAACGCGTTGTTATAGCTCTTAAATAAAAACCCCTTTTATTACTTTTACTCAACAGTTTGTTCGCTGACTTCCTTATTTTAAATATATTTTCCTTTACAAATATTTTTCAGTCACTCATTTTTAGTAGCTTATTATTTGATATGCACCGTGTCTCCTGAGGCCTGTGACGTGCCGCAGGTGCATATTTTGGGTGTATTCACAGCATACCTGAAAGATCCACTTTCTACAGCTAAACAGCCCAGCCATAGCTGAATATTCAATACACACTTCGGTGAGCAGAGGACAAGCCCAGATCGATAACAGCTACAGCCACCAACTACAGCTATTAACCATCAGCGCGCTGACTGCTGTATGAAGGTCAGCCTGTCTTAATGCACTACTTGGGAGTGCCAACTCCATTGTGAGTATACACCTTGCTGTATCCTATGCTGTGTCCATTTCGTTTCCAGACGATATTGCACCATTGGTCCTCTGTGTTCTCTGTTTCTATCACTACAGATCTCTGATACGACCACCATAGATTCAGTGTACTGACTACTGTATAAAGGTCAGCCTGCCTACATGCACTACTTGCGAGTGCCAAGCTCTTTGTGAGTATCCATTTGGCAGAGATTTTTTTATACCTATACCTTGTTTGACCTTGACGATATTACACTATCAGGTGCTCTCTCTCTCTGCTCTCTGAAAGAGAGAGCCCCTTCCTGATGTCCAATCATGGGAATCTTCACTCACCTGTCAATAGCACTAGCGGTCTGATGACAGTGGCTTCTAGGAAGGGACATAGCCAACAGTTACAAGCCAGGAGCTCCTATGCTGGCGACCCGCATGTGATCCGACTAGCCAACAGTTGCACATCACTTCAATATATGGCCACGTATCCTCCGAAGTCTGGGCCACTACCTATTCTAGACTTAACCTCCGGTCAGATCTTGAAGTCAGCAATCCAGAGGTTGTTGACAGATAAGCCTAGCGCTTGTGTCGTTCTTACCTTACAGTGCCTGATGATGCTTTCAAATGTTCCATCTTGGAGGGTGAGTGGATGGCCCCACCGACATGTAGATAGTGAAGCCACCTACCGCTCTGGAGTGGGATATGTCCCTTTAATCCCATAGCTCTGGAGAACTGGAGTGGGTTGAAGAGAGAGTGTCTGAAGCTCCAGAATATAGTTTACCGGACACTAGTTTTGGTTTGTGTTAGGTGAATTTTATTATTCCAACATGATGACATGTTTTAATGACTGCTAAAAATATGTACGGTACACTGTTAGTTGTAGTTAGTTCTCCCTACTTATATGTTACGTGTATTTTTGATATACTATTTGTATTGCTCTTCTCCTCTAATTTTATGCTTTCAGCTAGAACTGGTTATATGTGATACCGTCTTCAGTTCTTGATGTGCAAACTTATCCCAGTTTTATAGTTCAGCTGTATGGGCCCATAGTTCACTTCCAATATCCTAAGCATTTTGTCTATCAGTATACCACCATGATATTAGACAATGAGAATTTTTATGTTTAGGTTGGGACAGGCAGGATTCCTATACAGTATATATATTAAGTCCATCTGTGGAAATTATACTACTGCTGCGTTGTCTGCGGCCGAGATGACGCAGTCCAGTGTCTATTTTGATCTAGAGAGAAGAATCTATATAGAGTGAAGTTCCCTATCCTGCCTTAGGCTATAATCTAATACATACTGATCATTAAGATAACCTTAATAGCCTATATGATGATCTGACCTTAAGCTCTGTTGTGATAAGGTGTAAATATATGCATAATTATGCTGGTTGCAATCAACTATAGTCCCTTGATAGTGCCTAACTTGTTGTGTCTATTTTATGCTACAGGGGAATAGATTTTAGGCATTTTATGTGTAATATCGAACCATACTTCACCATGTAGTCCACCCTATGGGTTTAATTAGAAGTAGAATTAAAGAAACAAACTTTACATATCTCTCTCAGGTGTTTGGAGAAAATCTTGGCATCTTGGACTGCATCTAGTTTTATTACTTTATTCCTCCTACAATTATATTTCCCCTACTGCTGGCTCCGCACTCCCTAAACGTTTTATTTATTTGATAAACATAGAACACAGATTCTAAGAATTCTCTCCCTTTAAATGTTTAACCTAATGTTACATTTATGAAGCAAATATATAGAGCAATCATTTTAGATGGTCTGAGATCTTGAGTTATATCCATAGTTCACAAGTCAGACTGGATAGATGGTTTACACTAATGATGATATATGAAGGATAAGGGATTATATTGATAACTCTATCCTAAATTATTTTGTTGCTAACAGTCTATAGCCAGTATACCCTATATGAGGTGACAAATATACCAGTCAAGAGCTATTGATCAAGGAACGGATATCCCCCTATATACTCTCAGGCCAATAGATTTTTCTTGCATTGAATAGTTCTTATGCTTCTTCAGTTTTATAGTACCCTTACCCCCATTATATTCCTCCTAATATGTTGTTCATAATAGATGTGATGAAGGTCCTAATTGGGCATTCTCTTCATATGGAGGTTGGAAAAACGAGGATTAACATTTGATATGGATTTATTTTTTCTCTACAGGTATTACTTTATGTTTGTATATCACTCCTTTGTTCTGGAACACATTGTATGTGCAAATTTTGCTGTTTTATGTCAGATTACCTGTATGTTTATTTTTGATCCTCAATAAAAATTTGCTAAAAAATAAATAAATAAATACAAAGTTGCCTGTAAAATAAAAATAAACCCTAAGCTAGCTACAATGTAACTATTAGTTATATTGTAGCTAGCTTAGGGTTTATTTTATAGGTAAGTATTTAGTTTTAAATATGAATAATTTATTTAATTATAGTAATTTTATTTAGATTTATTTAAATTATATTTAAGTTAGGGGGTTTTAGGGTTAGACGTAGATTTAGGGGTTAATACATTTAATGTAGTGGTGGCGACGTTGGGGACGGCAGATTAGGGGTTAATAAATGTAGGTAAATTGCGGTGACATTGGGGGCGGGAGATTAGGGGTTAATAAATATAATGTAGGTGTCGGCGATGTTGGGGGCAGCAGATTAGGGGCTAATAAGTATAATGTAGGTGGCGGCGGTGTCCAGAGCGGCAGATTAGGGGTTAATAAGAATAATGTAGTTGTCTGCGATGTCGGAGGCAGCAGATTAGGGGTTAATAAGTGTAAGATTAGGGGTGTTTAGACTCGGGGTTCATGTTAGGGTGTTAGGTGTAAACATAAAATGTGTTTCCCCATAGGAATCAATGGGGCTGAGTTACTGAGATTTACGCTGCTTTTTGGCAGGTGTTAGACTTTTTCTCAGCCGGCTCTCCCCATTGATGTCTATGGGAAAATCGTGCATGAGCACGTACGACCAGCTCACAGCTGACTTAAGCAGCGCTGGTATTGGAGTGTAGTGTTGAGCAAAATTTTGCTCTACGCTCACTTCTTGCCTTTTAGGGCCAGGTTTGTAAAAACCTGTAATACCAGCGCTGCAGGTAAGTGAGCAGTAAGAAAAAACTGCACGGTAGCACTGCATAGCTCATAACCCAAAACTCGTAATCTAGCCGTTAATTAGTTTATTGGGGGTTAAAACAGCATTAGATTTAACTTGTTATACTCTAAACATTTGCTGCAAAAATTATATTTAAATCATTAAAGGGGCATTAAACACATTGAGATAATAATATAATATGATAAATTGTATAAATCTATCTATCTATCGATCTATATATATATATATATATATATATATATATATATATATATATATATATATATATATATATATATATATATAAACTCTGCAATATACTTTCATTATTTATTTTGTCCCCTTTTCCTGTAATGCCATTCTGAAATTATGAGTTCCTGTTAGAAATGGAAGTGCAGAACACTGTTATATTCCTCATAGCCATTGGCTGCACATTCTAGTGACCTTTTAATAACTGTCCCTAATTGGCCACAGCAGGGAAGGTAACCTAAGTAACAACATGGCAGCTCCCATTGTTTTATAAACACTAAAACTTTGCACTTATTTTGTCACTATTTAAAAAACTAACAAAACTTTAAAAATACATTCTCAGACCAATCTTTTCTTTGAATACATAATTCTATCTAGCATTTATTAAGTGTTTAGTGTCCCTTTAAGGATTCACACAATTACAATTGTCACAGAACTATTAATCTAAACTTCATATTATCCTAAACACTCTGGTGTAATGACAGGAAATTATTCTGCATTCAATTTACAACATTGCTTTTAACCCTGAAAGTCCATATGACTCATTTTGATCTCATTGTTATTATGACTCATGAACTACTCCCATTTGTTCATCTTGTTAACAAAGTTACATTTTTATTCATGACTTGTCCTTGGTGACATAGTTAATGTATTGTAGAGATTACATCATGCTAGTCATTTTACATTCACAAAACAGGCAAGTTCAAAATCCATAACTACATATAAGGGCGCTACAGCAAAAGGGATATACTGTTATACCGCTGTGCTTCAAATCTTTTTTACAATAACACATATTTTGTTTATATCAGATAGCCTAAAGATTTAAAAACGCTGATGGATTTTTCTTTTTTGTAAAATATTTACTCGGCCTAAAGATTCTCTTTGACAATATTCTATTTTGTATATACAATGAATTGTACGCACTACTGAGTTTGATTTGTGAAATAAATGAGGTGACTAAAGGCCACTATCTATATATTTTTTCGGATTTAAATAATTCATTTTAGAGCCAAATACCCTATATATCTTTGGTGTTTAAACATGTCACATGAGTAGGGTGACCATATTGCCGCTTTAAAAAGGGACGCATATGAAAAGTACATATGTCAGGGTTCTTATATAAAAACCTTTCTTTAAACAGCCCTGACATATGTATTTTTCATGTGTCCCTTTTTAAAGTGGCAATGTGGTCACCCTACACATGAGAGGTCTCAAATTAATATTTTTCACTCTAAAGGCCATTAAGCAAATCCTCCCATTTTTTTACAGAAATAAATCACTGTAAAAAATCATTCAAAAATGTTAAAATGTTTACATAGAATAAAAATCTAGATTGTGCCACCTGCATAAAGCATATGGTTCCTTTAGCTTCTGGTTTTACTCTGATTTTGGAAAGTCAGTCTAGGTTAAAATTTCACATAAAACAGTAAAACATATTAATGTATGGATACGGTTAATATTGGTGGGAATTTAGATATAGTAACAGGAGTGGGACAGGAACTGGCCCACATTTATAGCACAGGGATGAGAGGGGTGCAGCACTATAAGGGTTTACAGTGGTGGTGGATCCAGAGTGGTTTAGGTTTAATCACTATGGGGGGGGGGGGTCTGGGGTTATATAATTAATAGTGGTGGGCTAAACAGGTCTTATTTAGTTGGGGATCTCCATTAGTGTTACAGTGGAAGTAGATGATGTAGAGGAATAATAGGATTCCACAATACAGTGAAAAACACTGTTAACCAGGCCCGGACTGGCCATAGGGCATACAGAGCAAATGCATGGTGGGCCGGGCTCTTATGGGGTCCTTGCTGCTATATACCACCCTCTTAATATAGGTAACAATAGGAAAGCTGTGATAATATGGCTATTGTGTAAAGCAGAAAGTGCATGGTGGTTAAACAGAGGTGCTGAAGGATAAGAGATCTGGTGTATTATGGCTACCTAGCAGACAGAAGTCTAACTGATGTAGGCTGCTCTGCCTTTAAATGCCTATTTTTGGTCTCAGTCCAGTCCTGCTGTTAACCATACAGTATTGTATAGTTATGAGTTATGTTTGAGTCAGGGGGCAGAAGCTCCTTAAAGAGTATTTGACCATAAGCAGGTACTATTATTTAATAACATGCAAACCATACAAACTGCGTACTGTTACTAAGTCAAAGCATGCTGCAGCAAAATACTATCAAATAATCACCTCTTCTGATAAATTCAGATCTGTGTGCACCCCAGTCACAGAATACTTTCCAATCCTACTATGTATATACAGTATATAAAGTGTTCAAAATGTTTTCAAATTTGTATGAATAAACAATACTTTTTAAGATACATCAATAAGATACAACAAAACTTAAATGCACTTACTTTAATCCAAATATGAAGCTTCTAATCATAAATCAATCATGTTTTTATTTCTTCTAAAAAATGCTCTAATCACCACCCATAAAAGAAGGCTGGAATTCTCAATAATTCATTCTGTCATATCATCCAATCATACCGCACTATTATCCCTCTAATTTGAAGGTTCATAGGGGCCAATTCATCAAGTGCAGGGCGGACATGATTTGCTGTAGCATACGCTGTCTGCATTTAACATGTGCAATGCTGCCCCCCTGCACGGCCGCTAGCAGGGGGTGTCAGTCATCCCGATCGGATTGGGATGATTGCAGTCCACCACCTAAAAGGTGGCGGACAAGGTAAGAAGCAGGGGTTCTTACGATCGCAGCTTCTTAACTTACGTTTCCGGCAAGTCGGAAACTACGGGCGTAGAAAGCAGCATGTTAAATCTACCCCATAATGTTATGCCTCTTGCAAGATCACATGCACTGTTTTATTTAAGGGCAATCACATGTGCGCTGTATACTTAAACTACTTGATCTTCCTTTCGCCATTTTTATTTTTCTAACAAAAAAAACATATTTGCAAAACCTATTGTTTTAAAGTTACCACTGCATTCGTTTTATATTGTGCATTTGACCAATTGCTGACACAGCAGAAAGCGCATACACTGCCCAGCTGCACATACTCCCAGCGCTGCCTAAGAAGTGACATTTGCTTCTAATGAAATGCAATGCTGTACAATTCAAATTTGACTTCGGCCCCTTCAATTTTACTGACTCTTCTGAACATTTGACTTTGAAAGTTGAACATCTGGAATGCCTTTTCAGGAAAAAAAATGTTTTAGAAGAAAAGAAAATGTTTTTAAATTGCGGCACAATCTGACTACTTTTGCTAGTTATCAAAAAACTAGCAGGTACGCTCGGCACTTTTCCGGCCCAGCATACCTGGTTTTCAAACCGCCAGCCTGGAGGCGGCGGATCCCATAGGAATCAATGGGAGTTTGACCATAGCGAAAGTACAAGTTCGCTGCTGACAGACATCCCATTGATTTCTATGGGAGCTGTCTACACCTAACACCCTAACACGTACCCCGAGTCTAAACACCACTAATCTGTCCCCCTACACCGCCGCAACTAAATAAAGTTATTACCCCCTAAACCGCCGCTCCCGGAGCCCACTGCAAGCTACTCTATCCCTATTAACCCCTAAACCGCCGCTCCCGGAGCCCAACGCAACTATAATAAATGTCTTAACCCCTAAACCGCCGCTCCCGGAGCCCACCGCCACCTACATTATACCTAGTAACCCCTATCCTGCCCCCCTATACCGCCGCCCTCTGTAATAAAGTTATTAACCCCTATCCTGCCGATCCCGCACCTCGCCGCAAATAAATAAATAGTTTAACCCCTAAACCGCCGCTCCCTGAACCCGCCGCAACCTATCTTAAATTTATTAACCCCTATCCTGCCCCCCCTACACCGTCGCCACCTATAATAAATTTATATTATAACCCCCCTAACTTAAATATTAATTAAATAAATCTAAATCATGTTTATATTATTAACTAAGTTAATCCTATTTAAAACTAAATACTTACCTATAAAATAAACCCTAATATAGCTACAATATAAATAATAATTATATTGTAGCTATCTTAGGATTTATTTTTATTTTACAGGTACGTTTCAATTTATTTTAACTAGGTACAATAGCTATTAAATAGTTATTAACTATTTAATAGCTTACCTAGCTAAAATAAAGAGAAATTTACCTGTAAAATAAAAACTAACCTAAGTTACAATTAAACCTAACACTACACTATCATTAAATTAATTAATTAAACTACCTACAAATAACTACAATTAAATACAATTACATAAACTAACTAAAGTACAAAAAATAAAAAAAGCTAAGTTACAAAAAAAAAAAAGTTACAAACATTTAAAAACATATTACAACAATTTTAAGCTACTTACACCTAATCTAAGCCCCCTAATAAAATAGCAAACCCCCCCAAAATAAAAAAATGCCCTACCCTATTCTACATTAAAAAAGTTCAAAGCTCTTTTACCTTACCAGCCCTTAAAAGAGCCTTTTGTGGGGGCATGCCCCAAAGTTCAGCTCTTTTGCCTGTAAAAGAAAAATACAACCCCCCCCAACATTAAAACCCACCACCCACATACCCCTAATCTAACCCAAACCCCCCTTAAAATAACCTAACACTAATCCCCTGAAGATCATCCTACCTTTAGTTGTCTTCACTCAGCCGAGCCACCGATGGAACTGAAGAGGACATCCGGACCGGCAGAAGTTATCCTCCAAGGGGCGCTGAAGAAATCTTCCATCCGATGAAGTGATCCTCCAAGCGGCGCTGAAGAAATCTTCCATCCGGGCGAGGTCATCTTCCAAGAGGCGCTGAAGAAGTCTTCTATCCGGGCGAGGTCATCGTCGAAGCCGGGTCTTGAATCTTCATCCCGCCGACGCGGAACATCCTCCTTTGCCGACGAACTACCGACGAATGAAGGCTCCTTTAAGGGACGTCATCCAAGATGGCGTCCCTTCAATTACGATTGGTTGATAGGATTCTATCAGCCAATCGGAATTAAGGTAGGAAAAATCTGATTGGCTGATGGAATCAGCCAATCAGATTCAAGTTCAATCCGATTGTCTGATCCAATCAGCCAATCAGATTAAGCTCGCATTCTATTGGCTGATCCAATCAGCCAATCAGATTGAGCTCGCATTCTATTGGCTGTTCCGATCAGCCAATAGAATGCGAGCTCAATCTGATTGGCTGATTGGATCAGCCAATCGGATTGAACTTGAATCTGATTGGCTGATTCCATCAGCCAATCAGATTTTTCCTACCTTAATTCCGATTGGCTGATAGAATCCTATCAGCCAATCGGAATTGAAGGGACACCATCTTGGATGACGTCCCTTAAAGGAGCCTTCATTCGTCGGTAGTTCGTCGGGAAAGGAGGATGTTCCGCATCGGCGGGATGAAGATTCAAGACCCGGCTTCGACGATGACCTCGCCTGGATAGAAGACTTCTTCAGCGCCTCTTGGAAGATGACCTCGCCCGGATGGAAGATTTCTTCAGCGCCGCTTGGAGGATCACTTCATCGGATGGAAGATTTCTTCAGCGCCCCTTGGAGGATAACTTCTGCCGGTCCGGATGTCCTCTTCAGTTCCATCGGTGGCTCGGCTGAGTGAAGACAACTAAAGGTAGGATGATCTTCAGGGGATTAGTGTTAGGTTATTTTAAGGGGGGTTTGGGTTAGATTAGGGGTATGTGGGTGGTGGGTTTTAATGTTGGGGGGGTTGTATTTTTCTTTTACAGGCAAAAGAGCTGAACTTTGGGGCATGCCCCCACAAAAGGCCCTTTTAAGGGCTGGTAAGGTAAAAGAGCTTTGAACTTTTTTAATGTAGAATAGGGTAGGGCATTTTTTTATTTTGGGGGGGTTTGTTATTTTATTAGGGGGCTTAGATTAGGTGTAAGTAGCTTAAAATTGTTGTAATATGTTTTTAAATGTTTGTAACTTTTTTTTTTTTTTGTAACTTAGCTTTTTTTATTTTTTGTACTTTAGTTAGTTTATGTAATTGTATTTAATTGTAGTTATTTGTAGGTAGTTTAATTAATTAATTTAATGATAGTGTAGTGTTAGGTTTAATTGTAACTTAGGTTAGGATTTATTTTACAGGTAATTTTGTATTTCTTTTAGCTAGGTAGTTATTAAATAGTTAATAACTATTTAATAACTATTCTAACTAGCTAAAATAAATACAAAGTTACCTGTAAAATAAATATAAATCCTAAAATAGCTACAATGTAATTATGAATTACATTGTAGCTATATTAGGGTTTATTTTACAGGTAAGTATTTAGTTTTAAATAGGAATAATTTATTAAAGTATAGTGTAGTGTTAGGTGTAATTGTAACTTAGGTTAGGATTTATTTTACAGGTAAATTTCTCTTCATTTTAGCTAGGTAGCTATTAAATAGTTAATAACTATTTAATAGCTATTGTACCTAGTTAAAATAAATTGAAAGGTACCTGTAAAATAAAAATAAATCCTAAGATAGCTACAATATAATTATTATTTATATTGTAGCTATATTAGAGTTTATTTTATAGGTAAGTATTTAGTTTTAAATAGGATTAATTTAGTTAATAAGAGTTACATTTATTTTGATTTATTTAATTAATATTTAAGTTAGGGTTAGTGTTAGACTTAGGTTTAGGGGTTAATAATTTTATTACAGTGGCGGCGGTGTAGTGGGGGGCAGGATAGGGGTTAATAAATTTATTATAGGTGCCGACGGTGTAGGGGGGGCAGGATAGGGGTTAATAAATTTAATATAGGTTGCGGCGGGTTCAGGGAGCGGTGGTTTAGGGGTTAAACAATTTTTTTATTTGCGGCGAGGTGCAGGATCAGCAGGATAGGGGTTAATAACTTTATTACAGAGGGCGGCGGTATAGGGGGGGCAGGATAGGGGTTACTAGGTATAATGTAGGTGGCGGTGGGGTCAGGGAGCGGCGGTTTAGGGGTTAATACATTTATAAGACTTGCGGCGGGGTCTAGGAGCGGCGGTTTAGGGGTTAATACATTTTTAATAGTTGCGGCAGGGTCTAGGAGCGGCGGTTTAGGGGTTAGTAACTTTATTTAGTTGCGGGGGGCTCCGGGGGCGCCGGTATAGGGGTTAGAGCAGTGTAGTTTAGTGTGAGTGCTTAGTGACAGGCTAGCAATAAAGCTGTCAAACAGCCGAAGAGCAGCGAGATCGGATGAGTGATAACTCTCACAGTCCGCTGCTCATCGCCCCGCGGCTTTTTGACAGCTTTTTTTGATAACTTAGGCGTATTTTTTCAGGTCCGCGGCGGCGAAGGTAGGCGAGCTTAGGCGAGCGTATTGGGCCGGCGAAGTCAGAAAAGTTGACGGCTTGATAACTACCCCCCTCTATCTGAATCATGAAAGTAAAAAGTTGGGTTTAATGTCCTTTTAATATAAACAAATGTTGAACTACTTTGTGTTTAAATGAGTTTCTTTAACCAATTTCACCAGAAAGAGACATGAAAGTGTAAAAATGAAATGGGCTACTAGGCCCCAGCATGATGATTTTAAAGGGCCATGAAATCCTAATGTTTTCTTTTGTGATTCAGATAGAGCTTGTGATATTAAACAATTTACTTCTTCTATCTAATGTGTTTTGTTCTCTTGATATCCATTGTTGAAAAGGATACCTAAGTTGAACCAAGAGCTGCTGATTGCTGCACATATTTGCCTCATCCTATTGGCTTACCTAGTGTATTCAGCAAGCTCCCAGTAGTGCATCGCTGCTTCATCAACAAAGGATACCATGATAATTAATCAAATTATATGATAGAAGCAAACTGGAAAGTTGTTTAAAATTGTATTCTCTATCTGAATCATGAAATAATTTTTTGGTTTTATGTCCCTTTAATGTTTGCATTACAGTGGCATTAAAAAAAAGCAGCCACCTTTTGATGATCCCTTTTAATAGTGTGTAGCTATACTAATAGGTGACTTGTGCAATAAACCAGTTCTCCAGAACTATAGAGATATTTGTGTATGCTTTTTAAAGAATTTGAACAGGGACATTTACATTTGCTGGGTTATTGATCTGGCTAATTTTTATTATATTCTGTGTATAGTGTTTTTAATCAAATGTTTAACTTTAATTGTGTTTGGTATTGGCACATAGCCAAAACAATGTCACCAAATAGATACTGTGCTACATTCGAAAACTTTTTTAGGTACTCGGTAATAAGTCGAAAGTATTTTCTGGGGTTTGTTGTCCTTTTAGCTCTTTAGAACAATGTCCCATAAATGTGTTGTTATTTATCAAGAAATTGGATTGTGATCAGAAAAACAGGACTGGCACATTTTAAAAGGGACAGTCTACAACAGAATATTTATTGTTTTAAAACATAGATAATCCCTTTATTACCCATTCCCTAGTTTTGCATAACCAACACAGTTATATTAAAACACTTTTTACCTCTGTGATTACCTTGTATCTAAGCCTCTGCAAACTGTCCCCTTTATTTTAGTTCTTTTGACAGACTTGCATTGTAGTCAATCAGGGCTGGCTCATAGGAACTCCACGTGCGTGAACACAGTGTTATCTATATGAAACACATAAACTAACACCCTCTAGTGGTGGAAAACTGTCAAAATGCCCTGAGCTAAGAGGCGGCCTTCAAGGGTTTAGAAATTAGCATATAAACCTCCTAGATTTAGCTTTCAACTAAGAATACCAAGAGAACAAAGCAAAATTGGTAATAGAAATAATTGGAAAATTGTTTAAAATGACATGCCGTATCTGAATAATGAAAGTGTGTTTTGGACTAGACTGTCCCTATAATAATAGGACCATTTTTCACAAAAAACTATTATGATAAAGGTGCTCCAATAAACAATAGAAAAGGATCATCGCCAGCCATTATCATATCGATAATGATCAGATGATAGATTGTGATCAACCCCCTGCAAAGGGATTAAACATCGCTACTTAATACTGGACTAGATTACAAGTGAGATGCAAACTGTTTGGCACAAGCGATATCATCTTTTCGCAAGCCTTTTTAATAGCAATCGCCATCGATGCTTCAATCCTTACCGCGATTTTCCAAAAACAAAAAAGTTGTACAAAACACTTCAAAAATACAAAGTACAGTTACACTCAAATTAACACTGTCTAATAAAAAAAATTGTTTTAATATTGCACAAAAACGTTATAAGGGCTCTAAGATTTTTACGATCTCGGCTGTTCGGGGAAAAAAAAGCCGGCAAAGTACTTTAACATACAGATACAGTGTTAAATATGTATTTCTATGTATATAATTATATCTATATATGTGTACATATATATCAATGTATTTATATGTGTATATATGTACACATATATAAACATATATAGAAGTGCATTTTAACTATGCATTTACTGTATATATATATTTTAGATGAGCTAATGCGAATATGCTATGTTGTTATTCAATGTTGTTTTTTTCATGATTTTTTTTCCTCCATTGATCTCTATGGGGGAATACATGCATGCGAAAACTTAAGTTAGGATTTTTGCACTATTCAGGTTACCGCTAGCACAAAATACGATTTCTTTTAACTTATAATATGAACGCAACCCGACTAGCACAAAAAACGTAACTAGTGGAGTTTCACAATCGTGAATAAAAAATACAGTCCCACTACTAATCTAGCCCACAGTCTGGGGAGCACACAGGGCCTTAAAGGGACAGTCTACCATAGAATTGTTATTGTTTTAAAAGATAGATGATTCCTTTATTACCCATTCCACAGTTTTGCATAACCAACACAGTTATATTAATGTACTTTTTACCTCTGTGATTACCTTGTATCTAGGAACCTTCTTCCAGCCCGCTGATCACATGACTGTGACTGTTTATTATCTATTGTTTTAAATTTAGCATTGTTTTGTGCTAGATCTTAAATAACCCCCTGTGCCTGAACACAGTGTTATCTATATGGCCCACGTGTACTTTCTGTCTCTTTGTGTTGAAAAGAGATTTATAAAGCCTGTGATAAGAGGCAGCCCTCAAAGGCATAGAAATTATCATACAAGCCTACCTATGTTTAGTTTAAACTAAGAATACCAAGAAAAAAAGCAAATTTGATGATAAAAGTAAATTGGAAAGTTGATTAAAATTACAAGTCCTATCTGAATAATGAAAATTTAATTTATACTATGATAAATTTCTAACTGAACCTCATGGAGACACAAACATTACATATCAATGGGGATTCATGTTCAGCCTCATAGTACAAAAAAAAAGAAAATAAACCATATATAAATCTTCTGGTGACCTTGAGGACTTTGTAGCCACACTGGGTATAGAACCTCACATCACTTCCACCCAACACTCTTTTTTAAATTCATCTGTCCAACAAATGGGCGTTGGAGATTTTTTTTAACAAGGATCTTTTCTCTTTATTACTATCGCAGTGACAAAGCATGGCTGAATGAAGTACTCTCTGACTCATTTAAAATCACCAATGGTACTAGACAGTGGTGTCCCCTATCACCACTAATATTTGTGTCTGTTATAGAAAATGCTGGCTATTTGAATTAGATAACAACCAACCATACACAATCTGACCAATAACGGGTTGGAATACAAACTTTAGTGAGTTAATCTAAAAAATGAAATAGTAAATATCACTTTATCTCCAATAGAAGAGGTCCGCAGGATATGCTTATTGTGCCCTACTGCCCTACTTCTATAAAGTACCTGGGTATTCACCTAGCAACTTAACAATCTATATGAAGCCCAATTTTTAAGGAAACCTTCATGGTCTGGGTGCAAGTTTACAAAACTACTCCTATGCCATGAGTAGCTAAGTTGGTAAATGTCCTGACTACAAAAAAGTCTGTTTAAAAGATCTAAGGTCACAGGTTCAAATCCCGGCATGGCCGACTCAGCCCTTCGTCCTTCTGAGGTCAATAATATGAGTACCATTAAATTGGGTAATAATAACAACTATTACTATTCAGCCGCCGATTTGGTTAATTGCGAGCGCTGAAAAAGCACTTTGAGTCCCACTGGGAGAAAGGCGCTATATAAATACTAGTTATTATAATTATTATTACCAATCTCTATGGTTTAAAAAAAACACCAATGCTATCCAATCCTACTGGTTAATGATAATTACTGAAATAGAAACTTACTGAAAACAGTCCAACTAGATCCTCTGATTTGACAGCACAATGTAGGTCTGTGTGTATTAGCGCACAACTCACCCCTCCAGATTAAATTGCTCTAAGGGGTGGAGATTCCAATCCTCCTGTCGGCTCAATGGAGAGTGGGTATGAGATGCAAACTGTAAAAGTCCTGTTATGCGGCCCCAAAACAAGTCTGCCAACTTATCCGGTAAAGACAAAGTAATCCAAAAATAGGGCGCACCACAGAGACAGTCAGTTCATGTAGATAAAAATCTTTCATTTATTAGGCACAACGTAAAAATATGTGAGGGATCACAGGCCCAAAAAGCTCACAGGTAAAAGCAACACAGGTGTGTCAGTTACTCTTGCAATTTGGCTCCTTAACCATTTTCCTATGAACTTACCCACCAGCGCAAAGACTGAAAGCAAAGGGATACTCCATTAGGCTCCATGAGAAGAAAATAAGTTTCAGAACTTTTAGACCTTGAATAATACCACTATCGAAATCAATATAATATAACCTATTTCATGATTCAGTCCATATGGATTTCTGACACAGATCAAAGGGAAACTTAAACCATCAAACTAAACAGTTTTTTTCTATTCTTTTGCCCGGACCTATCCTTGACATTTTCATACACCAACACATGCAAAATGGGCTATATTTCTTTGTGTTTCATTAATGGTTATACATTGTTTATCTTAAACCATTCCTATGGACCTATGTAAGCTACACTGATCATTAAGGATATTTTGTTGTAATAGTTATTGTTAAATTCAAGAAACTGCCCAGTTTTTCTATTTGTCATGTAAATTTTATGGTGTATTTGCAATTTTATTGTTTTGTACTTTAATTGTCTCAATAAAGCTGCTTTAAAAAAAAATTGCTCTTAACTCAAAAAACATCATTGCATGGTTTTAAATGTTTATTTTTATACATATGTGTTAAAAATATACAGGTAACATAATGACATGTCATGATGGTCTATAGCAGACATGTCAAGTAATTTTATGTTCATCATCACATTCCATCTGTTTCAAACCTAAAGTGGTAGCAGTTATGACTAGTACCGTTAAATAGTAATGCTACTCTATATTATTGTGCCAATACATAAGGTAAACAGTAAAGGCTAGATTACGAGTGGAGCGGTAGTTTGCTCTCCCACATTGCGCGTTAACCTCATTAGACTTAGGCTTTGTGCGTCGGGTAGAATATGTATTACAAGTTGAAAGTAAAAAGTTTTTGCTCATGCGCTATGCTCACAAAAAGCCATACTTCGAATATTGCGAGCGCATTAATGAATTCCCCCATAGGCTTCAATGGAGCAAGAAAAGTGGAAAAAGAAAACTAAAACCCTTACTTGTGTGCAAACCCGATTGCATTTTCTCAAGTGCGCTAACCCGACATGAAATATTAATATTTCACATGCCAATGTTCTTCACATAGAAAAATATGTTCTTATTATTCTTGTACATATATATATATATATATATATATATATATATATATATAATTTTTTTGGTAAAATATATATTTATACATACATATATATATATATATATATATATATATATATATATATATATATATATATATATATATATATATATATATATATATATACTGTAGATGATTATATACAGGTATAGATATATAAAGATATATATTGGAATATCTATTTCAAAATACAAAGAACATATTCCTCTATGTGTAGAACATTGGAATGTGAAATATTTACAGTAAATACATAGTTAAACACTTTATTAAATATGAGCATAAATAGGCAAAGGGCTCCAATGCACTTATATATCTGTCTATATAAGTATACATATATATCTATGTGTTTATATGTGAATATATGTCTGTAAATATATATCTACACATAAAAATACATAAATACATAAAAAATACATAATTACATATGTACACACAAATACATATACATATTTAGACATGTGTACAGTATGTATGTACCTCTATGTTAAAGCCCTTTGCATGCCGTTTTTTCCTAACCTCTGAGACCTCATATCTTTGAGCCTTTTTAATGCAATTTTTTTAAAATAATTTTATTAGACAGTGTTATTATGAGTGTAACTGTTCTATACAGTGGCATCACTAGGGGGGGGTGCGGGCCGCACCCAGGTGACACCCTCCAGGGGTTGACATCACCAGAATTTATTTTTTTTATTATTTTTTTTTATTTTAATTTTATTTTATTTAGATGCATAGATTTTTTTATTAGAGGGGCCATCATTTGTGAACATTAGTGGGACTGGGGAAGTTGTAGACACTTAATTTTTTTGCCCCTTGAGCCAGCACTGCAATTTCCACAAATAGTTTTCCTGGCTGCTTTTGCTTGTTTGTACTTTGCTCCTCCCCTGCCCAATTTCACTATGAATGTTGTGGGCGTGCCGTAGGGCTTGTGAATTTGCACTGCTAGCCTAAACCTGTCTGCCTAGCTGTGCTCACTGCTCAGTGACGTGTGGAGCAGTGGAGTCACTCACTGCTGTGCTGTCTCTCTAAACGGGAACCGGGAAATCGTGAGGGGGGTGCCTTGCACCTGACACTGTCTCTAAAGTGAAGGAGCCACGTATGATGCCCACCAGATAGGTACCGTTATGGTACACTAAGTGCACACTGAAGAGGTAGGAGGGGAGGGCGGGCGAGGGTCTGGGGGTGGGCAGAGTGCAGAGGTGATTGGCCATAAGAAGTGGTAGGCATGCGGTCCGGGGCTGTGCACTGACAGACTTGGAACAGAGTCAGAGAGCAGAATTTTCATAGTTTGCGGGCCCAAACCTTTTCTTTAGTGATTTCTTTTTAGAGTGCACTGTTTTTAGAGTGCACTGTTTATATGTAAACTGCAGTCCAGTTTACATATTTTGTATGTGTGTGTGTCTGAATTTTTGTATATGTGTCTGAGTTTTTGTGTGTGTGTGTGTCTGAGTGTTTTTGTGTGTGTGGGTCTGAGTGTTTGTGTGTGTGTGTCTGAGTGCTTTTTTGTGTGTGTGTCTGAGTGTTTTTCTTTGTGTGCCTGAGTGTTTTTGTGTGTGTGTGTGTGTGTGTGTGTGTCTGAGTGTTTATGTGTGTGCCTGAGTGTTTTTGTGTGTGTGTGTCTGAGTGTGTTTCTGAGTGTTTGTGTATGCATCTGAGTGTGTGTTTAAGTGTGTCTGAGTGTGTTTGTCTGAGTGCTTGTATGTGTGTGTGCCTGTGTTTTTGTGTTTGTGTGTGTCTGCTTTCTGGGGGGAGGGGGGGTGACACCATAACTTACCGCACCAGGTGACACCAACCCTAGTGACGCCACTGGTTCTATTCAATGTATTTTTTATCTGTTTTGTGCAACTTTTTTGTCTTGTGTAACAGTTAACCAGAGCTCTGAAGTTGTGCCATACCGACGTGCATTAAATTGAATTGCACTCAAGCAAATATGTTTACTTCCAACTCCAACCGCGCTACTTCCGACGCATCCAAAGTATCCCTTTACGCTTGCACATGACAGTTAGCCACTCGTAATTTAGCCCCAAGCTGGTAAGAAGTACAAAGATTAGAGGACTCCTGATAGTTTAAAAATGATGTTCCATCTAAGGTTTGGCCAGGTGCACACAGATGTTTTTTAACCCTAAGTCTATTGCAAGCACAGATTTTTCACATTTTAAGAACATTAGTATTAGTAAAATATTGTTTTTTTTAAATAAAAAGATAACTTTCATTTCTATATGCTGAGTTTCTCACTCACTGTATACAAACAGGAAATTTACATACAACTTGTCAAAACGTAAAGGTCATAGTGGTTAACTAGTGGTCACGTTCAACTAAAAATAGATAGTGGGAGTCCTTATTTCAAAATTAATGAAGAGACAGTGATGCACAATTTGTAATGGTGATGATTAACAGGTTAGTGTGTATAACTAGAATTTGAGAGCTCTGGTATGACAGTTTCTATCCATATTTGAGTACACTGTGAATATTACATTATGAATATTGAATACACAATGCCAGGCAAATTAAGTACTAAAATGCATTTAGATTATACCAGATAGTTCCATTTGCAGCACTTACAATATTTGCCATGAAACCACTGATTTGCTTTTAGGAGAGAAAAAGGCAATGTACTCAGTTTTAACTTCCCAGACATCAATCCTTTCTTCAAAAATAGAATCATTGTTTTACAGTTAAAAGTATGCACATCCTTACTGCAAAACCTTGCCAGGATCAACATTACAGGGAAAAATCAATTGTACTACAACACCAGGGTACCTTAAAAATAAGATCTTATCTAGAGCATTCCTAAAACCTGTCAGATGCTGGAGGTGCTGTCATACGCTATTGGCATATGATCCTGTCCAAATAATTTAGCTTCTGCCAAAACATCACAAAGGACACATCAATAAACTGCAATTGTTCTAAAAATAATTAAAAATACTTGCTTGGGTTCTATCACAATTAAAGGGACATACAACACCTTGTAATTACAATCATTTTCTGTAGCTTTGCAATAAATAAAACTAGTTGCCCTATTTAGTGGAGCCAATTCAGACGTCTTACTGGAATAGAGAAGGATGTCCACTGTCATTTTGTTAGCAAAACTTGCAGTATCTTACCTTATCACCTCTGCTGTGCCTAAAAAGGGAAAGATATGGGGATTTAGACTTGTAAAGCCTGCATAGTGCACTTCCAATTCTCAGAAGTAAAAAATACATTTTTTTAAATTAAATAAGTGGAAAGTCAGGCAAAATAAATAATTTAAGTGTACTGCACATTTTACTATACATAATTAATTGTTTTATATTAGAATGTTAGTGTTTTTTTTTTGTTGTTGTTGTTTTTTTTTTTTTAAATCATTTTTTATTGAGGTAATGAATAATAACCCCATAACAGAGAATGTGTCCAGGCACGGATCACAAGCAATACAGAAGATTATACATTTCTCATGTAGAAACTAGGCTTAAGCTAAAGCATTAAAGAACCAGTATTGCGAATGTCGTCACTATATTCAAACAGAAGCAGTGCCCTATGTATCTATAGATAAGAGCCGTTCTTATATCAATAAAGAGAAAGTAGCTAATGGCATGAGTTATAACACAACTTCTGAAACCATGAACATAAAGTGTAAATTAGTTTGTGGTAAACAAGGGTGACTGAAACACATGATAAGAAAACCTCAGTTTTTATATAATATAGCTGATGATCCCTACCCTGATATAAGAGGAGCTCTGTAATCTAATAATGGTATGGTGTAGGGAGTTGGCTTTTGTCTGGCCTTTCTTGGGCCATAGTGTGTAGGGGGGAAATGCAGGGGGCAAGAGCCGCTCGGTATAGGGAGAGAGTAATGGGGGGGAGGGCGGAGCCTTCTAAAATAGCTACATAGTATACATAAGTTACCAAAAATGCTAGGTTTGATAATGGTGTTATACATGACCCGGAGAGTTTCCTAAATAGCATCATAGATATACATGCATATACAGTGGGGGGAAAAAGTATTTAGTCAGCCACCAATTGTGCAAGTTCTCCCACTTAAGAAGATGAGAGAGGCCTGTAATTTTCATCATAGGTATACCTCAACTATGAGAGACAAAATGTGGAAACAAATCCAGACAATCACATTGTCTGATATGGAAAGAATTTATTTGCAAATTATGGTGGAAAATAAGTATTTGGTCAATATCAAAAGTTCATCTCAATACTTTGTTATATATCCTTTGTTGGCAATGACAGAGGTCAAACGTTTTCTGTAAGTCTTCACAAGGTTGTCACACACTGCTGCTGGTATGTTGGTCCATTCCTGCATTCAGATCTCCTCTAGAGCAGTGATGTTTTGGGGCTGTCGCTGGGCAACACAGACTTTCAACTCCCTCCAAAGGTTTTCTATGGGGTTGAGATCTGGAGACTGGCTAGGCCACTCTACGACCTTGAAATGCTTCTTACGAAGCTACTCCTTCGTTGCCCGGTCGGTGTGTTTGGGATCATTGTCATGCCGAAAGACCCAGCCACGTTTCATCTTCAATGCCCTTGCTGATGGAAGGAGGTTTGCACTCAAAATCTAACGATACATGGCCCCATTCATTCTTTCATGTACACGGATCAGTCGTCCTATTCCCTTTGCAGAGAAACAGCCCCAAAGCATGATGTTGCCACCCCCATGCTTCACAGTAGGTATGGTGTTCTTTGGTTGCAACTCAGCATTCTCTCTCCTCCAAACACGACGAGTTGTGTTTCTACCAAACAGTTCTACTTTGGTTTCATCTGACCATATGACATTCTCCCAAACCACTTCTGGATCATCCAAATGCTCTCTAGCATACTTCAGACGGGCCCGGACATGTACTGGCTTAAGCAGAGGGACACGTCTGGCACTGCAGGATCTGAGTCCCTGGCGGCGTAGTGTGTTACTGATGGTAGCCTTTGTTACGTTGGTCCCAGCTCTCTGCAGGTCATTCACTAGGTCCCCCCGTATGGTTCTGGGATGTTTTCTCACTGTTCTTGTGATCATTTTGACCCCATGGGGTGAGATCTTGCGTGGAGCCCCAGATCGAGGGAGATTATCAGTGGTCTTGTATGTCTTCCATTTTCTAATTATTGCTCCCACAGATAATTTCTTCACACCAAGATGCTTGCCTATTGCAGATTCAGTCTTCCCAGCCTGGTGCAGGTCTACAATATTGTTTCTGGTGTCCTTCTACAGCTCTTTGGTCTTCACCATAGTGGAGTTTGGAGTGTGACTGTTTGAGGTTGTGGACAGGTGTCTTTTATACTGATAACAAGTTCAAACAGGTGCCATTAATACAGGTAATGAGTGGAGGACAGAGGAGCCTCTTAAAGAAGAAGATCACAGGTCTGTGAGAGCCAGAAATCTTGCTTGTTTGTAGGTGACCAAATACTTATTTTCCACCATAATTTGAAAATAGATTCTTTCCAAATCAGACAATGTGATTGTCTGGATTTGTTTCCACATTTTGTCTCTCATAGTTTAGGTATACCTATGATGACAATTACAGGCCTCTCTCATCTTCTTAAGTGGGAGAACTTGCACAATTGGTGGCTGACTAAATACTTTTTTGCCCCACTGTAGGTAATGTCTGTATGAGGGATACATTTTTGAATTGTGAGTTGAAGTATCCAATTCTTTGTATCGTTCATGACGATGGGCTAGGTAGAGTCTGAGGGAAAACAGGCGTATATCCTGTGAGTGTAATGGTAACTCCAAATAAGGTTATGCACAGGGTAGCGAATTAGTATATATAGAATGTAGGAGACTACAGCATGAGCCCCTCTCCTGGGGAAGTGCCAACTCTAGGCAATGTGGGTAAAAGGGAAGTGAGTATGACCCGCAGGCACCTGGTACCGGCGGGAAAGGGAGAAGAGGGACTCAATAAGGACTAGTATTTTGTCAAAATAATAATTTCCGCACAGGGAGTATGATTAATTAGAAATATAATTATCAAACGGTTTGTAATGAATTCCCTTCAGGTAACTTAACTAACTGATTCTAACGTGTCAGGGATCTATAGGAATGCGACTTAGGGAATGCCATTAGGAGCCAACTAGCATGACTCTCAACAATGTCTCAATACGCTCCCTTTGCCTATGGGACCAGAGATTTATAAAAGAAGAGTCATACTTAGAGATAGCATAGTAATTAGTCTAAAATGGGGAGATAATGTGTATTTTCAAATGACATCTTAGTAAACAATAGGCCCTAGTAACAACAGCAAATTAGTGAGCCCTAGTTGCTAGGTAAACATATCATGAAAACAGGTGGGTTGAGTTTATAGGTTAGCGATGACTAGCTCTTGTGAATAAAAATGCCTCTAATTTTACAAGAAAGGAATAGTATGCAAGGATATCCCATATGAGACCACCTGAACTATACGGAATATATTAGAATTGAACATTAGAAATGTAAAACATTAAACTATATAGCTAATCTAACTTCTATTAACAAATTATCCGTATTTATTATACATACCCCACAGTGACTGTATATGTGGAGAAGAATTAAATAACATACGGCTAGATTTAGAGTTTGGCTCCTAAGGCTGGTTTTGGGCTACTGCTGGTATTTAGAGTCTTGTAGGTAAGGGTCTAACGCTCACTTTGCAGCCGCGACTTTTCCATACCGCAGATCCCCCTACGCCATTTGCGTATCCTATCTTTTCAATGGGATCTTTCTAACGCCGGTATTTAGAGTCTTGGCTGAAGTGAGCGTTAGAAAACGACAAAACTCCAGCCGCAGAAAAAAGTCAGGAGTTAAGAGCTTTATGGGCTAACGCCGGTTCATAAAGCTCTTAACTACTGTGCTCTAAAGTACACTAACACCCATAAACTACCTATGTACCCCTAAACCGAGGCCCCCCCACATCGCCGCCACTCTAATAATTTTTTTTAACCCCTAATCTGCCGACCGCACACCGCCGCAACCTACGTTATCCCTATGTACCCCTAATCTGCTGCCCCTAACACCGCCGACCCCTATATTATATTTATTAACTCCTAATCTGCCGCCACCAACGTCGCTGCTACCTTACCTACAATTATTAACCCCTAATCTGCCGACCGGACCTCACCGCTACTATAATAAAGTTATTAACCCCTAATCCGCCTCACTCCCACCTCAATAACCCTATAATAAATAGTATTAACCCCTAATCTGCCCTCCCTAACATCGCCGACACCTAACTTCAAGTATTAACCCCTTATCTGCCGACCGGACCTCACCGCTACTATAATAAATGTATTAACCCCAAAAGCTAAATCTAACCCTAACACTAACACCCCCCTAAGTTAAATATAATTTAAATCTAACAAAATAAATTAACTCTTATTAAATAAATTATTCCTATTTAAAGCTAAATACTTACCTGTAAAATAAACCCTAATATAGCTACAATATAAATTATAATAATATTGTAGCTATTTTAGGATTTATATTTATTTTACAGGCAACTTTGTATTTATTTTAACCAGGTACAATAGCTATTAAATAGTTAAGAATTAAGGTAGGGAAAATCTGATTGGCTGATTGAATCAGCCAATCAGATTGAGCTTGCATTCTATTGGCTGTTCCGATCAGCCAATAGAATGCAAGCTCAATCTGATTGGCTGATTGGATCAGCCAATCGGATTGAACTTGAATCTGATTGGCTGATTCCATCAGCCAATCAGATTTTTCCTACCTTAATTCCGATTGGCTGATAGAATCCTATCAGCCAATCGGAATTCGAGGGACGCTATCTTGGATGACGTCATTTAAAGGAAACTTCATTCGGACTTAGGACGTCGGAAGAAGAGGATGGATCCGCGCCAGAGGTCTTCAAGATGGAGCAGCTCGTCATCGGATGAAGATAGAAGATGCCGCTTGGATGAAGATGGTTGCCGGTCCAGATCTCCTCTTCTGCCCGGATAGGATGAAGACTTTGGAGCCTCTTCTGGACTTCTTCTTGCCGCTTAATAGAAGACTTCAGCCGGATGATGGATCTCCAGCCCCCGCTTGGGCTTGGATGAAGATTTCGGAGCCTGGACGGATCGGTGATACCCGGTGTGGTGAAGATAAGGTAGGAAGATCTTCAGGGGCTTAGTGTTAGGTTTATTTAAGGGGGGTTTGGGTTAGATTAGGGGTATGTGGGTGGTGGGTTGTAATGTTGGGGTTGGGTATTGTATGTTTTTTTTTACAGGCAAAAGAGCTGAATTCTTTGGGGCATGCCCCGCAAAAGGTCCTTTTAAGGGCTGGTAAGGTAAAAGAGCTTTTCTATTTTAATTTTAGAATAGGGTAGGGCATTTTTTTATTTTGGGGGGCTTTGTTATTTTATTAGGGGGCTTAGAGTAGGTGTAATTAGCTTAAAATTGTTGTAATATTTTTATTATGTTTGTAATTAATTTTTTTATTTTTTGTAACTTTGCTTTTTTTATTTTTTGTACTTTAGTTAGTTTATTTATTTGTATTTATTTGTAGGTATTTTATTTAATTAATTTATTGATAGTGTAGTGTTAGATTTAATTGTAGATAATTGTAGGTATTTTATTTAATTTATTTATTGATAGTGTAGTGTTAGATTTAATTGTAGATAATTGTAGGTATTTTATTTAATTTATTTAATGATAGTGTAGTGTTAGGTTTAATTGTAACTTAGGTTAGGATTTATTTTACTGGTAATTTTGTAATTATTTTAACTAGGTAGCTATTAAATAGTTATTAACTATTTAATAGCTATTGTACCTGGTTAAAATAAATACAAAGTTGCCTGTAAAATAAATATTATTCCTAAAATAGCTACAATATAATTATAATTTATATTGTAGCTATATTAGGGTTTATTTTACAGGTAAGTATTTAGCTTTAAATAGGAATAATTTATTTAATAAGAGTTAATTTATTTCTTTAGATTTAAATTATATTTAACTTAGGGGGGTGTTAGTGTTAGGGTTAGACTTAGCTTTAGGGGTTAATACATTTATTAGAGTAGCGGTGAGGTCCGGTCGGCAGATTAGGGGTTAATACTTGAAGTTAGGTGTCAGCGATGTTAGGGAGGGCAGATTAGGGGTTAATACTATTTATTATAGGGTTAGTGAGGCGGATTAGGGGTTAATACATTTATTATAGTAGCGGTGAGGTCCGGTCGGCAGATTAGGGGTTAATTATTGTAGGTAGCTGGCGGCGACGTTGTGGGGGGCAGATTAGGGGTTAATAAATACAATATAGGGGTCGGCGGTGTTAGGGGCAGCAGATTAGGGGTACATAGGTATAAAGTAGGTTGCGGCGGTGTACGGAGCGGCAGATTAGGGGTTAAAAAAATATGCAGGGGTCAGCGATAGCGGGGGCGGCAGATTAGGGGTTAATAAGTGTAAGGTTAGGGGTGTTTAGACTCGGGGTACATGTTAGAGTGTTAGGTGCAGACTTAGAAATTGTTTCCCCATAGGAAACAATGGGGCTGCGTTAAGAGTTGAACGCTGCTTTTTTGTAGGTGTTTTTTTCAGCTCAAACTGCCCCATTGTTTTCTATGGGGGAATCATGCACGAGCACGTTTTTGAAGCTGGCCACGTCCGTAAGCACCACTGGTATTGAGAGTTGCAATGGCGGTAAATATGCTATACGCTCCCTTTTTGGAGTCTAACGCAGCCCTTCTGTGAACTCTAAATACCAGCGGTATTTAAAAGGTGCAGGGGGAAAAAAGCCAGCGCTAGCTACGCGGGTCGTTACCGACAAAACTCTAAATCTAGCCGATAATGTGCAGGGTAAGTAACACTGTACCTAGGGGGACACAGTACCTGTAAACGCATGTTTGGTGCTAGCATTCACTTTCTGTCTCAGTGATCATAGAGCAGGGAGGTTGCACACACCTTCATTATTCTAGAAATAGTCATATTTATAGCTGATACAAACATAATGAACTATGAAAATCAGTACATGCCCCTCCTACTAGGTATAAGCATATATTACAGTGTGATATCTATAACAACAAATAGACACAGAGCAAAATAAACTAAGTGACCCACATCAGATGCTCAAACATTATAAATGATAGTCAATTCGATTAGGAACAATACCACAATGAAGAATTTTGGAAGAGAGAGTTTGTGGGTTGCTGATATTAGGGTTTGAGGAGATATGCAGTAAAACCTATCATGTGCCGCAAAACAAAGTTGTCAAAAATGGGGAAAGTGACAGCATAACCAAGTAGCGTTAAGGAATCCCACAGATTCCTCAGTTGTTATCAATAAATTACAACAAAGTTATTCTTACAGTCCTATATTAGCGTATGACCAATTTTTGTGTGAGACTCTTCATCTGCCATGGAAATTATCCGTGAGTCAGCCTACTCCAAAGCGGTACCACAGTGTTTGCCCCGAATCTCGGCTAATTCCTATTTTCAGCTGACACAAGCTGACCTCAAGTCCGTTAGTAGAAATCATCTTCCCGGTGAGCTGCGTAAAGGATCGATCCTGAGTAAGTGGGGGCTTCTCAGTGAAGGTGCGCTTCAAGGCTAGGTCTCCACTCTGTGCAGAGGGAACATGTCTAATTGAGGTCATGATCACAGACTCCTCTAAGCGGCAGTTCACACCAGTCGGCATGTCCCCCTGAGGCTGAATTGTAAAACCCAGATGTGAAGAGTGAGCCGTGGGGAACATGTCGGCGTGTGCGCGTGCCATATCAGTATGTAATGTCTCTTTAGGCTCTAGGTCGGCGTCCAAAGGCAGTGGACGAACGGAATCTAGAGTCTGTTCTAAGGCCCCATAGTCTTGGCTCACCATAAGACCAACAATGGGAATCCCCGGGTTTTCCTATAGCAGCGGTCGAAATGAGGATTATAACTCCTCGCTCGGTTTCAGGTTAGGTCTCACAGCTTCATGTCTCCGCGGCAGCGTGAGGGCTGCTAAGAAATCCATGAGGTCTTCCTTCATACTCCGATAATGTCGTTCCAGACTTTGTTGTGTTTGCTGTTCCCATACTTTCAATGCTTCCATGTCGGTAGATCAATTTGGCTTTAGGCTCTTATGTAACCTCTCCACGTGGCACTGTCTAGGATATGGAATCAGTTCCAGGCTTTCAAGATAATTTATCGATAGTTTCCATAAGTTAAGGATAGGTAATAGTTGTCTTCTGCTAATTCACAATACAAATTTAAATTTTTTATAGATATATTAAACTATGTAAGTATATTAGAGAGCCAGGAGCTGCATGAAAACTCGTCCTGTCTCCTCAACAGTTGGCTCTGCCCCCAGAATGTTAGTGTTTTTATGTACTTTTAATTATAGACTACTGTAAATTTAATTTACATACCATCATAAGATATATATATATATATATATATATATATATATATATGATATATATATATATATATATATATATATATATATATATATATATATATATATATATATATATATATATACAGGGAGTGCAGAATTATTAGGCAAATGAGTATTTTGACCACATCATCCTCTTTATGCATGTTGTCTTACTCCAAGCTGTATAGGCTCGAAAGCCTACTACCAATTAAGCATATTAGGTGATGTGCATCTCTGTAATGAGAAGGGGTGTGGTCTAATGACATCAACACCCTATATCAGGTGTGCATAATTATTAGGCAACTTCCTTTCCTTTGGCAAAATGGGTCAAAAGAAGGACTTGACAGGCTCAGAAAAGTCAAAAATAGTGAGATATCTTGCAGAGGGATGCAGCACTCTTAAAATTGCAAAGCTTCTGAAGCGTGATCATCAAACAATCAAGCGTTTCATTCAAAATAGTCAACAGGGACTCAAGAAGCGTGTGGAAAAACCAAGGCGCAAAATAACTGCCCATGAACTGAGAAAAGTCAAGCGTGCAGCTGCCAAGATGCCACTTGCCACCAGTTTGGCCATATTTCAGAGCTGCAACATCACTGGAGTGCCCAAAAGCACAAGGTGTGCAATACTCAGAGACATGGCCAAGGTAAGAAAGGCTGAAAGATGACCACCACTGAACAAGACACACAAGCTGAAACGTCAAGACTGGGCCAAGAGATATCTCAAGACTGATTTTTCTAAGGTTTTATGGACTGATGAAATGAGAGTGAGTCTTGATGGGCCAGATGGATGGGCCCGTGGCTGGATTGGTAAAGGGCAGAGAGCTCCAGTCCGACTCAGACGCCAGCAAGGTGGAGGTGGAGTACTGGTTTGGGCTGGTATCATCAAAGATGAGCTTGTGGGGCCTTTTCGGGTTGAGGATGGAGTCAAGCTCAACTCCCAGTCCTACTGCCAGTTTCTGGAAGACACCTTCTTCAAGCAGTGGTACAGGAAGAAGTCTGCATCCTTCAAGAAAAACATGATTTTCATGCAGGACAATGCTCCATCACACGCGTCCAAGTACTCCACAGCGTGGCTGGCAAAAAAGGGTATAAAAGAAGAAAATCTAATGACATGGCCTCCTTGTTCACCTGATCTGAACCCCATTGAGAACCTGTGGTCCATCATCAAATGTGAGATTTACAAGGAGGGAAAACAGTACACCTCTCTGAACAGTGTCTGGGAGGCTGTGGTTGCTGCTGCACTCAATGTTGATGGTGAACAGATCAAAACACTGACAGAATCCATGGATGGCAGGCTTTTGAGTGTCCTTGCAAAGAAAGGTGGCTATATTGGTCACTGATTTGTTTTTGTTTTGTTTTTGAATGTCAGAAATGTATATTTGTGAATGTTGAGATGTTATATTGGTCTCACTGGTAAAAATAAATAATTGAAATTGGTATATATTTGTTTTTTGTTAAGTTGCCTAATAATTATGCACAGTAATAGTCACCTGCACACACAGATATCCCCCTAAAATAGCTATAACTAAAAACAAACTAAAAACTACTTCCAAAACTATTCAGCTTTGATATTAATGAGTTTTTTGGGTTCATTGAGAACATGGTTGTTGTTCAATAATAAAATTAATCCTCAAAAATACAACTTGCCTAATAATTCTGCACTCCCTGTATATATATATATATATATATATATATATATATAAAACTCACCCGTCCGATTTAAAATATGCTATGAAACATACCCTTTAATCACAACTAAACTATAAATAACACAGGGAAAACACATTTTGGTTTTAATTCACAGACACCTAGAATGCAAGTTTTGCGTTCTGGTTTTAATGCTGAAAAAATGGCCATTTCATCGTAAAAACCAGAACGCAGCCATTACAAGTCTTGTTGGTATAGCTATACCGCAAGCATTTTAGCCTGTAACGCAATGTCAGTTCCGGACTCAAAAAAATGACGTTTTTGCTTGGGGTTTCCATAGCGCTGCCATTACAAGAGGTGAGGCTAAAAGGCTTGCATTACAGCCTATACCGACATAATCCGTTCCGCAATCTGAGACCAGTTGTTATGAGTTTTGCGCAACAAAACTGTTACACAAAACTCATAACTAAACTGTTACAAAGTACACTAACACCAATAAACTACCTATTAACCCCTATTAACTACCTATTTATCTCTTTATCTCCCAATCTCTTAACCTTCTGGCTCTTACAGAAACCTGGCTCTCTGCTTCAGACACAGGGGCCTAGTTATCAAGCAGTCAACCTCAAATACGCTGGAATTCCGCAGCGTATTTGTGGCGAGGCTGATTCGCCTTAGTTATCAAAGGCTAGAGACCGGCAAAAGTAGAATTTTGTGACGTAAACTTCGATCCGCCGGACTCCGGCACAGATCGATTCTTACGTCACTCCAGATGTTCCGCACACAAGTACGGCACAATCTGACTACTTTTGCTAGTTATCAAAAAACTAGCAGGTACGCTCGGCACTTTTACGGCCCAGCGTACCTGGTTTTCAAACCGCCACCCTGGAGGCGGCGGATCCCATAGGAATCAATGGGAGTCTGACCATAGCGAAAGTACAAATTCGCTGCTGCCAGATATCCCATTGATTCCTATGGGAGATGTCTGCACCTAACACCCTAACATGTACCCCGAGTCTAAACACCACTAATCTGTCCCCCCCTACACCGCCGCAACTAAATAAAATTATTACCCCCTGAACCGCCGCTCCCGGAGCCCACCGCAAGCTACTCTATACAAATTAACACCTAAACCGCCGCTCCCGGAGCCCACCGCAACTATAATATATGTATTAACCCCTAAACCACCGCTCCCGGAGCCCACCGCAACTATAATATATGTATTAACCCCTAAACCACCGCTCCCGGAGCCCACCGCAAGCTACTCTATACATATTAACCCCTAAACCGCCGCTCCCTGACCCCGCCGCAACTATAATAAATGTATTAACCCCTAAACCGCCGCTCCCGGAGCCCACCGCCACCTACATTATACCTAGTAACCCCTATCCTGCCCCCCCTATACCGCCGCCCTCTATAATAAAGTTATTAACCCCTATCCTGCCGATCCCGCACCTCGCCGCAACTAAATAAATAGTTTAACCCCTAAACCGCCGCTCCCGGACCCTGCCGCAACCTATATTAAATTTATTAACCCCTAATCTGCCCCCCCTACACCGTCGCCACCTATAATACATTTATTAACCCCTATCCTGCCCCCCACTACACCGCCGCCACTGTAATAAATTTATTAACCCCTAAACCTAAGTCTAACACTAACCCTAACACCCCCCTAACTTAAATATTAATTAAATAAATCTAAATAATATTTCTATTATGAACTAAATTAATCCTATTTAAAACGAAATACTTACCTTTAAAATAAACCCTAATATAGCTACAATATAAATAATAATTATATTGTAGCTATCTTAGGATTTATTTTTATTTTACAGGCAAATTTCAATTTATTTTAACTAGGTACAATAGCTATTTAATAGCTTACCTAGCTAAAATAAAGAGAAATTAACCTGTAAAATAAAAACTATCCTAAGTTACAATTACACCTAACACTACACTATACTTTAATAAATTATTCCTATTTAAAACTAAATACTTACCTGTAAAATAAACCCTAAGGCCTAGATTTAGAGTTTGGCGGCCAAAGGGGTGCGTTAGCTATGCGTGCTTTTTTTCTCCCGCACCTTTTAAATACCGCTGGTATTTAGAGTTCACAGAATGGCTGGGTTTTCACTGCGTTAGGCTCCAAAAAGGGAGCGTAGAGCATAATTTAACGCCACTGCAACTCTAGATACCAGCGGTGCTTACGGACGCGGCCAGCTTCAAAAACGTGCTCGTGCACGATATCCCCATAGAAAACAATGGGGCATTTTGAGCTGAAAAAAAACCTAACACCTGCAAAAAAGCAGCGTTCAGCTCTTAACGCAGCCCCATTGTTGTCTATGGGGAAACACTTCCTACGTCTGCACCTAACACTCTAACATGTACCCCGAGTCTAAACACCCCTAACCTTACACTTATTAACCCCTAATCTGCCGCCCCCGCTATCGCTGACACCTGCATATTTTTTTAACCCCTAATCTGCCGCTCCTACATTATCTCTGTGTACCCCTAATCTGCTGCCCCTAACACCGCCGACCCCTATATTATATTTATTAACCCCTAATCTGCCCCCCACAACGTCGCCTCCACCTGCCTACACTTATTAACCCCTAATCTGCCGAGCGGACCGCACCGCTACTATAATAAAGTTATTAACCCCTAATCCGCCTCAATAACCCTATAATAAATAGTATTAACCCCTAATCTGCCCTCCCTAACATCGCCGACACCTAACTTCAATTATTAACCCCTAATCTGCCGACCGAATCTCGCCGCTACTGTAATAAATGGATTAACCCCTAATGCTAAATCTAACCCTAACCCTAACACCCCCCTAAGTTAAATATAATTTAAATCTAACGAAATAAATTAACTCTTATTAAATAAATTATTCCTATTTAAAGCTAAATACTTACCTGTAAAATAAACCCTAATATAGCTACAATATAAATTATAATTATATTATAGCTATTTTAGGATTTATATTTATTTTACAGGTAACTTTGTATTTATTTTAACCAGGTACAATAGCTATTAAATAGTTAAGAACTATTTAATAGCTAAAATAGTTAAAATAATTACAAAATTACCTGTAAAATAAATCCTAACCTAAGTTAAAATTAAACCTAACACTACACTATCAATAAATTAATTAAATAAAATACCTACAATTATCTACAATTAAACCTAACACTACACTATCAATAAATTAATTAAATACAATATCTACAAATAAATACAATTAAATAAACTAACTAAAGTACAAAAAATAAAAAAGAACTAAGTTACAAAAAATAAAAAAATATTTACAAACATTAGAAAAATATTACAACAATTTTAAACTAATTACACCTACTCTAAGCCCCCTAATAAAATAACAAAGCCCCCCAAAATAAAAAAATGCCCTACCCTATTCTAAATTACAAAAGTTCAAAGCTCTTTTACCTTACCAGCCCTTAAAAGGGCCCTTTGTGGGGCATGCCCCAAAGAATTCAGCTCTTTTGCCTGTAAAAAAAACATACAATACCCCCCCCAACATTACAACCCACCACCCACATACCCCTAATCTAACCCAAACCCCCCTTAAATAAACCTAACACTAAGCCCCTGAAGATCTTCCTACCTTGTCTTCACCATGCCAGGTATCACCGATCGTTCCAGGCTCCGAAATCTGGAGTTCTTCAGCCGCCGCTTGGATCCAGACTTCAGCCCGAGGATGGACGTCACTCTTCAGCCCCCCGCTTGGGCTTGGATCAAGACTTCGGACCCTCTTCTGGACAGATCGGGACCCGGTGAGGTGAAGACAAGGTAGGGAGATCTTCAGGGGCTTAGTGTTAGGTTTATTTAAGGGGGGTTTGGGTTAGATTAGGGGTATGTGGGTGGTGGGTTGTAATGTTGGGGGGGGTATTGTATATGTTTTTTTTACAGGCAAAAGAGCTGAATTCTTTGGGGCATGCCCCGCAAAGGGCCCTTTTCAGGGTTGGTAAGGTAAAAGAGCTTTGAACTTTTTTATTTTAGAATAGGGTAGGGCATTTTTTTGGGGGGGGGCTTTGTTATTTTATTAGGGGGCTTAGAGTAGGTGTAATTAGTTTAAAATTGTTGTAATATTTTTCTAATGTTTGTAAATATTTTTTTATTTTTTGTAACTTAGTTCTTTTTTATTTTTTGTACTTTAGTTAGTTTATTTAATTGTATTTATTTGTAGGTATTGTATTTAATTAATTTATTGATAGTGTAGTGTTAGGTTTAATTGTAGATAATTGTAGGTATTTTATTTAATTAATTTATTGATAGTGTAGTGTTAGGTTTAATTGTAACTTAGGTTAGGATTTATTTTACAGGTAATTTTGTAATTATTTTAACTATTTTAGCTATTAAATAGTTATTAACTATTTAATAGCTATTGTACCTGGTTAAAATAAATACAAAGTTGCCTGTAAAATAAATATTAATCCTAAAATAGCTACAATATAATTATAATTTATATTGTAGCTATATTAGGGTTTATTTTACAGGTAAGTATTTAGCTTTAAATAGGAATAATTTAGTTCATAATAGAAATATTATTTAGATTTATTTAATTAATATTTAAGTTAGGGGTTAATAACTTTATTATAGTAGCGGTGCGGTCTGCTCGGCAGATTAGGGGTTAATAAGTGTAGGCAGGTGGAGGCGACGGTGAGGGGGGCAGATTAGGGGTTAATAAATATAATATAGGGGTCGGCGGTGTTAGGCGCAGCAGATTAGGGGTACATAGCTATAATGTAGGTGGCAGCGGTGTACGGAGCGGAAGATTAGGGGTTAATAATAATATGCAGGGGTCAGCGATAGCGGGGGCGGCAGATTAGGGGTTAATAAATATAATATAGGGGTCGGTGGTGTTAGGGGCAGCAGATTAGGGGTTCATAGGGATAATGTAGGTGGCAGCGGCGTGCGGTCGGCAGATTAGGGGTTAAAAAATTTAATAGAGTGGCGGCGATGTGGGGGGACCTCGGTTTAGGGGTACATAGGTAGTTTATGGGTGTTAGTGTACTTTAGAGCACAGTAGTTAAGAGCTTTATAAACCGGCGTTAGCCCAGAAAGCTCTTAACTACTGACTTTTTTCTGCGGCTGGAGTTTTGTCGTTAGATTTCTAACGCTCACTTCAGACACGACTCTAAATACCGGCGTTAGAAAGATCCCATTGAAAAGATAGGATACGCAATTGACGTAAGGGGATCTGCGGTATGAAAAAGTCGCGGCTGGAAAGTGAGCGTTAGACCCTTTCCTGACTGACTATAAATACCAGCGGTAGCCCAAAACCAGCGTTAGGAGCCTCTAACGCTGGTTTTGACGGCTACCGCTTTTGGGAAGCTGCGAAGGCCTATCTCAGAGGACATATTAAAGCCTATATGTCTTTAAAAAAAAAGAAGCTAAAAGAAAGAGAAATCCAGGTATCCAAACAAACTAAATCTAGCCGTAAGATAGCTACAATGTAATTAATAATTACATTGTAGCTATCTTAGGATTTATATTTATTTTACAGGTAACTTTGTATTTATTTTAGCTAGTTAGAATAGTTATTAAATAGTTATTAACTATTTAATAACTACCTAGCTAAAAGAAATACAAAATTACCTGTAAAATAAATCCTAACCTAAGTTACAATTAAACCTAACACTACACTATCATTAAATTATTTAAATAAATTAACTACAAATAACTACAATTAAATACAATTACATAAACTAACTAAAGTACAAAAAATAAAAAAAGCTAAGTTACAAAAAATAAAAAAAATAAGTTACAAACATTTTAAAAATATTACAACAATTTTAAGTTACAAACACCTAATCTAAGCCCCCTAATAAAATAACAAACCCCCCCAAAATAAAAAAATGCCCTACCCTATTCTAAATTAAAAAAGTTCAAAGCTCTTTTACCTTACCAGCCCTTAAAAGGGCTTTTTGTGGGGCATGCCCCAAAGAATTCAGCTCTTTTGCCTGTAAAAGAAAAATACAACCCCCCCAACATTAAAACCCACCACCCACATACCCCTAATCTAACCCAAACCCCCCTTAAAATAACCTAACACTAATCCCCTGAAGATCATCCTACCTTGAGTCGTCTTCACTCAGCCGAGCAGCAATGGAACCGAAGAGGAGACCCGGAGCGGCAGAAGTTATCCTCCAAGCGGCGCTGAAGAAATCTTCCATCAGATGAAGTGATCCTCCAGTCAGCGCTGAAGAAGTCTTCCATCCGGGCGATGTCATCTTCCAAGAGGCGCTGAAGAAGTCTTCTATCCGGGCGATGTCATCTTCCAAGAGGCACGGAAGAAGTCTTCTATCCAGGCGATGTCATCTTCCAAGCGGGGTCTTCAATCTTCATCCCGCCGACGCGGAACATCCTTCTTTACCGATGGACTACCGACGAATGAAGGCTCCTTTAAGGGACGTCATCCAAGATGGCGTCCTTTCAATTCCGATTGGCTGATAGGATTCTATCAGCCAATCGGAATTAAGGTAGGAAAAATCTGATTGGCTGATTGAATCAGCCAATCAGATTCAAGTTCAATCCGATTGGCTGATCCAATCAGCCAATCAGATTGAGCTCGCATTCTATTGGCTGATCGGAACAGCCAATAGAATGCGAGCTCAATCTGATTGGCTGATTGTGTCACTTGTTTTTCACTCAGGGGTGCTCTCCCCTTAAGCACACCTTTATATCTTTTAGCCCACATTTTTTCGGCTAGTCCTCTTTTTTCCCTCACAAACACGAGGAATATATGGAAAGATTCCTCACCCCACACACCACATTTTCACAGATCATGCCGCCTAAAATTAAAGACAGGAAGCTACGTACATCAGATGCAATGATGGACAATACTAGCGAGGGTATAAATGTAAAAGCAGATCTACAACCATTAATCACTCAGTTGAGTGACATTTTTATGCCCCAATTTGAATCTCTTAAAAAATCAAATATCCAGTCTATCATCAGAACTTAAAGTATTTGCCAATAGACTCACAGAAGTAGAAGATAGAGTATCTACAGTAGAAGATACATGTAACAATCACTCGCAAAAAATATCAGATTTGGAAAAGAAAAATATGATTTTGACTGCTAGGATAGATGACTTAGAAGACCGCTCTCGGTGGAATAATCTAAAAATAATAGGCTTACCTGAGACAGAACAATACAAGAATCTCTTACAATTTGCAGCAATAACTCTCCCTCAGGCCCTAGGTATAGAACATGTGCAGGTGCCAATAATGGTAGAAAGAGCCCATAGACTGGGACCACCTAGAAGTAGAGGTAATGGGAAAAATGCCCAGAGACCAATTCTGATAAAGTTTTTGAATTTCCAAGACAAAACAAACATCCTCAGAGCATATAGAAAAGCCGGAGATTTTTATATTGGAGAAAATAAAATCCTACTATTTCAAGATTACTCGGCAGATACAGCTTTTAGGAGGAAAGAAATGGCACCCTTTTGTTCTAGGCTGATTCAAGAGGGCTTTTTAGCCAAACTACTGTATCCTGCTAAAATTGTCATAGAAGAGAAGGAGGGCATTTTTAAACTAGACAATTTAGAAGAAGCTAAAGCTTATTTTCAAAAACACAAGTTATCACTCATATGAAAATTTTAGGAATTTACAGGGGGTAATTTACTTTTAGAAGGATCATGCTAATATATTTGCTAGAAAGGGGAAACCTGTTTAAAGCACCTAGGATTTATAGGCTGTCAATTAAGCCAAGATATATGTTAAAAGATTTATTAGATCTTGTTTTTCTCCAGCTGGAATTTTTTGTTGTTTGGTTGTTATTCTTAAATGTTTGTATGGATGTGGGGCTTTTTTTTCTTTTCTTTTTTTTTTTTTCTTTTTTTTTTCTCTCTCTCTCCCTCGCCCTCTCCCTTGTTCCATGTCCTCCTTCCCTTTCCCCTAATAGATTTAAAATGCCCTATCAATGAAAGGGAATATTAGATGTCTTTCGTGGAATGTGGGGGGCATCACCTCTCCAATTAAAAGGAAAATAATAATCAACCAATTGGGTAAACATAATCCAGATATAGTTCTATTACAAGAAACACACCTAAAAGTGGAGGAAATTGCTAAACTCAAAAGTAAGTGGGTTGGGGAGGTGATAGCCACCCCATGTTTTAGAAGGAAAAAAGGAGTTCTTAATAAATAAAAAATTATCTTATAGTATCCTGAACATAACTTTAGATCCCCAGGCTAGATTGGCAGTTTTGGAGATACAGGTGAACAGCCTCAGACTGGTGATCTGTAATGTCTATGGTCCCAACAATACGGAGCCTAGTTTTTGGAATAACCTAGTTTTTATGCTAACTATATTTCTCGGACAAAATATAATTTTAGCAGGCGATTTTAACTTAATTCCCACAGAAGCGCTAGATAAATTTTCGCCTAAAATTTCATCCTTTTTCAAACAGAAAGCAAAAAATTTTAAACAAGTTTGTAAAAATGTAAAGCTCCACGATATATGGCGTTTACAGTACCCAGATACGAGGTCCTTCACCTGTGACTCTAAAAGCCACGGTTCCTTCTCACGGATAGATTTTTTTTTTATCTCGACTTCACTTCTTAAGTTAGAAATTAAGGCAGAGATATTTGATATTCTGATATCAGACCACGCAATAGTCTCCATAGATCTTTATTTACAACCAATTCAGAGTAGCGAAAGGAACAACTTTTTCTTCCCAAAATTTTTAGTAGATAATCTAGAATTTGGTAATTGGCTAAAATATAAGTGGAGAGAATATGAAACTTTAAATATAGCATACCGTGGGAAAATAGAAATATTTTGGGAAGCTGCGAAGGCCTATCTCAGAGGACATATTAAAGCCTATATGTCTTTAAAAAAAAAGAAGCTAAAAGAAAGAGAAATCCAGGTATCCAAACAAGTTCAGAATGCATATGATAGATATATCATTAACCCCTCTAAACAATTCAGAGATAAATACAGAACGGCTAAAGCAGAAAGGGATATTTTTATTAAAAAAAAGGTATCATGGGAAGAACTTAAATTAAGCGCTAAATATAAAGGCCAATTTTGGAAGTCGGCCAAATTCCTATCCAGGTTAGATAAAGCCAGGACAAAATCCAATACAATAGAAGCAATTAATGATGGGCCAGATAGAGTCACAGACCAGACTAAAATTAAAAAAGTTTTTTTAGAATTCTATCAAAATCTATACTCTGCAAAAGAAATAAATACTGAGAATAAGAATAACTTCTGGCATCAGATTATATTACCTAAAATTTCGCAAGAGTCAGTTAGTGTTCTTAATAGACCTATAACGAAAGAGGAAGTCTTGGAAGCTATAAATAATGCTAAGGCTAATAAATCGCCAGGTCCGGATCAGATACCTGCTGAGATGTACAAAATACTCAGAACAGAGATAGTAGATAGCTTAGTTTTACTGTATAACCAATACTATATCAATGGTCTAAATATGTCTAAATATTTTTCCGAGTCTATCATTTCATTGATCTTGAAAAAAGGGAAAAACCCATTAGATCCCAAGTCATATAAACCTATCTCACTACTCAATGCCGATTATAAGTTATTAACACATATTGTGGCGAACCGATTGAAAGTTTGTCTCGACCCTATTATTCATGCTGATCAAACAGGCTTTATGTATCAAAGATCTTCCATTAAAAACAGTCGGAAAGTAGCCTTGGTATTAGAACATTTTTGGAACAAAACAGCGGATAGGAAAACAGACAATCAGGATTTCGCATTAATTACCATTGATGCCGAAAAAGCGTTTGATTCTGTGGTTTGGGATCATCTATTTACTGCGTTAAATTTTTTTGGTTTTTCAGGACACTTTCTACAATTTATTAAAATCTTATATGACCATCCACGGTCTAGTATTTTTATTAATAATAGCTATACTGCAAATCTAACTCTATACAGGGGAACGAGACAGGGATGCCCACTCTCTCCTTTACTGTTTAATCTGGCGATAGAACCCCTAGCTATCATATTAAGGCAAGAGTTGCAAGGCATTAGGTTAGGGCAAGAAAAATTAGTCTTATCTTTATATGCAGATGATCTGCTACTATTTGTTAGAAATACTAAAAGAAGTATACCACAGGCTTTAAATATTATTGATAAATTTAGTTCCATCTCAGGGTATAAAATTAACGCTAATAAATCTGAAATCCTCTGGTTACGTAAGACCAAAAAAAGTATTCAAGAACACCCCTTCCAAGAGTCTGCAAGTATTAACTATCTAGGGTTAAAATTTCATGTTGACCCTAACCAATGGTATAAATTAAATTACTCTACCTTTTTTAAAAAAGCCTCTGAGAAATTACAACGATGGATTGCTTTTCCTATCTCCCTTTCTGCCAAGGTGATGATTATAAAAACCATATTGTTGCCCCAATTAATGTACATAATGCAAAACCTACCACTATTTATAAAGGGTCAAGATATAAAAAGATTCAACAGAGAGTGTAGTAACTTCTTATGGAACAATAAGAGACATATGCTATCTATAACAAAATTAGTACTTAAGTTTGAAGAAGGTGGTCTATCTTTCCCTGACATTAAAAAATACAATATAGCTATACTTGCGCGCTTCGCATTAGACTGGCTAGCAGAAGCTAACCACCTTACATATTGTTGTATAGAAGAACAATTGTGCGCCCCATATATATTGAAAGCTCTGTTACACTGCCCAATAGCACAGTTGCCATACGATATAAAAAAAATGATACTAATACGGAATACTATAGAAGCATGGCAAAAATTAAATAAATTACTTAAACTTAAGTTTGAGATATCCCCATTTCTTCCAATACGAGGTAATCCAAAATTTATTCCTGGCCTATCTTATGAAGTGTATAATGTTTGGGCGCAAAAAGGTCTAATATATGTTTATCAATGCCTAAATAACCATCTTCAGACGAGAACATTTGAAGACATTGTTAAAGAATTTTCTCTCTCAAACAAAATTTTTTATGCTTACCTTCAGATTAGACATTTTATAGTAGAAAGTAAAATATCAGAGCTCGAAGACGAAGGATGGGGCCAAATTGAAAAATATCTAATATGTTATAAAACAGGCAAACATAGTATCGCCCTACTTTATAAAATTATGTTAGCTAAGCAAGGCCAGTTAATAGTCAATAGTCTCTGTGAGAAATGGAATACTCTTGACCCGGATATTTCTTCAGACACATTGAGTTTAAGTCTTAAATGGGTTAGGAGTGCTACTATTTCTACTTCTTGGAAAGAATCGCACATAAAGCTACTTAACAAGGCTTATCTTACACCTATAAAAATGTCTAAATGGAATATGAATTCCTCAAATACCTGCCCCAGATGTAATTATTTTATGGCAGATATAATACACTGTTTCTGGAATTGCCCCAAAATTATGCAGTTCTGGACCAAAATAGAATTTTGGCTTAACAAAAGTCTAGACAACAGGATAAAAATTGAACCTAAGCACATATTCTTTCTTTGTAACCCAGAGACTAACAGAGACAATGTTAATCTTATTAACACAGCGATTATGCTGGGGCGTAATTTAATATTAAAGAACTGGAAAAGTAAAAAGGCCCCTTCACTGTCATGCTTCATAAATTTAATATATTACAAAATAATCTTTGAACAATTGAGTATCTCGGTTTTACAAAAGCAAAAGATTAAAGCCTTTTTTTTAAATGGCTAAAAGTTATTTTATCTTATCCACAAGATATTCAATTTTCCCTTATTAATAACTTCCGAAGATCAGAGTATTTGGAAACTTTGATACTGCGGGGGGTCTTTCCCACCGAATGGTATTAAATGTGGTGGAATTACGAGGGGGGAAGGGAGGAGCATTTGGGGGAGGTGGGGGGTGGCGAGAGATAAGAGAGAGAGAGAGAGGGTCTGGTCGTTTTTCCCATCTACATTAATACATTTTTTTTTTTTTTTTTTCTTCTTCTCTTCTTATTATTTTTCTTTATGTCCTTTGAATGAATGGACCCCCCTTTTTCTCTCACCAATGAGGGTTAAGGTGGTTGGATTTGTAGGTCTGGAAAATTACAACATGGGTACTTGACTTTATTTTGTTTGAATTCTATTGTGAGAATAAGAGAGAAGTATATGTATAATTTTGCCTATTTGATGTCAATACAATGTTTTTCTTGTTCTATAATTGTACCCATTTTTGTTTCAATAAAAAGTAATAAAAAAAAATTAAAAAAAACTCCTTAGTAGCGTCAATATATTTAAATCCTATAGCAACATCCAAATTATACAAATATCTCTATGAAGCATAATTAGGATCTGTACACAAGGATGAGACAACAAGTACTCTGCTTAAGTTGTCTGAAGAAACACCTTTAACCAAAAAGTCAAAAGCAGTATAAAAAACTGCCTTATCCTGATGAAAAAAACAAGATAAGGAGTATCACAAGAAAGAGCAGATGACTCTGAAACTTTTCTAGCAGATGAGATATCCAAAAGGAATAAAACCTTCCAAGAAAGCAGTTTAATATCCATCTTATGCATAGGTTCAAAAGGAGAAACCTGCAAAACCCTTAACACCGGGTTAGGATTCCATGGAGGAGAAATTGGCTTGATCACAGGCTTAAAATGGGCCAAAGCCTAACAAAAGCATGAATATCAGGAAGATTAGCAATCTTCCTATGAAACAAAACTGAAGGAGAAATCTGCCCCTCCAGAGAACTGGCAGATAGACCCTTATCCAGACCATCCTGTAAGAACTGCAAAATCTTAGGAATTCTAAAAGAATGCCAGGAAAAAAAACATGCATACACCAAGAAATAAAGGCCTTCCAGACCTTATGATAAATCTTCCTAGTTACAGGCGTACAAGCCTGAATTAAGGTTTCAATCACTGAATCAGAAAAACCTCTATGTCGAAGGGCCAACCGATCAATTTCCATGCCATCAAATTCAGAGATCCGGATGAAAAAACAGACCTTGAGACAGAAGGTCAGACCACAGAGGAAGAGGCCAAGGAGGGCAGCTGGACAACTGAACTATATCTGCATACCACATCCCTTGAGGGCAAGGTGGAGCAATCAGGATTACTGAAGATTTCTCTAGGTTTATCATGGAGATCACTCTGAGAAGAAGTACCAGAGCGGGAAACAGATAAGCAAGCTGAAATGACCAAGGAGCTAATAAAGCACCTACAATCTCTGATTGCGGGTCCCTGGACTTCGGAAAGTACCTGGGAAATCTGATTTAACATATCCTAGTGAAGAGACCATTCCCCAAGAAGTAGAGATTGACAACTGAGAAAGTCTGTTTCCCAGTTGTTCACTCCGGGAATATGAATTACAGAGACTAGACAATTGATTTCCACCCATGAGAGAATGTGAGACACTTCCCTCAGGCTAGGTAACTTTTGAGTTCCCCCTTGATGGTTGACAAAATCCACTGCTATGACATTGTCTGTTTGGAAATGGAGATGAGGCTCCCTTTTTAACAGCCTAAAGAGCCCAGAAAATAGCACGGAGTTCTAGAATATTTATTGGCAACCTCGCCTCCCAAACTCCCTGTGCTGTCAGAGACCCCCAAATAGTTCCCTAACCTGAAAGACTTGCATCTGTAGTGATCACAGTCCAGGTAGGATGATCAAAAGAGGCCCCCTGAATAATGAACTGATGATCCAGCCACCAAGTCAGAGATTGACTTGTACTGGGATTCAGAACAATCTTTTGAGATAGCTTAGTATGATCCCTGCACCACTGACAAAGCATACAAATCTGAAGAGGCTTCATGCAAAAATGAATAAATGGAATTGCATCTAAAGCTGAAATAATGAGACCCAGAACTTCTATACAAAGAGTACAGAGGGAAAAGACACTGAAGGTTCAGACATGTTGACACCTATTTTAACCTTCTGCTCTGTTAGAGAAAGACTCATGGGGGTCAATTTATCAAGCTCCATACGGAGCTTGATGCCTCGTGTTTCAGGCTCGCCGGAAACCGAAGTTATGAAGCAGCGGTCTAAAGAGCGCTGCTACATAACCTGTCCGCCTGCTCTGAGGTGGTGGACAGAAATCAACCCGATCGGATACAAATCTGCAGGGGGCAGTAGAACTGCTGGTGCAATGATAAATGCTGACAGCGTAGGCTGTCTGCATTTATCGATGTGCAGCAGACATGATACGCTACATCGTATCATGTCCACTCGCACATTAGTAAATTGACCCCATGGAGACTGAATCTATTTGAAATTCCAAAAAACGTACCTTTGTTTGAGGAACCAAAGAACTCTTTGGAAAATTGATCCAACATATCGTCCAGGTAGGAATACCATGAGATCTAATAAGAGACAATAGAGTACCCAGAACTTTTGTGAATGTTATTTGAGATGTAGCCAGACCAAATAGTAGAGCATCAAACTGAAAATGCTTGCCTAGAAAGGCAAACCTCTGAAACTTGTAATGGTCCCTGTATATTGGAATATGAAGATAAGCATCCTTTAAATCTATTGTGAACAAAAACTGACCTTGCTGAACAAAAATAGTCCAAATAGTTTTCATTTTGAAAGAAGGAATTCTTACCAACTTGTTCAGAACTTTCAGATCCAGGATTGGTCTGAAAGTACGTTCTTTTTTTGGAACAATGAAGAGATTTGAATAAAATCCCATCACAATCACTCCCACAATTTCCAAATCTGAAACTGACTGGAAAAAGTTTAAAGGAACACTGAACCCAAATTTTTTTCTTTCGTGATTCAGATAGAGCATGCAATTTTAAGCAACTTTCTAATTTACTCCTATTATCAATTTTTCTTCGTTCTCTTGCTATCTTTATTTGAAAAAGAAGGCATCTAAGCCTTTTTCTTGGTTCAGGATTCTGGACAGCACTTTTTTATTGATGTATGAATTTATCCACCAATCAGCAAGGACAACCCAGGTTGTTTACCAAAAATGGGCCAGGATCTAAACTTACATTCTTGCATTTCAAATAAAAATACTAACACCTAGATTACGATTTTTGCGTTAGAGGCGGTGCATTAGCTACGCGTCTTATTTTTTACGCGCACTGTTTTTAACGCTGGTATTACGAGTTTAAAAACAAGCTCCTAACGCAACTCCTACGGCGTTTATTTTATACGCGTAATCACACCCGCGTTAAACATTCTCCCATAGAGATCAATGAGAAATCAAAGAAGCACGCATTTTTCTGCTAACAATCGATCTTGCGAGAAATACGCACTGCTCTGTCATATTACGTATACCACATAATGCACAACAAAAACACACAGCAAATGTAATAACAACAATCACTCAACATAGCACATACGCATTACACATTCGCAAGCGGGAAAAATCAAACATTACACTAAACGAGGAATACAGATATACCTTGCGATGCGACAACACGGAACAAAACAACACGAAAAAAGAATTGCACACTCATGCACAAACAAAACACTCGCATTCAACATTACGGAATATTAGTACAAACAAACATTTACAACACTTCACAAATACGACACCATCACAAATCAACATCTACATTTACACATAATACTTTTGGACAATGTTATGGAAAACGATCACTATGACATCATCGCATTCTACACATTCCACAAATACTAACTCAAAATGAGCATGCACAAATTCACACAACTAATACACATTGCACACATACTAATTACTAACAAAGCACACCTGAACACAATTTACAAGGCAAACCGGTACATCATTTAACATTTACACAGGGTATGTAAGCACGCCACAAGCAAGGCTTCTTTGACTGTGTTGCTGGTGGGTTTTTGGAGATTAGAGAGAGATTTAGTGCCTTATTGTGAGAGTTAGTGTTAGTGTGAGAGAGTGAGTTAGTGTTATTGTGCGAGTTAGTTAGTGGTAGCGTGAGTTAGTGGTAGCGTGAGTTAGTGGTAGCGTGAGTTAGTGGTAGAGTGAGTTATTGGTAGAGTGAGTTAGTGGTAGTGTGAGTTATTGGTAGTGTGAGTTAGTGGTAGTGTGAGTTAGTGGTGTTGTGAGTTAGTTATTGGTAGTGTGAGAGAGTTAATTAGTTTGTGGTAGTGTGAGATAGTAAGAGAGCGGTAGTGAGCGACAGTTGGTTTGGGTGAGTGTGCGAGTGGTTTTTCTGTATACTTAACACATTTACACGCAAACTCATTCAATACATACATACACTTATCAATAACACTACATACACTCCATACCCCATCCCCTCTCATACTACACTCCATACCCCATTCCCTGTAATCCCATTCCCTTTCATCCCATACCCCATTCCCTGTAATCCCATACCCCATTCCTTTTCAGCCCATACCCCATTCCCTTTAAGCCCATACCCCATTCCTTTTAAGCCCATACCTATCCCATAGTTACATTTAGTTTACATATCCTCATTTTAGTCTTCTTATACATTTTTGTTTGTTAAATACTCCTTACCATCTTTTATTTATATCCCTTTCACACTTTGTGCACTTTTTTTGGCTTTTTTGTTATTTATTTTGACCTCCTTTCATTTGGGCACATTCACTTTTTGTTGGAGTAGTTAGGGCTCAGTTTAGGGAAGAGATGGAAGAGGAGGGCAGGCAGGAGCTTAGTCAGGAGAGGGGGATGTATCAATATGTATGGAACCAAAAAAGATAGTGTTTGGTTCCAGGGGGGAAGTTTAATATATGTTACACTGCAGTTCAGCAGGAAATAGTTAGTTGATGAGTAAGGCAGCTACACAGACATTAACTGTAACAAGAGTTGAAGTTTATGCAATCTGTTATAAGATGTTCTTTTAATAAATTTGTTAAAACTGCAACTGGAGTCTGAGAGCCTCTCTTATAAACAGCAGCTTTATACATGGTGGCAGCGGATGTTATTTGAGAAATACACCAAAAAGAGGATATGGAAGGTTTAAAACCACCAGGTCTTGTATCAATATGTATGGAACCAAAAAAGATAGTGTTTGGTTCCAGGGGGGAAGTTTAATATATGTTACACTGCAGTTCAGCAGGAAATAGTTAGTTGATGAGTAAGGCAGTCACAGAGACATTAACTGTAACAAGAGCTGAAGTTTATGCATTCTGTTATAAGATGTTCTTTTAATAAATTTGTTAAAACTGCAACTGTAGTCTGAGAGCCTCTCTTATAAACAGCAGCTTTATACTGGAGTCTGAGAGCCTCTCTTATAAACAGCAGCTTTATACAGGAGTCTGAGAGCCTCTCTTATAAACAGCAGCTTTATACTGGAGTCTGAGAGCCTCTCTTATAAACAGCAGCTTTATACAGGAGTCTGAGAGCCTCTCTTATAAACAGCAGCTTTATACATGGTGGCAGCGGATGTTATTTGAGAAATACACCAAAAGGCAAGGAATCTGTCTCAGGCATGGAAGAGATGGAAAGAAGACATTCTTTTATACACAGACCTAATCATGGCTGACAAACCAGAGGAGATGAAGGTAAAGTTGTTTCTGTACCTAATTGGAGAAAAAGGCAGAGAGGTAAAAGACACCCTTCTCCCAGAAGCAGCAGCTCCCACACTAGCTCTGCTAATTAAAGCATTTGATGATTATTGTGAGCCAAAGCAAAATGAGACTGTGGAAAGATATAATTTTTTTTCAAGATGTCAGAGGGAAGATGAAGGAATAGATGCTTATGTCACAGATCTGCGTACACTGGCAGCCACTTGCAACTTTGGTAATATAAGAGACTCATTAATCAGGGACAGGATTGTATGTGGCACAAGAGACTCTAAACTTAGGGAATGCCTACTGAGAGAAGTGGATTTAACACTGGAAAAATGTATTCAAATAGGTAGAGCTGCTGAGCTGTCTAAAGAGAGGGCGAAGATCATTGAGAGTTCCAGCACCAGTGCAGTGTCAGTCCATAGGATGGACACAAGTTACAACCTTAGGAAGGGTCATAACAGAATGACAATGACTAAAGACAAGACAATACAGTGTATCTATTGTGGAAAGCGTCACGAGAAACTGAAAGAAAAATGCCCAGCATTTGGAAAGCAATGTAAAGGGTGTGGTAAAGCAAATCATTTTATTAGCCAGTGCCGTGCCAATACACAACAAAGAAAGCCAACAGTACAAGCTGTCTATAGAGAGACTGAAGACTTAGAGGAATATGAAGACATTCTGGGTCTGACCTTGGAACCAGCTTTTCATATTTGTACATTTAATAAAACAGTAAGCAGATTTCCATCAGCTTTGTTTGCTACTATGCTAATTGACCAACAAGCTGTTAGATTCCAAATGGATTGTGGAGCAGACTGTAATATTATTCCAGCAAGGTTGGTGAAAGACAAATCTAAAATTTTACATTGTGATAAAATGCTAAGGATGTATAATAAGAGCACACTGAAACCAATAGGGATATGTAAGCTCAAAATAAGAAACCTATGCAACCAAAAGTTATATCTGGCTGAGTTTGTTGTAATTGACACAGAGGTGTGTAATCCTATACTAGGAAGTAGAGCTATACAAGCTATGGATCTGATCTCAGTGCAACACCAAAATATCCTAAACGTTGAACAAGACGGCAACCACCCAGATGCCACTGTGTGGGGCTGGTCAGCCATCAATAAAGAGTATGCAGATATTTTTCAAGGAGTAGGCTGTCTAGAAGGAAAACTAAAATTGGAAGTGGATGCTCTTGTACAGCCTGTTAGACTTCCAAAAAGAAAGGTTCCTGTGTCATTACTCAAACCCCTTAGAGAGGAGCTTACCAGTTTAGAAAAACAGGGCATTATAACTCCTGTAGAGAGAAGTACAGACTGGATTAGTAGTATGGTGGTAGTGAAAAAACAATCAGGGAAGTTAAGAATTTGCATTGACCCTAAGCCTCTGAATAGGGCTTTGAAAAGAAGCCACTATCCTTTGCTAACAATTGATGATATTCTCCCTGACCTAGCAAAAGCAAGGATTTTTTCAGTATGCGATGTCAAGAGTGGATTTTGGCATATTGAATTAGAGGAAGAATCCAGCTATTTGACCACTTTCTCTACTCCTTTTGGCCGATACCGCTGGGTTCGAATGCCTATGGGTATTGTGCACCAGTGCTTAAATATTATAACCCAGACGAACCTTTAGAACTTCAATGTGATGCATCAGAGAAAGGTCTGGGAGCAGCACTGATGCAAGGTAAACAACCAATCGCTTTTGCAAGCAGAGCAATGACAGAGACAGAGCAAGGTTATGCACAAATAGAGAAGGAGCTATTAGCAGTCCTATTTGGAATGGAAAAATTTCACCAATTCACATTTGGACAGACAGTAGCTGTACAATCAGACCATAAGCCCCTTGAAAGCATCATGAAAAAACCCTTACTTAAAGCACCAAGACGTCTTCAGCGTATGATGTTACGGCTCCAGATGTATGATGCATGTATCAGATACTGCCCGGGGAAGTCTCTGGCGGTGGCAGACACATTAAGTAGGGCTTATTTAGAAGAAGGTTCCATGGAGGGTTCTGTGGAGCACCAGATTGAAACTATAAACATGCTCCAATATCTACCCATCTCAAACAGGAGACTTATTGCTATACAACAGAGCACAGAAAAAGACAAGACTTTACAAGCAGTAAAGCGAATTGTGATGAGTGGCTGGCCTCATGCTAAGGAACAGGTACCCCTAGAGGCTTCACCATTCTACCACATACGTGATGAATTGAGTGTACAGGATGGTGTTCTATTCAAAGGTGAGCGAGTAGTTATTCCATCTGATCTCCGATCAGATATTATGTCTCGAATACATTCTTCACATTTTGGTGTGGAAGGATGTCTACGCAGAGCCAGGGAAAGTATTTACTGGCCAGGAATGAATGCACAGCTAAAAGAATATATCGACCAATGTGACATATGCCGTTCATTTGATACTAAACAACAAAAAGAGACATTTGTTCCTCATGAGATCCCAACGAGACTGTGGGAAAAGCTTGGCATTGATTTGTTCACATTCCAAGGAAAGGAGTATTTAGTAACAGTGGACTATGACTCTAATTTCTGGGAGATACAAGATCTACTGCAGTAATAAGAAAATTAAAGGCCCATTTTGCCAGATATGGAATTCCAGACACGGTATGTTCTGATAATGGACCACAGTTTATTTCAATGGAGTTTAAAGACTTCAGTATGGGTTGGGACTTTGACCACATTACCTCATCACCAGGATACCCTCAAAGCAATGGAAAAGTAGAGTCGGCAGTAAAGACAGCCAAAAGATTACTGCAAAAAGCTGTGACTTCTCAAAATGATCCTTATCTAGCATTTTTGGATCATCGCAACACACCAACACAAGGCATGGAGTGCAGTCCTGCTCAAAGACTGATGGGTCGAAGGACCAAATCGTTACTTCCAATGAGAGGGAGTCTGTTAATACAGGATCAGGTGATGAATGACAGGCACCAAATCCTGTGCAGGAAGCAGCAATCATTGCAAGCTGCTCAATATAACAAGGGAGCCAAAGACCTGCGGCCTCTAAATGTTGGTGAACAGGTGTGGGTACAACCGCAAACAAACCAAGGAAAAGAGTGGCGGAAGGCTTGCCTAAGAGCTCCTGTACGAATTAGGTCATATGAAGTGGTGACAGAGTCAGGACAGGTCCTGAGGAGAAATAGGAGGCATCTGAGAGGCACTGGACGCTACAGGCCTCCAGCAAGGACCCAAACTAGCACCCAAGAGGAATCTCACATTGAGAATACAAACCAGCCATTAATGACAAATAACACTGAAGAAGAAGGACAAGAAGAAATAAACAGTGAAATATCAGACACGGAAAGATTGCAGGATGACAACAGAGTCCTGTCAGAACAACCACAGGGATCCAGAAACACCCAGACTAGAAGTGGGAGATGTATCCGAAAACCAGAATATCTAAATGACTATGTGGACTAATATTTAGCACAATAAAAGACTGCATCTCAGGATCCATATTCCTACAATAATTAAAAGAGATAGCTTTTGCCATTTCCCCAAAAAGGGAAAAGATGTATCAATATGTATGGAACCAAAAAAGATAGTGTTTGGTTCCAGGGGGGAAGTTTAATATATGTTACACTGCAGTTCAGCAGGAAATAGTTAGTTGATGAGTAAGGCAGCTACACAGAGATTAACTGTAACAAGAGCTGAAGTTTATGCAATCTGTTATAAGATGTTCTTTTAATAAATTTGTTAAAACTGCAACTGGAGTCTGAGAGCCTCTCTTATAAACAGCAGCTTTATCCAGGGGAGAGGGAGGGGGAGGGGGAGAGGGAGAGGGAGAGGAAGAGGAACAGAACAGGAAGGGGGGCAGGAAGTGGGGGAGGAAGCGGTGGGTGGACCCAGCCACTTGGTTCAAGATGAACAAGTGGCTGGACCCAGTGGCGGACAGAGTAGAGCTTCACAGTCCGGGAAACAGAGGACACCATCACAGGGGAAGGCCAAGCTGACTAGGGAGGTGAGGTATACCATGGAGGAAAAGGAGGCCCTCATAGAGGCATATATGGACAGGTCTAGGAGGCTGCAGGCTCAGAAGGCCACCCCTAGGGAGAAGAGGAAGCTCTGGCTGGAGATCAGGGATGCAGTTAATGCAGTGGGGGCCCATAACAGGGATGTCGAATCGATTAAACATCGCTACCGGGACTGCAAAATGGAGCTAAAAAAAAAAATATTGAGGGAGTACCAATACCAATATGCAACAGGGACCGGTGGTGGGCCTCCAATGACCGTGGAGTATACCCGATGGGAGGAAATGTTGCGTCCCAGCATCTCTGAGGTGGCCATAGTGGTATCGATACCGGGAACCTGCCACTCTCATCTGACGGTAAGCTCATTTAATAATCTCTTAACATCAAAACTAAAGAATGTATTTAAGGATATGATTAATGCTATTACACTTTTTAACACATTATTACGTAAACGCATTCACAATTACCTTGCGATTACATTAGTATCTAGGCTACAGGTTAGGTGTGCATTTAAACAGAATGAAAACAAACTCAAAAACATTCAGATTGACAAGACAGATATCAGAAACACAGTTTGGAAAATTTGGAAATCGTATTGATTGTTATATTTGAAAGTGGATTAATGAGGCTGCATTTGTAATTCTATTGTAAGCAAAAGCATTTACATCTTTATTTGGAACTATGCTAATATATACATTTCTTTCTTTTTACAATATACAGAGTCTGGGGAGGAGGCAGCACAGCAACTACAGGCTCCTCCTTCACCCAGGTATGAGAGTGGTGGAGATGACTCGCCATCTTGGGGAGACATGGAAGACATCCCTCTATACTCCTCAGAAGAAGCCCCCACTGCAGAAGAGATCCCTGCACCAGCAGCCCCTCTTGCACCAGCAGCCCCTCTTGCACCAGCAGCCCGCCGTGCACCAGCAGCCCGCCGTGCACCAGCAGTACCTCAGGAGGAGATAGCCGAGGTGCAGGTATTGCTTGATTTTCAAGAACAGATGCGTGCCTCCCGGAGGGAAAATATTCAAAGCCGAATACAGATGACAGAAGACATTCATGCCACTCTACAAGGCCAAACAGAGCTCATATAAGGCCAAAGAGAGCTCATACAAGGCCAAAGAGAAATTATACAAGGCCAAAGAGAAATTATACAAGGACAAAACCAGATGTTGCATATTCTCCAAGGTATATTTCAGGTCCTCCGGGAGGCGCATAACGCGCCATCTGCTGCTGGGCCATCTGCTGCTGGGCCATCTGAACCTGGGCCATCTGCTCCTAGTACTCCTCAATCTCCTCCTCAGCCTGGTCATCCCAGTACTCCTCCTTCCCCAAATATAGTGTAGTGTTTGTATGAGTGTAAGTGTAGTTTGTGTAATGTTTTTTTTTTTTATTCGTGGATGTTTATTTTCGAGTTATATGTTAACTATTGGGTCTGGGTTGTCGGTAATGATTTCAGCGTAGATAATTTTTTTAGTGGCGTTAGGGAAACTCGTAATACCAACGGGCATTAAAAAGCAGTGTTAGGACCCCTTAACGCTGCTTTTTAACCCTAACGCCAAACTACTAATCTAGCCATTAGAGAATAAAGGAAATTTGATAATAGGAGTAAATTAGAAAGTTGCTTAAAGGAACACTCAGGTTAAATTACATTTTCATGATTGAGATACAGCATGCAATTTTAAACAACTTTCCAATTTACTTCCATTAAAAAAAATGTGCACAGTCTTTTATATTTACATTTTTTGAGTCACCAGATCCTACTGAGCATGTGCAAGAATTCACAGACTATACGTATATGCATTTGTGATTGGCTGATTGCTATCACATGGTACAAGGGGAGTGGAAATATACATAACTTTGAAATTTGTTATAAAAAAATCTACTACTCATTTGAAATTCAGACTAAGTGCTATTGCATTGTCTTGTTATCTTGCATTTGTTGATTATGCAAATCTAATGTGTTGACTGGTCCTTTAAAATGTCATGTTCTATCTGAATCACAAAAGAAAAAATTTGGGTTCAGTGTCCCTTTAAGCCTTTACAGTGGCGTCACTAGGGGGTGTGGGGGTGCGGCCTGCACCCGGGTGACACCATTAAGGGGGAGACACCACACCACACATCATCAAGTTGCTATAAATGTATTTTACTATTTTTAGGAATATTATATATTTTTATTATTTGTAATCACATTTGGTATCTATTATTCCTTCCCATTTGCCATTTCTAAACTATTATTAAAATATTGTGCAGCTGCTGGTGCTGGCTCACACATGGTCTCTACTCTAGTCTCTCTCAGACTGATGGCTCCCACGTCTGTCACCACCCACCACCATCTCAGAGATCTGAGATCCCAGCCCTGACATCATGAGCCATCCATCGCCAGTGCATGCCTTGCCTTCCACACCTCCCAGACCAGTCTGTCCCTCCCCTCTAGTAGACCGGTCACGTTCCTCACAGGCTCAACTATTGCTGAGACTGCTGGCACAGCACACACCACCACCATGTGAGGAATGTGACCGGAGATAATCGAACAGGCTAGGGGGGAGGAGCACAGGAATACTGCGGCTACGCAACTGAGGAAATTCAGAGAGCGGGAGACAGGGACAACAACAGCAGGCTGGACTGTGACTCAGCTGTCTTAGTCATGTGGATCAGAGAGAGAGTGACATCGTCGATGTGGGGACCGGAATCAACAGTAAGAAACAGAAAAAAAAAATACTGTCTCACTGACTGTTACTGTGTCACAGTCCCACTGTGCACTCACTCAGACTTGGTGGTGTTGGTCCGTCCTTAATTATTAGAGTTTGTGTCTGTCTGTCTGCCGTCTGCTGATTGAATAATGACACAAACAGTTTCATGAGTAGATTAAGATTTTCTTTAAGACTTTATTTATTAAATATGTACCATGGATAGTAGGTGTTAGAGATTAGGAAGGTCAGGTGCTTAGTAGGAACTGTGTAACCCCCCTCCGTACCAGAAAGAAAGTAGTTAGTTCTGTCTTCTTCTGTGCCTCGTGTAGTTCAGTTCAGTCATGGTTTGTGAGTGTCATTTAAAATGCTGAGAGATTTGAGAGCGCATTCTTTTTGTGGTTTTGTACCTATAAATACGTAGGGATTTCCTAATTTGGAGCCCATTTCCAAATGAGGGGGGAACACATTGGAATCTATTTTTTTTTTCACTTGCAGTGTTAATTTGCAGACATTATCTTAAACAAATTGTGTATTTAGCTGGATGAGGAAAAGTTAATAACTTGATAGTTTCTCATAAATCAGGACTTGGGCACTATGTGAGTAAAAGTATATATATATATAAATATATATATATATATATATATATATATATATATATATATATATACATCAACATAAATTATGGCCAGAGCAGTCTTTATACTGGGTGCTGAAAATATAATATATATACAGTATATATATATAAATATATATATATATATATATATATATATATATATATATATATATATATATATATATTACACACTACATTATTTTTTTTACCTGTATACCTGTGTGTGTATAACTCTCTGTGTGTAGCTGTGTGTATGTGTTTAACTCTGAGTGTGTGTATGTGTGTGCCTGTGTGTGTAACTGTGTATATGTGTGTAACTATGTGTGTGCGTTCCTTTGTATGTGTATACCTGTGTGTGTGTAACTCTGTGTGTGCCTGTATATGTGTGTGCATCTGTGTGTGTGTATTCGTGTGCCTGTGTATGTGTATAACTCTGTATGTGAATAACTCTGTGTGTGTATATTTGTGTATGTGTATAACTCTGTGTGTGTGTCTGTATATGTGTGTAACGTTGTTTGTGTATGTGTGTAACTCTGTGTGTGAGCATATGTTTGTGTATGTGTATAACTGTGTGTGTACATTTGTGTATGTGTGTAACTATCCACCACAGACCTCCCTTGCTGCACAAACTGTTTGAAGCTAAGGTATCTGTCAAATGATTGTATACCTGCACTGCGCACTCTGTATGCAAGATTGCTGGTTATATCTGTACCCTATGATGTATTCATATATTGGGACATCTCTCTGCATGTGGCATTACTTTCTTCAATGTATCATTGGTTATATAATCTTCAGAAATGCAGTAAAAAAAAAGTAATGTTACACTCAGACCAAAAAATATAGCTTAAAGGCCTAAAACCTTGGGTCGGGGTAGGGGGCAGCAGAATTTAGAGTGCCTAGGGCAGCACGAAACCTAAATACTCCACCCTATATACAAAAAATACATACCCCCCTGTGCAAACATACACACACACACACATATATATATATATATATATATATATATATATATATATATATATATATATATATATATATATATATATATATATAAATATATATACATACATACACAAACACACCCCACAGGGTACATACAGCCCTACACCATAATATACTAATATACCACCACCACCCCCCACAGGGTACATACAGCCCTGCACCATAATATACTAATATACACCCCCCACAGGGTACATACAGCCCTGCACCATATACAGATTATTAGTACATGCTGCCCCTGATTTCCTATGTAGAACCAGCCGAGCCAAGTGGAGAAATGGAGACATTATGGGGGGAGGGTGACACCATGGGTTACCACACCGGGTGACACCAAACCTAGTGACGCCACTGAGCCTTTAAGAGATTCCTTGGAACATTGGAAAGAAAAAAAAACTATATTCAGAACCAAGGACCTGGAACAGACTGAAACCAAGGCTCTTGAGAAAAACATAACCTGACCCCTACAAGAAGCTTTCAAATGGGGCCAGAGGTGCCTTGCTTCTGAGCAGAGGAGTCAACCTTTTGTTTCTTATTCTGACAAAAGGAGAAAAAAAATGATTTGACGCTTTAGATTCTTGTCTTGAGTAATAATGTTACCTCCAGTAACAGTAGATATTATAGAATCTAAATCAGAACCAAGCAGTTTCTTTCCCTGAAAAGAAAGAGACAATAGTCTGGATTTTTACACTATGGGCCCCTAATCGCCCTGTTTCCGCGCAAGCCTTCATGCTCGCCAGAAACAGCAGTTAAGAAGCAGCGGTCTAAAGACCGCTGCTCCTCAACTTGTCCACTGCCTCTGAGACTATGGACAGCAATCAACCCAATCAGATACGATCGGGTTGATTGACACCCCCTGCTAGCGGTCGATTGGTTCACCGGAACTTCTTGTGCAATGTTAAATGCTGACAGTGTATGCTGTTGGAATTTAGCGATGTCGGGCGGACATGATTCGCTACAGTGAATCATGTCCGCCCGCCATTTGATAATTCGGCCCCTATGTCAGCAGATGAGGAATTAAGCCATAAGGCTCTCCTAACTGCCAAACATATGCTTTTGATATTGATCTTCATAATATAAAACACTGCATCACAAATAAAATAATTGTCACTTTTGAGTAAACCCAAAAGATTTTCACTAACAGAGTCATCAGAACACTGTTTTGAAATACTAGATAACCAGTAAGATGAAACAACAGCCACATCAGCAATAGAAATAGCCGGCCTAAGAAAATACACTGCTTGTAAAAGGCTCTTCTATGAAAAGACTTTAATTTTCTATCCAAAGGGTATTTAAAATAAGTACTGTCTTCCAAAGAAATAGTAGTACGTTTATCCAGAGTGGAAATAGCCCCATCAACTTAAGGAACAGTTTCCTACTATTCAACATTAGCAGCAGGTAAAGGTTATACATTTTTAAACCTTGCAGAAGGATATTCACCTAGATTACGAGTTTTGCAATAAACAGGGTGCAAAACGAATGCAACAAAAGTTGCGTTATTTCACCCTCCATACCACTGCCATTACTAATTTCTGAAAAGCCTCCTTGTGCATGCGATATGGTGGCGTTAAGCTACAAAAGCCAAGGGCTGCTTTGATGTGCTCGTGCACGCCTTCCCCCATAGACATCAAAGGGGGAGAGAGTGTAAGAAAAAAAACTAACACCTGAAGCGCGGAATGGCGATTGCCTTAACGCAACCTCATTGATGTCTATGGGGAAAAGAAAGTTACATTTAAACCTAACACCCTAACATAAACCCCAAGTCTAATCACCCCTAATCTGACGCCCCAACATCGCCGACACTAATAAAAGTTATTCACCCCTATTCCAACGCTCAGGACATCACCGACACTATAATAAAGTTATTAACAAGAATTATATAAATTGGTGAGAGTGCGCTAGCAGCAGCAGGGGATGTGTCACTGGTATAGGCAAATATATAAAATCAATAAAGCAAATAAGTGATAAAATACAAACACATTTATATTAATAAACACATAGGTAAAATCCTGAATTGGTTCGATTGTGCTAAACAGCAGCAGGGAATGTGTCACTGATATAGGCAAATGTTGTTTGAATATATTATGAAATCAATAAAGCAAATTTGTTATAAAATACAAACACATTTATTTCAATAAATAAACACATAGGTAAAATCCTGAATTGGTTCGATTGTGCTAAACAGCAGCAGGGAATGTGTCACTGATATAGGCAAATGTTGTTTGAATATATTATGAAATCAATAAAGCAAATTTGTTATAAAATACAAACACATTTATTTCAATAAACACATAGGTAAAATCCTAATTTTATGACCGGTCTTAAATATTTAAGAACTTAAAGAGTAAAGGCAAGTATTTCAATAATTTAAAAATGCTATTGCATAGAGTTAAAAGAAAATTGGGGATTTACATATACAACTTGTTTGCAAGTTTAGAAATATAGTGGTGCACCACTCTTTATGTTGCGGTAGTAGCTGAATAGCTGATATATCACCAATCCACCTTATTCTTTTGGTACAAAAGGTTTGACTGTTTGCACACAAAACAAAGTAAAGTCACACTTTGAGAAGAAAAGTAAAAAATATGTGTATATATATGAATCGTTTCAATAAACGACTAGTCCCAATTGTATTTTCCTTTAAATATACTTTCCTTGTGCCTGTATAATTTTTTAGTTCTGTAGTTTATAAAGTGCCCAGTTTCATTTTGATGTAATAGTGCGTAGTTGGATCATGTGTATAATTGGCAATATCGGCTACTTTACCTCTGCATGCCTTTCGGTCTCTTCGTGGGTATGTCTCCTCCACTCACCTTCTGGCATAGGTAACGCTGCAGCCTCGCTGATAGTCGTTGACGTCACATGCCAATTTTTTCTCCTGAAAGTAGATCCGGCTTCCACTCTGCGCAGAGAGTATCTGTAGTTTTGGATGAAGAAAAATAGTGCCAATGCAATCCTTTGCAATTCTTGGTCACTATGTATTCCTTTTGTTGGGCAAAGTTAGATTCCTGTAGGCAGTAGGACCATCAACGCGTTTCACCACTTGCTGTGGCTTTCTCAGAACTTCTTGAGAAAGCCACAGCAAGTGGTGAAACGCGTTGATGGTCCTACTGCCTACAGGAATCTAACTTTGCCCAACAAAAGGAATACATAGTGACCAAGGATTGCAAAGGATTGCATTGGCACTATTTTTCTTCATCCAAAACTACAGATACTCTCTGCGCAGAGTGGAAGCAGGAGAAAAAATTGGCGTGTGACGTCAACGACTATCAGCGAGGCTGCAGCCTTACCTATGCCAGAAGGTGAGTGGAGGAGACATACCCACGAAGAGACCGAAAGGCATGCAGAGGTGTAAAGTAGCCGATATTGCCAATTATACACACGATCCAACTACGAACTATTACATCAAAATGAAACTGGGCACTTTATAAACTACAGAACTAAGAAATTATACAGGCACAAGGAACGTATATTTAAAGGAAAATACAATTGGGACTAGTCGTTTATTGAAACGATTCATATATATACACATATTTTTTACTTTTCTTCTCAAAGTGTGACTTTTCTTTGTTTTGTGTGCAAACAGTCAAACCTTTTGTACCAAAATAATAAGGTGGATTGGTGATATATCAGCTATTCAGCTACTACCGCAACATAAAGAGTGGTGCACCACTATATTTCTAAACTTGCAAACAAGTTGAATATGTAAATCCCCAATTTTCTTTTAACTCTATGCAATAGCATTTTTAAATTATTGAAATACTTGCCTTTACTCTTTAAGTTCTTAAATATTTAAGACCGGTCATAAAATTAGGATTTTACCTATGTGTTTATTGAAATAAATGTGTTTGTATTTTATAACAAATTTGCTTTATTGATTTCATAATATATTCAAACAAAATTTGCCTATATCAGTGACACATTCCCTGCTGCTGTTTAGCACAATCGAACCAATTCAGGATTTTACCTATGTGTTTATTGATATAAATGTGTTTGTATTTTATCACTTATTTGCTTTATTGATTTTATATATTTGCCTATACCAGTGACACATCCCCTGCTGCTGCTAGCGCACTCTCACCAATTTATATAATGCTTGTATCTTTCCATTATATATCTGTCTTTGGGAGCAGATAGGTGATAGTGCAAGGGGCAATTTGCGCACCATTAAGAATTCCATAATCCAATAAAGTTATTAACCCCTATTCCACCACTCCCCGACATCGTCACCACTATAATAAAGTTATTAACCCCTAATCTGCTGCACCCGACATCGCCGCCACTAATAAAAGCTATAACCCCTATTCCGCTGCTCCCCGACATCGCTGCCACTAAATAAAGTTATTAACCCCTAAATCTCTGGCCTCCCACATCTCCACCAATAAATAAACCTATTAACCCCTAAACTGCTGGCCCCCACATCGCAAAACACTAATCTAAACTATTAACCCCTAAACCTAACACCCCCTAACTTTAAATTAAAATTACAGTATAACTATCTTTAAATAAATAAAAACTTACCTGTGAAATAAAAATAAACCTAACATTAAACTATAAATTAACCTAACATACGGCTAGATTACGAGTTGTGCGTTAGGGTAAAAAAGCAGCGTTAACAGGTCCTAACGCTGCTTTTTTACGGCAGCTGGTATTACGAGTTTTGCAGGTTTAGGGTCACCGCAACACTTTTTTGTCCATACCGCAAAATGACTTACGTAAACTTTGTAAAGTCGGTATTACGAGTCTGTCCTGGGAGGCCAAAAAGTGAGCGGTACACCCTACCCCGTCAAGAGTCCTAACGCATTTAAAGTCAGTAGTTAAGAGTTTTATGGTACAACGCTGTAACATAAAACTCATAACTTAAGTGCTAAAAATTACACTAACACCCATAAACTACCTATTAACCCCTAAACCGAGGTACTCCCGCATCGCAAACACTATAATAAAATTATTAACCCCTAATCTGTAGCTCCGGACATCGCCACAACTATAATAAACATATTAACCCCTAAACCGCCAAACTCCCGCCTCGCAAACATTAGTTAAATATTATTAACCCCTAATCTGTCATCCCTAACATCGCCGTCACCTACCAACATTTATTAACCCCTAATCTGCCGCCCCCAACGTCGCCGCCACTATACTAAATGTATTAACCCCTAAACCTAAGTCTAACCCTAACCCTAACACCCCCTAACTTAAATATAATTACAATAAATCTAAATAAAAATTAATATTATTACCTAAATAATTCCTATTTAAAACTAAATACTTACCTATAAAATAAACCCTAAGCTAGCTACAATATAACTAATAGTTACATTGTATCTAGCTTAGGCTTTATTTTTATTTTACAGGCAAGTTTGTATTTATTTTAACTAGGTAGAATAGTTACTAAATAGTTATTAACTATTTAATAACTACCTAGCTAAAATAAAGACAAATTTACCTGTAAAATAAAACCTAACCTAAGTTACAGTAACACCCAACCTAACCCTACAATTAAATAAATTAACTAAATGAAAAACAATTAAATAAATTAAATTAAATTAACTAAAGTACACACAAAAAAGCACTAAATTACAGAAAATAATTAACAAATTACATATAAGATATTTAAACTAATTACACCTAATCTAATAGCCTTATCAAAATAAAAAAGCCCCCCAAAATAAAAAAAACCCTAGCCTAAACTAAACTATCAATAGCCCTTAAAAGGGTCTTTTGCGGGGCATTGCCCCAAACCCCCCAACCCCCCAACAGTAAAACCCACCACCCACACAACCAACCCCCCAAATAAAATACTATCTAAAAAAAACCTAATCTCCCCATTGCCCTGAAAAGGGCATTTGGATGGGCATTGCCCTTAAAAGGGCAGTTAGCTCTATTGCAGGCCCAAACCCTAACCTAAAAATAAAACCCACCCAATACACCCTAACCTTATAGGATTGAAGTTAAATCCTATTGAATGATCCAATCAGCCAATAGGATTGAGCTCGCATTCTTTTGGCTGTTTCAATCAGCCAATAGAATGCAAGCTCAATCCTATTGGCTGACTGGAGCATCAGCCAATAGGATATTTTCTAACTTAATTTCGATTGCCTGATAGAATTCTATCAGCCAATCGGAATCTAAGGGACGCCATCTTGGATGACATCACTTAAAGGTACCTTCATTCAGTAAGAAGACTCCGGATGAAGAGGATGCTCCACGTTGGATGTCTTGAAGATGGACCCGCTCTGCGTCAGATGGATGAAGATAGAAGATGCCGTCTGGATGAAGACGTCTGCCCGTCTGGAGGACCACTTCACCCAGCTTGGATGAAGACTTCTCCCGGCTTCGTTCAGGACTTCGCCCCAGCTTGGATGAAGACTTCTGCCGCTTCCTTGAGGGTGGATGTCCGGTCTTCAGAACTGTAAGTCGATCTTCAGGGGGTTAGTGTTAGGTTATATTAAGGGTGTATTGGGTGGGTTTTATTTTTAGGTTAGGGTTTGGGCCTGCAATAGAGCTAACTGCCCTTTTAAGGGCAATGCCCATCCAAATGCCCATTTCAGGGCAATAGGGAGCTTAGGATTTTTTAGATAGTATTTTATTTGGGGGTTGGTTGTGTGGGTGGTGGGTTTTACTGTTGGGGGGGTTGTTTGTATTTTTTTTTACAGGTAAAAGAGCTGATTTCTTTGGGGCAATGCCCTGCAAAAGGCCCTTTTAAGGGCTATTGATAGTTTAGGCTAGGGTTTTTTTTTATTTTGGGGGGCTTTTTTATTTTGATAGGGCTATTAGATTAGGTGTAATTAGTTTAAATATCTTGTAATTTGTTTATTATTTTCTGTAATTTAGTTTTTTTTGTACTTTAGCTGATTTAATTTATTTAATTGTTTTTAATTTAGTTAATTTTATTAATTGTAGGGTTAGGTTAAGTGTTATTGTAACTTAGGTTCATTTTTATTTTACAGGTACTTTTGTATTTATTTTAGCTAGGTAGTTAGTAAATAGTTAATGATACAAACGAAGGGGTGACGGTCCTAGCAACTTCCGAATCTCATAGTGTTAAACCGGAAGTGAATCCGGTAGGTAAAGGTCAGTTCCTCAAGAGAAGAGGAGAGCCGTAGCCATGGTGAAACCAAGCCACTGAGTAATGAGTGCAAAGGGAAAAAGGCAGGCCAGATAAAAAGATATTTAATGAAAAAGATTAAAAAAATACAAAAAGCAGCTACATACGCTGAGTGCACAAAAATTTTTTTTAAAAAAAAATGAATAAGCGTCGTGGGAAGACATCAGTGTCAGTTTGTCTACCTGCCTTGTTCACTTTTTTTTTGTGTGCACTCAGCGTATGTAGCTGCTTTTTGTATTTTTTAATCTTTTTCATTAAATATCTTTTTATCTGGATTTCTGTGTGCAGAGCCTGCCTTTTTCCCTTTGCACTCAGTAAATAGTTAATAACTATTTAATAACTATTGTACCTAGTTACAATACAAACTTGCCTGTAAAATAAAAATAAACCCTAAAATAGCTACAATGTAACTGTTAGTTATATTGTAGCTATCTTAGGGTTTATTTTATAGGTAAGTATTTAGTTTTAAATAGGAATTATTTAGGTAATAATATTAATTTTTATATAGATTTATTGTAATTATATTTAAGTTAGGGGGTGTTAGGGTTAGGGTTAGACTTAGGTTTAGGGGTTAATACATTTAGTATAGTGGCGGCGGCGTTGGGGCCGGCAGATTAGGGGTTAATAAATGTAGGTAGGTGGCGGCGATGTTAGGGATGGCAGATTAGGGGCTAATAATATTTAACTAATGTTTGCGAGGCGGGAGTACGGAGGTTTAAGGGTTAATATGTTTATTATAGTTGCGGCGACGTTGGGGGCGGCAGATTAGGGGTTAATAACATTATGTAGGTGTTGGCTATGTTGTGGGCAGCAGATTAGGGGTTAATAAATATAATGTAGGTGTCGGCGATGTTGGGGCAGCAGATTAGGGGTTCATAAGTATAATGTACGTGGCGGCGAAATCCGGAGCGGCAGATTAGGGGTTAACAAGTATAATGTAGGTGTCAGCGATGTCGGGGGTGGCAGATTAGGGGTTAATAAGTGTAAGATTAGGGGTGTTTAGACTCAGGGTTCATGTTAGGGTGTTAGGTGTAAACATAAAATGTATTTCCCCATAGGAATCAATGGGGCTGCGTTACTGAGTTTTACGCTGCTTTTTGGCAGGTGTTTTCTCAGCCAACTCTCCCCATTGATTCCTATGGGGAAATTGTGCACGAGCACGTATGACCAGCTCACCGCTGACTTATGCAGCGCTAGTATTGGAGTGCGGTAAGGAGCACAATTTTGCTCAACGCTCACTTCTTGCCTTTTAACGCCAGGTTTGTAAAAACCCGTATTACCAGCGCTGCAGGGAAGTGAGCGGTGAGACAAAACTGCTCGTTAGCACCGCACAGCTCATAATGAAAAACTCGTAATCTGGTCGATAACTATTCTAATCAAATAAAAAAAACTACCAATTAAAATATCTAAATTACAAATTTTAAAAAAAACAACACTACTAAAAAAATCTAAATTACAACTAAAAAACCCCCAAATCCTATGAAAAATTACCAGAAATAAAAAACACTAAGATTACCAAAAGAAATAAACGAAATTACCAAAATTAAAAAAAATTACACCTAATCTAATAGCCCTATAAAAATAAAAAAGCCTGCCCAAAATAAAAACACCCCCTAGCCTGCAATAACTACCAATAGCCCTTAAAAGGGCCTTTTGTAGGGCATTGCCCTAAAGAAATCAGCTCTTTTACCTGTAAAAAAATACAAAGTCCCCCCAACAGTAAAACCCACCACCCAACCAACCCCCTAAAATAAAAAACCTAACTTTAAAAAAAAACTAAGCTACCCATTTGTATGGGCATTGCCCTTAAAGGGGCATTTAGCTCTTTTGCATTGCCTTTAAAAGGGCATTCAGTTCTTTTTCAAAGCCCAAACCCTAATCTTAAAAAAAATAATAATAAAAAAACACTAACCCCAGAAGATCTACTCACGGTTTCTGAAGTCCGGACATCCATCTCCATCCAGACGGCTAGGTCTTCATCCAGGCTGCAAGGTCTTTATCCATCCCGGGGGCATCTTCTATCTTCATCCCGTCCATCCTGCGCAGAGCATCCTCTTCATACGGTCGCCGTCGTACACTGAAGTTGAATGCAAGGTAGCCATTTCAAAATGGCGTCCCTTGCATTCCTATTGGCTGATTTGATTCTTCAAATTCAAATCAGTCAATAGGATGAGAGCTTCTGAAATCCTATTGGCTGTTCAAAACAGCCAATAGGATGAGAGCTACTGAAACATGGCTCTCATCCTATTGGCTGATTTTAATTTAAAGAATCAAACCAGCCAATAGTAATGCAATGGACGCCATTTTGAAACGACTACCTTGCATTCAACTTTAGTGTACGGCGGCGACCATATGAAGAGGATGCTCCGCGCAGGATGCCATCAGCTTCCAGGATGACTCTGCTTTGTAATCTTAGTGTTTTGAATTTTTCGTGACTTTAGTGTTTATTATTTTTGGTAAACTTAGATTTTTTAAATTTTTTGTAGGATTTTTTTTTTTTAGTTGTAATTTAGATGGTTTAATTTTTTCGTATTATTAGTTTTTTTATTTTATTAGAATAGTAATGTTAGGTTCATTTATAGTTTAATGTTAGGTGATTACAAGGCTTATCCTCAAAATCCTTAGAATCTTTAACCCCTAAAGTAAGTAAAGCCTATTTTAAAAGAGAACAAATATGTTCAATTTTAAACAAATAGGAATTATCAGGTTCAACATCAGAGGAAGACTCCTCATCACTAGAGGAAACTTCCACTTCTGAAGACATAAGAGTATCCCTGAACTATTCTATTTTCTCCTGCAAACTGAAGAAATCCCAAACATACCCCTGGAGAGACCACATAGGTCTTTAAGGTCTAAACCTCCAGAGCATAAACCGCCAAGAGATATCATTCTAAAATTCCAAATCTTGAACGACAAAGAAAGGATCATGGAAGCCTCTAGAAAGATAAGAAATATCTAATTTGAAAGCAGCAACATTCAAATCTATGCTGACTTGAGTCCCATTACTCTGAGCAAACGGAAGGAAGCAAAATTCCTAACTATCCACCTACAAAACCTCAAGATTCTGTACAGATGGGGATTCCCATTATGCATCAAAGTCCTCAAAGGCTCAAAAGTGATCATCTATAGATCACCGGATGATTTGGACTCATTCCAAGTAGACAACTCGGCATCTCACAGCCACATCTACCTCCTCTCAACTCACCAACCCCATAAAGAGATCACTCCCCTTCAAGTGCTCCAAAACCCAAGAGAGCAGATTGGATCAAAGTCAATCAAAAACGAACCAAGACAACACCAAACCTTCCTTCCTCAGAAGCAGATCCTCTGTGACCCATTCCCTCAGACAAAGGAAACAAAAGTTACACAGACTTACAGTGCTGCCAGTTAACGTACTTACAGGGGTATGCCGACTTATGTTTTTACTTTCTCCAGCCTTTGTAAGACATTTTACTTAGTCAATGAAGTTCTGAAAAGCTCTCTTCTATATTTTACTGTTTGGATAGGTAATTTATTGCTTAGTTTCAACCTGATATTTATCAGCTGGAAATTGCTGATAGTGTGATATACATTTCCTAGTACCCCACTAGACATCCTCCTCCCTCAACATAGTTACTTTCTGTAGCTATCTATTTTGATTGCAATTTACTATAATGTACAATTTTGTTCAACTTGTTTTTGTGAATGTTTATTACCTGTTGTTTCACTGTTACTATTTACAAGTTCATGTCTTAATAATATTATATTTGCTGCACTGTACTGAATTATACCTACCCGACTCAGCCACTTAAAGAGTTCACTTCATTTATACTACACTCCAAACCACCTGAAATTCTACAGCCCAATCCCTCCCATGCTGTACCAACTTCCATAAGTGATCATTCTATATCCCTTCCTCTACATAAACCCCCATGACCCCACGTGCATTTAAAATTATCACCCAAGGAGCCCCCATTGCCCGAATAGATGTGTGAAGTGTCAATTTCCCGACCCCTCCTTGATTCACTACTTTTACGAATGCCCTGGAGTTAGGAGGTTTTGGGGATATTTGCAATATTGGCTTAAAATTAAGATATCCATTGACATCTCTTATAACCCCACCAATATATATTTATTCACATGGACTGAGATTGTCAGTGGAAAACAGCCTTTACTGACATTTTGTACATTAGTTGCGAGACAGTGCATATTGACCTTATGGTGCTCACGTTCCCCACCGACAATGACGCAATTTAAGAGGGCCCTATTTAAACAGCTATTTATTGAGCGACAGGACGTGTTCTGGGACACCAAACTCAGACTGAGGCCTTTCCTGAAGAAATGGAAGTGCCTGATAGAGAGATTGCCCATAGGGCAACAAAAACAGATCCTGGCACCTTATGCACAGCATGAGATTGTCTTGGAAGGCATCTTGAGGGGAGACTGGCCGGCTTTGTCTCCTGGAGAATATGCACAAACCAGGGTCGACGACTCTGAATTAATCCTGATTGAGTCCTTCTTTTGATCCCTCGCCCTTTCTCGCCCTCCTATTTCCTTTTCCCTCTTCCCTTCACCCCTCTCTTCTCCTTTTTTTTTTTTTTTCTCTCCCGTCCCCTTTCTTCTCCCTTCCTCCCGCCAAGACACATTCTCACTCACTTTGGTTATTACAATAAAGGACCCGAGAGATGTTCTGGAAATATACAACCTATGTTGCAAGGTAGATAAGTAAGTTAGGTTAGTTTTGTTATTGTTAGACTAGTTTATATGGTTCAATGCAATAAAAATTAGAAAATTATATTGAGAGATACGTGCAAACCATCTACTCAGAAAAAAGACTTTTTTTTCTTTTTGATGTTTATCTGATGGCTCCACGGTCAGCCTTCATACAGATCCTAGCTACATATGGACTGATGCAATGGACACTGTATATTGCTACTTTTCTTTTATAGCTAAATATGTAGGTGATGTATTCATTGTATGATTAAGCAATGGCTGTACATGTGGATTGCTTGACAATTTGTTGTATTCTCAATAATAAAAACGAATTTAAAAAAAAAAAAAATTATCACCCAAAATGCAAAAGGTCTGAACTCCCCTACAAAGTGTTCAGTTGCACACAATTGGTTCCATAAACAGAAAATTTAAATTGTTTTCCTGCAAGAGACACATTTTCTTATGGACTCAGAACCTAAACTCACCTCCAAGCATTATCCTGTGGACTTCTTTAACTCGCACACAGCAAGCAAAAAAAAATGGGGTGGGCATCCTATTCCACAAATCAATCCCCTTTCAAGTTATACAGCAACACTCCGATGCATATGTCAGATTCCTAATCTTGGTCGGATTTCTTCACAACCAGTCAATTACATTGGCAAATATATACGCACCAAATACGGGTCAGACACGTTTTTTTAAATGTTTTATAGGAGAGCTGCTGGGTGTAACAAAGGGCATTACAATATTATCCAGTGACTTTAACATAGCTCTAAACCCCACACTTCACTGCTCACAAGCGAAAAGCTCTCAACCCCCGAGTTCACTTAAAACAATATCTCAATTTCTCCGATCCGCTACCCTTATAGATATATGGAGACTACATTACCCTTCACAAAAATCATACTCTTTTTTTCTCTAACCCTTGCCAGTCCTACTCTATTACATATGTGTAGACCAAACAGGACTCACTTTGACCCGTGACTCAGACATTGAACCCACACCTTGGTCAGATCACTCCATGGCAACGCTGACTATTGAATGGCCAGACAGACCAGTGACAGATTTTAGTTGGAAATTAGATAACACCCTCCTACTCCAACCAACAATAGCAAATAAAATACACTTAAGCCCACAAGGCAGTCATAAGAGGGGAATTAATTAAGCAAAAAGCAATTTTAACAAAGACCTACAACAGAGAATACAACCGTCTGCTAAACAAACTGCACAATGCGGAACATAACCACATGCAGAATCCCACCAACACCAACTCTGCTGAAGCACTTAGATTAGCTAGACAAGAGCTAAACACGCGCTTAAACAAAGAAGCACATAAAAAAGCCTTCTACCTTAAAAAACTCTCGGCTAGATTACGAGTTCTGCGTTAGGGTAAAAAAGCAGCGATAAGAGGTCCTAACGCTGCTTTTTTACGCCTGCTGGTATTACGAGTCTTGCAGGTTTAGGGTGACTACACACTTCTTTTGCCTTACTGCAAATGACTTACGTAAACTTCGTAAAGTCTTTTTTCTATGGGACTTCCATAGCGCTGATATTACGAGTCTGTCCTGGGAGGCCAAAAAGTGAGCGGTACACCCTACCCTGTCAAGATCCCTAATGCATTTAAAAGTCAGTAGTTATGAGTTTTACACTACAACGCTGTAGCATAAAACTCATAACTAAAGTGCTAAAAAGTACACTAACACCCATAAACTACCTATTAACCCCTAAACCGAGGACCTCCCGCATCGCAAATAGTAACATAAAAATTTTAACCCCTAATCTGCCGCTCCGGACACCGCCGCCACCTACATTATATTTATGAACCCCTAATCTGCTGCCTCCAACATCGCCAACACCTACATTATATTTATTAACCCCTAATCTGCCACCCCCAATGTCGCCGCCACTTACCTACACTTATTAACCCCAGAAAACTTTCAAACTTTCTAATTAACAAACAGAAGTCAGAGATACTGAATATCTCTTTACCACTGAAGGAATTCACTTCCCTTAATATGGCTTGCCCATACAAACTTCAGACATCCCACCTTAAATACTTAGGAGTATTATTTACCCCTTGAATAACACAATTATTGGACCTAAACTATAAGCCTCTTTTACACTCGACTCAACAGACCCTCCTCACGTGGCAAGAAAAAACACTTTCATGGTAGGGTAGAATTCAGGCAATTAAAATGACAATATTACCAAGAATTTTGTACATCCTCCAAACCATCCCAATAACTCTCCCCAAGACATGCATCCAACAGCTCCAACAATGTCTAAATTATTTTATTTGGGGATGTATACGCCCTTGAATCAATATAGCTACCATGTATAGATCAACAAGAGAGGGAGGACAAGGAGTCCCTAGAATCAAGGCATACTATTAGTCAATAGTGCTCCAGCGCAAACACGATTGGCACACAAAAGCCGAAGCAAAATCTTGGGTTTCATTGGACTCCCAGATTTTGAAATCCCCTAACCCTGGTTCCCTTTGTTGGACCCCAAAATGTCACAGGCCTTCACTATGTAACAAATCACCTTTTTATAGACATATTTTTTTTTTTTTAACTTTTAATTTTATTGAGGTTATTAAATACATGTACAGTATAGGTAGAATTGCCAAAACTGGAAAAGTATAAACATTGGAATATAATGCACAGTCATAAAAAGTACATGGTCAGAGATATACAAATTCCAATTGAAATAAAAAATAACAAGGGGCAAGAATAGCTATAACCTCATGTTTATGATTATATAAGCCTCTTTTGGAATTAATAGGTCACTCTTGGACCATGAAATAGTATACCTATACAGTGGAGGCAAGAAAATTGAATCTCTAGCCACTTTTGGGCTTGATGTAGTATAGAACATTATAGCAAAAAAAAAAAACAAAAAAAAAAACCACATTTCACATTTCTAGGGTAACCATATAGAAGTGGCATGTAGATGAAATTAGCCGCAACCCTGGAGACCAGCCTCCCAAACATGCAATAGGAAATGGATGCCAACATAAGTGGCATACTGTACTCCCCAGAGCTAACGGGCAGTTAAATAGGTTAACAAATAATAAGGATGAGGGCTTAATACACAGCTGCCGTGGAGCTCATATAGATTACACTATAAGATGTCTGAAACTAATGCTCGCCAGTATATTATTAACTAAGGGCGTAGGTTATAAGCATCTAAGTAATATGCTACAGGTGGCATAAGTGTTCTAACATACTAATCCAGGATATAGCTAAGCTTCAAATAAGTATTATATAATATATCTAGAGAAATATCCTATCAGTCTGTTAACGTCATTACATACGTATTATCAAACTTGTATGACATATTGGAAGGCAAAGCATGATCATAAGACAATGTTATATTATACAGTGGGAAGGGGATGGAAAGAGACCTCAAAGGGGACAAACAAAACATTGGTACACAACTATTATATGAACAGTACTCGTGCTAAGTGGGGTTGTTCAAAAGGCAAAACAACTACATAAAAACATTGCTGAAATAACACTCCGCATGTAACAGTCATCTAAACAGTCCCACCTCAGCAAGTAACCAAGTTAAATGTTGCACACAACGGCACTCACTGTTGGTTAGTATGCCAGTATGCAAGAGGTTAACTTTATGTACAAGCAAGTAGAGCAAGGATTGAAAATTGCATGTCCCAGAACATCAACCGGCTAGTATGATAGCCAGATTAGACGACATAAAAACAAATCATTTAGCCGACACCAGCCTTTACTAAAGAATGCTCCATTTGTGGATAAGCGTGTCCATGCCTCAGCTGCCTGTCATGTAAGATTGGAACCTGCTCCCTTTGTGCGTTTATAAATTCCGTTTCCCGCTGGTGGGTAGTTGGTGCGGCGAGGGCTGCTAGGGTTGATATGAAAGGATGCTTATTGTCCCGGATTTGGGTTTCTACCCTGCAGTACTTTAATGGGGATAGACCCCATTCATGTTCAGTGCGACCCGGTGTGAGAATCGCTGCCCTATGCAGCCGTATATATTGAGCTCCTGAGTTCCTTGCTGTACCTTTAACAGAGCGATAGGCAAAGTCTGCAGCAATCTGTAAGACCTGGGCCTGTTTCTCTGCTTTACTCTCCTTAAGATGTGGTGTGGCTCCAGCCGTGTACAGTGTGTTATGCCTGCGCTGTACCTCTTCAATCTGGGCTACTGAATCTGGATTACAACCGGTCTGCTCAGGCTGATCAGGGGAGGTCCGGCATGTGACCGCAGTCAGTGAATATTCACAGGAGGCTTGCTGGCCTGCTTTCATATCACAATGAGAATAGGTAGGAGGTGGCGAGTGCCGAGACCTTAGGTAATCACCATTCATATGGAGCTCCCCATCTGAAATGACTCTGTTGTAGATAACTTCCCGAATTGAGCCACAAGCTTTGTGCAGCATTTCCGTGAAGGCTGTCTGGTGAAATTCCAGAAGCTTGCTTAGTTCCAATATTATTACTTCCATCGCCGCCATTGTTCAAGCGAGTATTCTTGTCACCCTTATATTTGAAAGTACTTAGGTGGTTTCTGAGGATAATGCAGGGCAGCACTATTCGCTGCTTATAACCCCAGATCCTTTGAATCTAGGGGGGGAATGTGCGGCAGCCCCAGCAGTGAAGGTAAACAGAAATATGACACAGTTCTCACTACCATGCGGTCTGTCCTCCGCCGCTTAGCTGAAGAGCATAGGGATGGTCAGCTTTACAAAAGAGGTTTCCAAGCTCTCCCAGGGCTTCCCAAGAGATTGTGGCTGAAACTTTGCTATAGGAATCTGTTTAAGAAGTAAATAGTTCTTTAAGACCTAATTTAAATCAGGAGCTCCTTCAAAACATGACCTCCCGCAACAGCTGTAGGCTCCGCCCCCCAGACATATTTTTAATACTTGCGACCACATGATAACACAGACAACCAGGATCCACAAAAACATCCCCATTGACACCAATCTCCCCCAATATGGAATTTATAGGAGGGTATGCACCCATGGGAAAGATAGGCAAAATTCTAGAAACCCCCGAATCTGTTCCTTTCTTCTCCCTTCTAGACCAAGGGAAATTGAAGCCAAGAAAAAGCATACAAGATATTTTAAATGAAGCCTTTACTTCGTGGCTCAAGTATTCACAGATTCATCACTTTCTGTAGAACACGAATCCTAAACCCGACTTAACCAGGTCACTAACGCCTTATGAACAATTCTGTGTCATGTCTACTTCACCCAAAGGCTCTCTCTCCTTTTGCAAATGAATCCTCGATTCCACAACATCTACATCTGTCCTTACACAGGTAACACAATGGAACAAAGAACTCCACAACACGTTAGACGTTCAAGAATGGAGACAAATTTATAATAATACCCGCAGATCTTCCACATCAACACGTATACTTGAACTTAACTTTAAAATACCCCTCCGGTGGTACCTGACCCCAGTCAGATTAAACAATATGTACCCATCTTCCTCTCCAGTATGTTGGAGAGGATGTAAAATGAAAGGAACCATGTTGCACATGTGGTGGGAATACCCTAGAATCACCCCTTTTCTGGGGCAAATTTGAACACACTTTTAAAAAGTACAGTTAGGTACAGACTTTACCATAACACCAGAAATAGCATTACTGAACAAAAGTCCCCCTGGAAGATGCAAAATTCTTTACTGCAAGTAGGATTAAATTATGCTAGACTACTGATAGCCTTACATTGTAATTCCCCACAACTCCCTACACTTTGGCTACAGAAAATGAATGAAATACTACCGTTAGAGCAATACGGTTACTACAGAACAAATAGGCTTTCTTCTTATGCAGATATTAACTTTTAGTGGGAATACTTGTTCTATAACACTGTTTTACCCCTTGACCAATGCACACCCCTCCATAACCATCCCTCTACCTAATGACCGACTTATACATGAGACCCCCCCTCCCTCTCACAATAGGCCGAGACTTTTATGTTACGAACCCTGATATCATCAACACTTCCCACCCCACTCATGGTAGAATGCTCCAATTTAAATTAGAATTACTGGTACCCCCACCTTAGATAAATGAACCTGTTGTTTGTTTATTTATCGGTTACATTTTTCCATTGATTTACCATTTAATTGTTTCAAATGCGTTTACAAACACTCATTTGACTCATGTACGCAATTTCATACAAACTGTTTAGTGATTGTATAACAGTAGAAGAATTGATATGTCAAAAAAAAAAAAACAGAACAGTATCCCGGACTTTAGGAGACATAGTACTAGTAGAAGGTAAAATCTGAACTGAGCTTTTATCCTTACTTGAAGGTGGGAGAGCAGCCAGTGCTTTAGAAACAGCAGATTTTCACACCGAATGATGTATCAGTAGCATTCTCCTGCAATGAACAAACAGAAGGAGCACTAATACACATAGAAGCAGCATTAAGTTGGTCTGAATGCATTAACATTTTTATACACAAGTCACATAAATAAGCTGGAGGAGAGACTTCTTTACAATAAACACACGTAGGGGCCAATTCATCAAGTGTGCTAAAAAACTGACACGTGCAAAAACAGCAAGGGAAATCATGTATAGAGGGTCTGACAAGCACTGTACTCTGAAAGGTAATCAGTCTTCAATATAGACTGAGAACCACTGTCTCTCTCTCTCAAGAATCAAATGCACATCTTCATTTTTCGACCACCTCCATCGGAGGCAAAGTAAAGACTGAGGTACATGTGAGGTGGGAGGGGTTTTATTGAGCTCTTGGGGTTTGGGAATCTTTGCCTCCTCCTTGTGGTAAGAAAGAGTAATTTCCAGGAGTAATGGATCAGGGATTATCACCACCTGTATGAAAGAAAGGAAGAATAATAAATGGTGCTTGCATAATAAATACATAAGAACCAAATGAGAAGGTCACATAAAAAATGAGCGAGACATTGTAACATATCACTCTATGAAGAAGAATGAAAAAAATAGTTACAAAAGGGAAAAGGGGAGAGTAAAGAAAGAAGAGTAAGGAGAGTGAGGGTGTAAAATTAGAGATAGAAAAGAAAGAGAACAGTAATAAAACAGTCAACCATTAAAGGGACATGAAACCCAAAATTTTTCTTTCATGATTCAGATAGACTATACTTTTTAAACAACATTCACATTTACTTCTATTCTCTAATTTGCTTAATTATCTTGCTATCCTTTGTTGAAGAAATAGCATTGGACATGGGTGAGCCAATAACGCGAGGCATCTTTCTGCAGCCACCAATTAGCAGTTCCTGAGCCTATTTAGATATGATTTTCAACAAAAGAAACCAAGAGAACGAAGAAAATGTGTTAATAAAAGTAAATTAGAAAGTTGTTTAAAATGACATGCTCTATCTGAATCATTAAAGAAAAATGTGGGGTTTCATGTCCCTTTAAGTTTTCATATATAAAAAGCATAGAAATTCCTGATTACAACTCATTCTTAAAGGAAATTGAAACTTTGCTCTCCACGTAAAAAAAACTTTAGAACTTACTGTTTGGTGAAGAGCTCATAGGCAAGTTAGTGATTTACCTGTTCTAGATAGATAGGTAAATATAGATATACAGTATATGTATGTATGTAATTATTATTTTTTTAACATTATATTCCTGACCTACCAGTAAAAAAAAAAAAAAAAAAAATGTGGTTTCAGTAGATTTCCGCTGCTAAACTTTAAGGCACAGCATTTTTATGATCTTCTATTAGTACTGTGAAGTTGCAATTTATTATCTTCCAATCTATCAAATATACCGGCAATAATTCTATTTGTGACAGTAATACAATGTTAAGATGTCAGATTCTTATCTGAGTTTATCAGTGTGAGATCTCTATAAGGGTTAGTAGTTATGAAGCAGTTATAGTTTTACATCTCTCCTACAGACTAAACTTGCTTTACCTTTTCATAGAGAAGGATTTTATTGTTAAAGGTTTTTTTAATCAGATAATAATGAAAGTGGATATCAGGTTTAAATAGATTTGCAACTAACAAGCACTGTGCTTCTTGACATACTTCCTGTATTGGTAACTATAATTAGGTATTACATTAAAATTATGGTAAACCCTTTAAAAATCAGATCCCGAATGTTAGTGATATTTTAGATGGAGTTTAATTCATCAGATCTAAAAGATATGAAATGAAAATTCCCTGTGCTCCGTCGCCCACTTTAAAAGTAAATTCTGTGAGCTAATGGAAATATTATCCAATCAGCGCTCTAGCTACAACAAAAGTGCCATAAGGGGAGATATATAGGGGATTATAGAACAATTCAATATACAAAAGACAGCAGCACCGATCCTTCACAGCAAAGTTATGTGTTTATTAGGACATGTCCAACAGGGTAGGTTATGTCCTAATAAACACATAACCTTGCTGTGAAGGATTGGTGCTGCTGTCTTTTGTATATTTGGGTGAATACAAGACCCTGCAATGTACACCTATATAAGCACATTGGTGCTGGACACTGTTTACTATAGGACAATTCAAACCGAAAAATTGACTTCTGAAGTTTGCAGCGGAGCACAGGGTATTTGAAATTCATATCTATATTAAAAATTAAGTTATAGGGGCCGATTTATCACGGGTCGAATGGCCCCTGATGCCCCTGTTTCCGTGTGAGCCTTCAGGCTCGCCGGAAACAGCAGTTATGAAGCAGCTGTCTTAAGACCACTGCTCCTTAACTGGTGCGCTGCCTCTGAAGCTGCAGACATTGATCTGCCCGATCCTACACGATCAGGTTGATTGACACCCCCTGTTAGCTGCTGATTGGCCGCAAATCTCCAGGGGGTGTCGACATTTATAGATGGGCAGCGATATGAAGCGGACATGATACGCTACTTTGTATCATGTCCGCTCGCACATTGTTAAATATGCCCCTTTAACTGTAATCTCCTATCTTAGGGGGGAACCCAGGTCTTTGTCTAGCATCTATTTAAAAAAAATAATGATCCTATTCTAGATTCTATTGAATAATTTTTAATGCCATGGCCTTGCTTTATGAGGATCATAGTAAACAATTAACTGCAGAAACAACTATGAGAAAATAACAAAACCATTTACACGTCTTACAGGTAACAATACAATGTTTTATTAGACCACCCAGACACAGAAGTCATTTGATCTATTGAAACATAAATTCACTACAGCTGCAATGCTAATTTTCCAGATTCAACCCTTTAATATATACTAGAGGTACATGCCTCTGATTATGCAATAGGAGCTGTACTCTCCCAACGCAAATCTTTAAGCAAACCTCTCAACCCAGTTGCCTTCTACTTAAGATGTATGACGAGGCTGAGTTAAAATACCCAATTGGAGAGAAGGAAGTACTCACTATCAAAGCATCTCTTGAACAATGGAGACACATATTGGAGGGCACTTCTTAACCAATCCTCATATACTCTGACCATAAAAATCTTGAGTACCTGAAAACTAATAGGAGACTCTCAGCCCGACAGGTCAGATGGAGTCTATATATTTAATGATTCCATTATGTCATCACATATAGACCGGGTTGCAAGAATGGCAAGGCAGAATAGATGCAACACCAAAATTGTCAAAGAACCCTACCGCTGTTATTCCCTTAGAACACTTCTTGGGTTTAGCTACACTCTATCATAATTGCTCAAAATAATGATACATCTATTCCTTTATCAAAATTAAACAAATGTACCGATGGTGCATACTACTTCCAAGATCTTCTTTACATACCCCCCCTTAATGCAAAATAGTATTCTACAGAATGTTCATGACACAGTCATGGCTGGACATCCTGGCATTTAAAACACTTACAACTTGTTAAAAAGGTCTTTCTGGTGGCCACGAATGTTACAAACAGTCAAAGATTATGTCGGAACCTGTACTATTTGTAATCAATCAAAACCTGACAGAAATAAACCCTACGGTCTCCTTGTCTTGTTACCCATACCAGAAAAACCCTGGAAGGACATTGCTATAGATTTTAGTGTTAATTACCTAGCTCTTCCAATTACAATACTATTCTTGTTGCAGTTGATTTATTTTCCAAAATGGCACAATTCATTCTATTCCATTCCTTACCTACTGCCTCACAGACTGCACAACTATTCCTCGACCATATTGTCAAATTACATCGCCTACCAACTACCATTATGACAGATCGTGAGTCTCAATTCACCTCTAAATTTTGGATTGAACTCTGTAAAATACTCAAAATCAACCATAGACTTAGCACAGCCTACCACCCTCAAACCAATGGTCAAACAGAAATAACTAACCAATGGTTGGAACAGTATTTGAGATGTCATTGTACTAACCAACAGGATAATTGGGCAACCTTGTGTCATGATCCAGCCTAGATTTGAACCTGAGACCTGTTTCTATTTCTGCTGCTGTTCTTTCCCAGCCTGTTGTCTTACCGCTTTGCCACCAAATGGCTTGATCACAGGCTAAGAATATTGGGTTTTCTGTTTGCTGCAACTTTGGTTCTCTGGCTCCACCTGCTTACCAGCTGAAACAAATCATATAATCAGCAGCCTGCTATATCTGGGTGGTTTGCTTGCAGTTCTGGGCCTTGACATAGAGTGTTATACTCTGGTCCTGTTTCCTGAGTGAAATACAGATTTGTTTGGATTTCCTGGTGCCTGATTTCTGCTTCATTTACAGACTGCTCTTCTTGATTTTTCCTTGGCACTCTGTTCCTTTTCTGGACTGATTTCCTGGCAATTGATCTTGGCTAATACCCTGATATTTCCTAAGGACTACTTCAGGTACATTTGCTTGCTCGTTACCTGTTACTACAGAGTTCCAGTTTGCAGTCTATGCAAGTTTCCTGTCTGTTACTACAGTGTTCCAGTCTACAGCATACGCAAGTATCCTGCCTGTTATTACAAAGATCTGCATTCCTGTCTGTTACTACTGAGTTCCAGTCTACAGCATATGCAAGTATCCTGCCTGTTATTACAAAGATCTGCATTCCTGTCTGTTACTACAGTGATCCAGTCTACAGCATATGCAAGTATCCTGCTTGTTATTACAAAGATCTGCATTCCTGTCTGTTACTACAGAGTTCCAGTCTACAGCATATGCAAGTATCCTGCCTGTTATTACAAAGATCTGCATTTCTGTCTGTTGCTACAGAGTTCCTGTCTATAGCATATGCAAGTATTCTGCCTGTTATTACAGAGATCTGCATTCCTGCCTGTTACTACAGAGTTCCAGTCTACAGCATATGCAAGTATCCTGCCTGTTATTACAAAGAACTGCATTCCTGCCTGTTACTACAGAGTTCCAGTCTACAGCATATGCAAGTATCCTGCCGGTTATTACAAAGATCTGCATTCCTTCCTGATACTACAGAGTTCCAGTCTACAGCCTATAGACTTTGCCTTATCTAATTTGCATACCTCTGCATTTCTAATTATCCTATCAATAAAACCATCACTTTTATTTCCTAAAACCTTTTTTCCTGTTTAATTATGCCAAAAAGGAAAGAGTCACGCAAACAAAACACAACTTTAACCCCAGAACCTGACACCTCTGCACAACAGCTCCCAACTCCTGAACCTGCTCCCTTGCAGAGTATGACACCTTGTTACCTACTGCTGACTTTGCCTATAACAACTTCATCAAGTCTTCAACCAAAACCTCCCCATTTTTTGCGAACGATATGGTTATTACCCCACTTTTCATCTTTTCCCCAGAAAAGAGAGTACCTGTCCTCTTGTCAATAATACTACTAACACGCTTGCTGAGGCATTCAAAGTACTTTAAGACAACATGTGCACTGCACAAAAATGTCACAATTTCTTCTATGTCCTTAGAAGAAGGCCTTCCCCTGAATACAAAGTCAGTGATAAGGTATGGCTAGCCACTAAGCATCTCAAGCTCCACACTTCATCTAGGAAACTTAGTGGATTATACAACGGACCTTGAGCCCCTGAGAGGCTTCTTCAGGAGGGTTATGTCACATCTTATTTTTTTACTTACTTCCTCTTTAAAGGGATACTAAACCCACATTTTTTCTTTAATGATTCAGGTAGAGCATGCAATTTTAAGCAAATTTCTAATTTACTTCTACTATCAATTTTTCTACGTTCTCTTGTTATCTTTATTTAAAAATCAGGAATTTAAAGCTTAGGAGCCAGCCCATTTTAGGTTCAGCACCCTGGATAGTGCTTGCTTATTGGTGTCTACATTTAGCAAGATAACTGGCCGGTTCAACTTCTTTCTACTTTAGGCCTAGGTAAATATTAGATTTAATATTTTTCCTACAGTCTCACCTGGTGTCAGTATCGCTACACTTCATAGACACTTATCTCTCTGATGCTAGATTGTTATGTATGTGCATAATATCCTCCTCTCTCCATATTGTTACTCTGTGTTTCCTTCCCCTAACAGTGGTTTGGCATTTACCAATTGCTTTTATCACTGTAGAGATAGATCACCAGCTATTTTTTAGCATTGTTGTAACACTTCTTTTGCAACTACTACTTAATAGCTACATATATTTACTTACTGAGTATCTAATTTATTTTGGGGTTTATTGGTTAACCCCTTCTATTCCCTGAGATCTTTATTAGCTATATTAAATTGCTGTACAGTAGTTACCTTTTTTTATTATAAGGATCTGGATACTACATTATAGCTACAATAAATTTATAAACACTTTGAGGCCCATTTATCAAGCTCCGAATGGAGCTTGAAGGGCCGTGTTTCTTGCGCAGTCTTCAGATTCGCCAGAAACAGCAGTTATGAAGCAGCGGTCACAAAGACCGCTGCTCCATAATCCTGCCTGCTCTGATGAGGCGGACAGAAATCGCCGGAATTCAACCCGATCGAGTACGATTGGGTTGATTGACACCTCCCTGCTGACGGTCGATTGGCCGCGAGTCTGCAGGGGGCAGCGTTGGTGCAATGCTGAATATGGAGAGGCTGCATATTGCTCTACGCATTCAGCGAGGTCTTGCGGACCTGATCCACACTGTCGGATCAGGTCCTCAAGACCTATGATAAATAGGCCTCTTTCACTTTACCTATATGTAGTATTAGTGTTCTGTGACTCATACACTGTGACTCATACACTACTATCACATGTAGTAATCAAACATACTCTGCACTAGATCCAAGTTACTGATGGGTGTTACAGGAGGGTAGTTAGGAGATTAAAGTCCTAAACCGCCACCTCCCAATGCAAACTAGAAATACACTAACACCTAACCCCCCTCTAAACTAACTCATTAAGTTACAAAAAAATAAAAAGTTACAATAAAAAAAACTAAGAAACCCAGCATTATACCTAATACTAAACTACATGCCCCATAAAATAAAAAATCCACCCAAAACAAAAAAAAAATTAAACCCTAACACAAAAAAATTGCAATAGCCATTAAAATGGCCTTTGTAGTTCATTGCCCTAAAGTGATCAGCTCTTTTGCCGAAAAAAATTACAAAAAAACCCATCTACAAAATAACACAAAAAAAGAAGATGGAAGAAGACAGAAGATGGAAGAAAAGGATAGCCGCCATGAAGATGAAGAGGATCGTCCTGGAGGATCTTGGGGTTTAGCTTTAGGATGTTTTTTGGGGTGGGATTTTTTATTTTTAAGATGTTTTTTTTCTATTAGTTTTTTTTTTTTAAGTTTAGGATTTTTTTTCCTAAAAGAGCGGAAATACTTTAGGGCAATGCACTACCAAATGCCCTTTATTCGGGCAATCTTGTTTTAGATTTGGGGTGTTTTTTGGACAGAAAAAGAGCTGTGGTCCTAAGCAGGGGTAAACCAAGGTCTCCCACCAGCCCACCAGTCTCTCTACTCTAGGGCCTGGCACTTAGTACACATTGTCATCATCATTGGCAGTATATCCCTTTACCAGACATTACTGGGTCAAGATCTGGTAAATCTGCATTAACCCTGGACTCACCCTCCCAAAAACCATATTCAAGGGAAGTATTCTCCATCCTTTGGTGGGATAAATCTAGCCCTGGTGCAGCTAGGGATTTGTCCATCACCAGCCTCCCCTCCAGGCCCCCAAGGTTTTATAAAGTACCTCAGTTGGTGCTGGGCCCTCTGTTGGCCCTTCCTGGTTGCAGGTGTTGACTTCTGCAGCATATGGACAAAGCATCTGGCCCAAATCATCCCCTAGTAAAACATCAACAGGGATATCATCAGAAACCCCACTTCCCGGAAACCTTTTCCCATGCCCCTATCATGGTACACTTGGTATACAGGCACTGCGGGGCATGCTATTCCAATTAATTTGATGAACACAGTTCTCCCTGGTTTAATGTCCTCCAGCTTTACCATTCTAGGATGCACCAAGGTAATCGAAGCTGTACTATACCTGAGTCCTGTTGCCACCTGGTCACCCACAGATACCCTCTGTAGGTTATCTCTCTTTGTTATCCTTGTGAAACCACCCACAAAAAAAACAGCTGTTGGTCCCCCATCCTCATTCCCACCCTCAGACTTTTTTTCTTTGGGCACGTAAAACTCAGATGCCCAATTTGGATACACTGGAAATACCGACGGGTGTCCCCCTGACCTGATGTGGCCCCTGCCCCCCTGGAATTGGGGTGTAGAGGAGATCGTTTCTCTGCTTGTTGTGTTGCTCTTTTCCATTTAGGGGATACAGCTTGTGCGACTACCTGCTAGGATATTCTGTTGATGGCATAAACATAAGTACCTGCAGCCTCTGCAACTGTTTAGGACATCCTTTCCAATATCCATTCCCTGGCCTCAGAACTGCAAGAACTGCTCTAGGATCATCAAATCCTCCAAAGCCTCACGTCCAGGATTATCAAATCCTTTTTAGGCATTTTCCTATAGGCTTCCATACTAAGAGTAGAGGCAGACAAACAAGAGGGAAAGGGAAAACATAATTTATGCTTACCTGATAAATTTATTTCTCTTGTAGTGTATCCAGTCCACGGATCATCCATTACTTATGGGATATTAACTCCTCCCCAACAGGAAGTTCAAGAGGATTCACCCAGCAGAGCTGCTATATAGCTCCTCCCCTAACTGCCATTACCAGTCATTCGACCGAAAACATGCAGAGAAAGGAAAACCATAGGGTACAGTGGTGACTGTAGTTTAATGGAAAAATTACCTGCCTTAAAGTGACAGGGCGGGCCGTGGACTGGATACACTACAAGAGAAATAAATTTATCAGGTAAGCATAAATTATGTTTTCTCTTGTTAAGTGTATCCAGTCCACGGATCATCCATTACTTATGGGATACCAATACCAAAGCTAAAGTACACGGATGACGGGAGGGACAGGCAGGCTCTTTATACGGAAGGAACCACTGCCTGAAGAACCTTTCTCCCAAAAACAGCCTCCGAAGAAGCAAAAGTGTCAAATTTGTAAAATTTGGAAAAAGTATGAAGAGAAGACCAAGTTGCAGCCTTGCAAATCTGTTCAACAGAAGCCTCATTCTTAAAGGCCCAAGTGGAAGCCACAGCTCTAGTAGAATGTGCTGTAATTCTTTCAGGAGGCTGCTGTCCAGCAGTCTCATAGGCTAACCGTATTATGCTACGAAGCCAAAAGGAGAGAGAGGTAGCCGAAGCTTTTTGACCTCTCCTCTGACCAGAATAAACGACAAACAGGGAAGACGTTTGTCGAAAATCCTTAGTTGCCTGTAGATAAAATTTCAGGGCACGGACTACATCTAGATTGTGTAGCAGACGTTCCTTTTTCGAAGAAGGATTAGGACACAAAGATGGAACCACAATCTCTTGATTGATATTCCTGTTAGTGACCACCTTAGGTAGGAACCCAGGTTTAGTACGCAGAACTACCTTGTCTGAATGAAAAATCAGATAAGGAGAATCACAATGTAAGGCAAATAACTCAGAGACTCTTCGAGCCGAGGAAATCGCCATTAAAAACAGAACTTTCCAAGATAACAACTTGATATCAATGGAATGAAGGGGTTCAAACGGAGCCCCCTGTAAAACATTAAGAACTAAGTTCAAACTCCATGGTGGAGCAACAGTTTTAAACACAGGCTTGATCCTAGCTAAAGCCTGACAAAAAGCTTGAACGTCCGGAACTTCTGACAGACGTTTGTGTAAAAGAATGGACAGAGCTGAAATCTGTCCCTTTAAGGAACTAGCGGATAAACCCTTTTCTAAACCTTCTTGTAGAAAAGACAATATCCTCGGAATCCTAATCTTACTCCATGAGTAACTCTTGGATTCGCACCAATATAAGTATTTGCGCCATATCTTATGGTAAATCTTTCTGGTAACAGGCTTCCTAGCCTGTATTAAGGTATCAATAACTGACTCAGAAAAAACACGTTTTGATAAAATCAAGCGTTCAATTTCCAAGCAGTCAGCTTCAGAGAAATTAGATTTTGATGTTTGAAGGGACCCTGGATCAGAAGGTCCTGTTTCAGAGGTAGCGACCAAGGTGGACAGGATGACATGTCCACTAGATCTGCATACCAAGTCCTGCGTGGCCATGCAGGCGCTATTAGAATCACTGATGCTCTCTCCTGTTTGATTCTGGCAATCAATTGAGGAAGCATCGGGAAGGGTGGAAACACATAAGCCATCCCGAAGGTCCAAGGTGCTGTCAAAGCATCTATCAGAACCGCTCCCGGATCCCTGGATCTGGACCCGTAACGAGGAAGCTTGGCGTTCTGTCGAGACGCCATGAGATCTATCTCTGGTTTGCCCCAACGTCAAAGTATTTGGGCAAAGACCTCCGGATGAAGTTCCCACTCCCCCGGATGAAAAGTCTGACGACTTAAGAAATCCGCCTCCCAGTTCTCCACTCCCGGGATGTGGATTGCTGACAGGTGGCAAGAGTGAGACTCTGCCCAGCGAATTATCTTTGATACTTCCATCATTGCTAGGGAGCTTCTTGTCCCTCCCTGATGGTTGATGTAAGCTACAGTCGTGATGTTGTCCGACTGAAACCTGATGAACCCCCGAGTTGTTAACTGGGGCCAAGCCAGAAGGGCATTGAGAACTGCTCTCAATTCCAGAATGTTTATTGGTAGGAGACTCTCCTCCTGATTCCATTGTCCCTGAGCCTTCAGAGAATTCCAGACAGCGCCCCAACCTAGTAGGCTGGCGTCCGTTGTTACAATTGTCCAGTCCGGCCTGCTGAATGGCATCCCCCTGGACAGATGTGGCCGAGAAAGCCACCATAGAAGAGAATTTCTGGTCTCTTGATCCAGATTCAGTGTAGGGGACAAGTCTGAGTAATCCCCATTCCACTGACTTAGCATGCACAATTGCAGCGGTCTGAGATGTAGGCGTGCAAAGGGTACTATGTCCATTGCTGCTACCATTAAGCCGATCACCTCCATGCATTGAGCTACTGACGGGTGTTGAATGGAATGAAGGACACGGCATGCATTTTGAAGCTTTGTTAACCTGTCTTCTGTCAGGTAAATCTTCATTTCTACAGAATCTATAAGAGTCCCCAAGAAGGGAACTCTTGTGAGTGGAAAGAGAGAACTCTTCTTTTCGTTCACCTTCCATCCATGCGACCTTAGAAATGCCAGTACTAACTCTGTATGAGACTTGGCAGTTTGAAAGCTTGAAGCTTGTATCAGAATGTCGTCTAGGTATGGAGCTACCGCAATTCCTCGCGGTCTTAGTACCGCCAGAAGAACACCCAGAACCTTTGTGAAGATTCTCGGAGCCGTAGCCAATCCGAATGGAAGAGCTACAAACTGGTAATGCCTGTCTAGAAAGGCAAACCTTAGATACCGGTAATGATCTTTGTGAATCGGTATGTGAAGGTAAGCATCCTTTAAATCCACTGTGGTCATGTACTGACCCTTTTGGATCATGGGTAAAATTGTCCGAATAGTTTCCATTTTGAACGATGGAACTCTTAGGAATTTGTTTAGGATCTTTAAATCCAAGATTGGCCTGAAAGTTCCCTCTTTTTTGGGAACCACAAACAGATTTGAGTAAAACCCTTGTCCTTGTTCCGACCGCGGAACCGGATGGATCACTCCCATTAATAAAAGATCTTGTAAGCAGCGTAGAAACGCCTCTTTCTTTATTTGGTTTGTTGACAACCTTGACAGATGAAATCTCCCTCTTGGGGGAGAGAATTTGAAGTCTAGAAGGTATCCCTGAGATATGATCTCTAACGCCCAGGGATCCTGGACATCTCTTGCCCAAGCCTGGGCGAAGAGAGAAAGTCTGCCCCCCATTAGATCCGTTCCCGGATCGGGGGCCCTCGATTCATGCTGTCTTAGGGGCAGCAGCAGGTTTCCTGGCCTGCTTGCCCTTGTTCCAGGACTGGTTAGGTCTCCAGCCTTGTCTGTAGCGAGCAACAGCTCCTTCCTGTTTTGGTGCAGAGGAAGTTGATGCTGCTCCTGCTTTGAAATTACGAAAGGAACGAAAATTAGACTGTCTAGCCTTAGGTTTGGCTCTGTCTTGAGGCAGGGCATGGCCTTTACCTCCTGTAATGTCAGCGATAATTTCTTTCAACCCGGGCCCGAATAAGGTCTGCCCTTTGAAAGGTATATTAAGCAATTTAGATTTAGAAGTAACGTCAGCTGACCAGGATTTTAGCCACAGTGCTCTGCGTGCCTGAATGGCGAATCCGGAATTCTTAGCCGTAAGTTTAGTTAAATGTACTACGGCATCTGAAATAAATGAGTTAGCTAACTTAAGGGCTTTAAGCTTGTGTGTAATCTCATCTAATGGAGCTGATTCAAGTGTCTCTTCCAGAGACTCAAACCAAAATGCTGCTGCAGCCGTGACAGGCGCAATGCATGCAAGAGGTTGCAATATAAAACCTTGTTGAACAAACATTTTCTTAAGGTAACCCTCTAACTTTTTATCCATTGGATCTGAAAAGGCACAGCTATCCTCCACCGGGATAGTGGTACGCTTAGCTAAAGTAGAAACTGCTCCCTCCACCTTAGGGACCGTTTGCCATAAGTCCCGTGTGGTGGCGTCTATTGGAAACATCTTTCTAAATATCGGAGGGGGTGAGAACGGCACACCGGGTCTATCCCACTCCTTAGTAACAATTTCAGTAAGTCTCTTAGGTATAGGAAAAACGTCAGTACTTGCCGGTACCGCAAAATATTTATCCAACCTACACATTTTCTCTGGTATTGCAACTGTGTTACAATCATTCAGAGCCGCTAACACCTCCCCTAGTAATACACAGAGGTTTTCCAGCTTAAATTTAAAATTTGAAATATCTGAATCCAGTTTGTCTGGATCAGAAACGTCACCCGCAGAATGAAGCTCTCCGTCCTCATGTTCTGCAAATTGTGACGCAGTGTCTGACATGGCCCTAATATTATCAGCGCACTCTGTTCTCACCCCAGAGTGATCACGCTTACCTCTTAGTTCTGGTAATTTAGCCAAAACTTCAGTCATAACAGTAGCCATATCCTGTAATGTGATTTGTAATGGCCGCCCAGATGTACTCGGCGCTACAATATCACGCACCTCCCGAGCGGGAGATGCAGGTACTGACACGTGAGGCGAGTTAGTCGGCATAACTCTCTCCTCGTTGTTTGGTGAAATATGTTCAATTTGTACAGATTGACTTTTATTTAAAGTAGCATCAATACAGTTAGTACATAAATTTCTATTGGGCTCCACTTTGGCTTTAGCACATATAGCACAGATATCTTCCTCTGAATCAGACATGTTTAACACACTAGCAAATAAACTAGCAACTTGGAAATACTTTTCAAGTAATTTACTATAATATGAAAACGTACTGTGCCTATAAGAAGCACAGAAAAAGTTATGACAGTTGAAAATTAATAAACTGAAAAGTTATAGCATCAAATCTTTGTAAAAAACACAATTTTAGCAAAGGATTGCTCCCATTAGCAAAGGATAACTAACCCTGATAGCAGAAAAAAAATTAAAAAAAAATACAGAAATAAACGTTTTTTTATCACAGTCAACTACAATCTCACAGCTCTGCTGTGAGTGATTACCTCCCTCAAAACAAGTTTTGAAGACCCCTGAGTTCTGTAGAGATGAACCGGATCATGCAGGGAAGACAATAAACTTCTGACTGAATTTTTTGATGCGTAGCAAAAGCACCAAAAAAGGCCCCTCCCCCTCACACATAACAGTGAGAGAGATCAGTAAACTGTCATAAATTAAATAAAACGACTGCCAAGTGGAAAAAAATAGTGCCCAAAACATTTTTTCACCCAGTACCTCAGAAAATTAAACGATTTTACATGCCAGCAAAAAACGTTTAACATTAATAAATTGAGTGTTATTAAAAAGCCTGTTGCTAGTCCCTGCAAATTAGGCTAAAGTTTTATGCATACAGTATAATTCCAGTGAAGTGCCATTCCCCAGAATACTGAAGTGTAAAATATACATACATGACAGCCTGATACCAGTTGCTGCTACTGCATTTAAGGCTGAGTTTACATTATATCGGTATGGCAGAATTTTCTCATCAATTCCATTGTCAGAAAATAATAAGCTGCTACATACCTCTTTGCAGATTAATCTGCCCGCTGTCCCCTGATCTGAAGTTTACCTCTCCTCAGATGGCCGAGAAACAGCAATATGATCTTAACTACTCCGGCTAAAATCATAGAAAAACTCAGGTAGATTCTTCTTCAAATTCTACCAGAGAAGGAATAACACACTCCGGTGCTATTATAAAATAACAAACTTTTGATTGAAGGTATGAAACTAAGTATAATCACCACAGTCCTCTCACACATCCTATCTATTCGTTGGGTGCAAGAGAATGACTGGTAATGGCAGTTAGGGGAGGAGCTATATAGCAGCTCTGCTGGGTGAATCCTCTTGCACTTCCTGTTGGGGAGGAGTTAATATCCCATAAGTAATGGATGATCCGTGGACTGGATACACTTAACAAGAGAAATAACTGCTTTTTTTGCACTGTTTGTCTGAAATTAGGCACTAACGTTTTGTCTTTAGGAAATTACACAAAAACATGTAATTTCTTTTATTACTAAGATTACCTTGTCTGGCAATACAAAAAGCACTAAAATACTCTAGATATCCCTGCCGCTAAGCCACCAGTTTGTGACAACTAAGCCTATCTGCCCAGCCGTGACTATGGGGAGAGTCTGGGCATGAAGGCTTTTATAGCACTCAGCCTCTGTTTCCTTTACACCTTTACCTCTACAAGGACCTAATGGGACACCAAATTAACCCCTACACCACCCAAGATTTACTATGCTGCCACCACCCCAGACTTCAGACAGGGGTGTCTAGGGGAACCCAAATTATACTCTTGTAATATTCAAAAGAAAATGTTGCAGGATTACCAATACCCCATACAATTAACAGTTTGGTAATGTTATTACAACCTTGTCTCTACAGAGGGTATGATTTCAGATACTAGAGCCCAAAAGACAGAATTAGATTATTAATATTTTAATAACAAAAGACAAATAAAGGTTACACAGTGCCAAATTACAAAAACAAAAGAAATACAAAAAAAAAACAAAATAAATGCAAAAATACAGTTCTTGAAAACAAAATCGGGGCATAAATAAAAACACAAACCTACTCTTTCACAAATATCTCCGAAAAGGTTTTCAGCAGGCTTGTGGGGGACTCCTTTTCAGATGTTGCTTGCATGTAGTCCCACAGAAGTTCTGATGAAATTATATTTTCCTTATTACTATGTCTGAATCTTCCTTTGTCTTGTCAAAAATCCTGCCCCCTTTTTAATTATGACCATTCGCCCTTCTCTAGAATCTCCATATCTCACAGAAAAGGGGGTCTTTAGATCAATGAAGGTTAGGGTCAAAGTCCAGTACTAGCAAGTAGGTACAGAATCGGTAAGCGAAAACAGCAACAGGAAACAAGCAAAGGTCACATCCAAATCTGGCAGCAGCAGTTCAAAATCAACAGGGAAACGATTGGTCTGGAAGTCAGGCCAAATAGGTCATACACAGAAGGTAGCAAAGATTCAGCACAATAACACCCAGAGACAAGCTCAATAGACAGGTAAGGGCTAGAGGAAGAGGTGGACTGATATAGGCTGTGGGGATTGCTGAAAACTGCAGTTAGGTGGAGCCAGAGAGTAGGAAAAATAAGAAACATTCGCCTAGATTTAGAGTTCTGCGTTAGCCGTCAAAACCAGCGTTAGGGGCTCCTAACGCTAGTTTTGGCCGCCCGCTGGTATTTAGAGTCAGTCAGGAAAGGGTCTAACGCTCACTTTGCAGCCGCGACTTTTCCATACCGCAGATCCCCCTACGCCAATTGCGTATCCTATCTTTTCAATAGGATCTTTCTAACGCTGGTATTTAGAGTCTTGGCTGAAGTGAACGTTAGAACTCTAACGACAAGACCCCAGCCGCAGAAAAAAGACAGGAGTTGGAGCTTTCTGGGCTAACGCCGGTTCATAAAGCTCTTAACTGCTGTGCTCTAAAGTACACTAACACCCATAAACTACCTATGTACCCCTAAACCGAGGCCCCCCCACATCGCCGCCACTCTATTAAATTTTTTTAACCCCTAATCTGCCAACCGCACACTGCCGCAACCTACGTTATCCCTATGTACCCCTAATCTACTGCCCCTAACACCGCCGACTCCTACATAATATTTATTAACCCCTAATCTGCCGCCCCCAACGTCACTGCCACCTACCTACAATTATTAACCCCTAATCTGCCGACCGGACCTCACCGCTACTATAATAAAGTTATTAACCCCTAATCCCCCTCACTCCCGCCTCAATAACCCTATAATAAATAGTATTAACCCCCAATCTGCCCTCCCTAACATCGCTGACACCTAACTTCAAGTATTAACCCCTAATCTGCCGACCGGACCTCACCGCTACTCTAATAAATTTATTAACCCCTAAAGCTAAGTCTAACCCTAACACTAACACCCCCCTAAGTTAAATATAATTTTTATCTAACAAAATAAATTAACTCTTATTAAATAAATTATTCCTATTTAAAGCTAAAGACTTACCTGTAAAATAAACCCTAATATAGCTACAATATAAATTATAATTATATTGTAGCTATTTTAGGATTAATATTTATTTTACAGGTAACTTTGTATTTATTTTAACCAGGTACAATAGCTATTAAATAGTTAATAACTATTTAATAGCTACCTAGTTAAAATAATTACAAAATTACCTGTAAAATAAATCCTAACCTAAGTTACAATTATACCTAACACTACACTATCAATAAATTAATTAACTAAACTATCTACAATTAGCTACAATTAAATCAACTAAACTAAATTACAAAAAATAAAAAAAGAACTAAGTTACAAAAAATAAAAAAATAATTTACAAACATTAGAAAAATATTACAACAATTTTAAGCTAATTACACCTACTCTAAGCCCCCTAATAAAATAACAAAGCCCCCCAAAATAAAAAAAATGCCCTACCCTATTCTAAAATAAAAATAGAAAAGCTCTTTTACCTTACCAGCCCTTAAAAGGGCCTTTTGCGGGGCATGCCCCAAAGAATTCTGCTCTTTTGCCTGTAAAAAAAAACATACAATACCCCCCCCCCAACATTACAACCCACCACCCACATACCCCTAATCTAACCCAAACCCCCCTTAAATAAACCTAACACTAAGCCCCAGAAGATCTTCCTACCTTGTCTTCACCACGCCGGTTATCACCGATCAGTCCAGAAGAGGCTCCGAAATCTTCATCCAAGCCCAAGCGGGGGCTGAAGAGGTCCATCATCGGGCTGAAGTCTTGATCCAAGCGGGCGCTGAAGAGGTCCATCATCGGGCTGAAGTCTTGATCCAAGCGGGCGCTGAAGAGGTCCATCATCGGGCTGAAGTCTTGATCCAAGCGGGCGCTGAAGAGGTCCATCATCGGGCTGAAGTCTTCTATCAAGCGGCATCTTCAATATTCTTTCTTCCGGCTCCATCTTCATCCCGCCGACGCGGAACATCCATCCTGGTCGCCGACTTCCCGACGAATGACGGTTCCTTTAAGGGACGTCATCCATGATGGCGTCCCTCGAATTCCGATTGGCTGATAGGATTCTATCAGCCAATCGGAATTAAGGTAGGAAAATTCTGATTGGCTGGTGGAATCAGCCAATCAGATTCAAGTTCAATCCGATTGGCTGATCCAAATAGCCAATCAGATTGAGCTCGCATTCTATTGGCTGATCGAAAATAAATACAAAGTTACATGTAAAATAAATATTAATCCTAAAATAGCTACAATATAATTATAATTTATATTGTAGCTATATTAGGGTTTATTTTACAGGTAAGTATTTAGCTTTAAATAGGAATAATTTATTTAATAAGAGTTAATTTATTTTGTTAGATAAAAATTATATTTAACTTAGGGGGGTGTTAGTGTTAGGGTTAGACTTAGCTTTAGGGGTTAATAAATTTATTTGAGTAGCGGTGAGGTCCGGTTGGCAGATTAGGGGTTAATACTTGAATTTAGGTGTCAGCGATGTTAGGGAGAGCAGATTAGGGGTTAATACTATTTATTATAGGGTTATTGAGGCGGGAGTGAGGCGGATTAGGGGTTAATAACTTTATTATAGTAGTGCTCAGGTCCGCTCGGCAGATTAGGGGTTAATTATTGTAAGTAGCTGGCGGCGACATTGTGGGGGGCAGGTTAGGGGTTAATAAATATAATATAGGGGTCGGCGGTGTTAGGGGCAGCAGATTAGGGGTACATAGGGATAATGTTGGTTGCGGCGGTGTACGGAGCGGCAGATTAGGGGTTAAAAAAATATGCAGGGGTCAGCGATAGCGTGGGCAGCAGATTAGGTGTTAATAAGTGTAAGGTTAGGGGTGTTTAGACTCGGGGTTTATGTTAGGGTGTTAGGTGCAGACTTAGGAAGTGTTACCCCATAGGAAACAATGGGGCTGCGTTAGGAGCTGAACGCTGCTTTTTTGCAGGTGTTAGGTTTTTTTTCAGCTCAAACGGCCCCATTGTTTCCTATGGGGGAATCGTGCACGAGCACGTTTTTGAAGCTGGCCGCGTCCGTAAGCACCGCTGGTATTTAGAGTTGCAGTGGCGGTAAATATGCTCTACGCTCCCTTTTTGGAGCCTAACCCAGCCCTTCTGTGCGGGGGAAAAAATGCACGCATAGCTAACGCACCCCTTTGGCCGCAGTACTCTAAATCTAGCGGATTTTATTAACAAGATGCTTAAAAGGACAGTTTACTCAAACATTTTCTCACCTTTAATTTGTTCCCAATTATCCACTTTACCTGCTGGAGTGTATTAAATTGTTTACAAGTATTTCCATTACACTTATATTGGCATTTGAAATAGTTGATTTAGCCTGTGGTATCCCCAGCTATCCTGAAAGTTTTGGGCCTTAAGGCCAAACTGTGTAAACACAGCCAGCAAAATAAATTACACTCCCAATGGGTTATAGAAGAGATACAGTAATAAAATGTAAATTTTCCATTGTTCTCTCCAAGTATTGGTGATTGGTTTATGGACAGATATAAGATAAAGAAGCAAGTATATTTACACAATGTGATAAAGTAATGAGATCTGATTATACCTACAAGCTCAATTCATTTTATTAGGTTGTGGCCTCTAAACACAAAATCAGCTATTTCATATACACAAATAAACCTTAAAAAGCAAATCTCATACATTTTATACTCTGCACTTGATAATAAAAAGTAATTGGAAACACATTGAGGGGAAAACTATTTTATAGTATACTGTCCCATTAAAGCTAAAGACTGCAATTGGCACACATTTAAAGAAACAGCCTAGCAAGCTGTGGACCTAGGTTTGACTCCAGAGCATGACAAGAAGTGTTTTGTTTTCCTTTTTTTATTTAAAGGGACAGTCAACCATAGAATTGTTATTGTTTTAAAAGATAGATAATCCCTTTATTACTCATTCCCCAGTTTTGCATAACCAACACAGTTATATTAATGTACTTTTTACCTTTGTGATTACCTTGTATCTAGGAACCTTCTTCCAGCCCCCTGATCACATGACTGTGACTGTTTATTATCTATTGTCTTGCAGTTAGCATTGTGTTGTGCTAGATCTTAAATAACCCCCTGTGCCTGAACACAGTGTTATCTATATGGCCCACGTGTACTTTCTGTCTCTTTGTGTTGAAAAGAGATTTAAAAAGCCTGTGATAAGAGGCAGCCCTCAAAGGCTTAGAAATTAGCATATGAGCCTACCTATGTTTAGTTTAAACTAAGAATACCAAGAGAAAAAAGCAAATTTGATGATAAAAGTAAATTGGAAAGTCGATTAAAATTAAAAGTCCTATCTGAATAATGAAAGTTTAATTTATACTTGACTATCCCTTTAAGGTATTTAACTTAACCCTTTTAGCTTGATTTGCACAGTATGCCTTGACATTGTTTTAATGTTTTCACACATGCTCAGGTTACATGTTTCTAAATGAAAATTTTCCTTTTAAATAAAAAAAAACTACAGTTTTAAGCTCTGAAGGTATAAAACTTGTACATAACTTAAATATAATTATTAAACTGTTCTATTAAGAATACAGTTGTAATTGTTTGGATGTTTTAAAAAAAAAAAAAAATAATCTAAAATTACACAAAATAGCAGGAAACTGTTCATTGTTATCAACAGTTGTACACAGCTCCTCTGTTGTTGTATTTATATCAGTATTAGAAAATGTCAATAAAATATATTATTTAAATAGTGAGATGATATCTAAATATGTGTATGTGTGTGTATCTCTCTCAATCTCCCAACTCCGCTCCCAGTCACCCCCTCTGCCACTCTCTGCACCCTCTTCCCAACCACTGAGAGTGAAGTGGCTTCCCTTTTGTTTTCCTCACACCTCACTACCTGCCCACTTGACCCTATTCCTTCACATCTAATTCCTCCTCTGTCTCCCATCCTCACTCTGGCTCTTACTCACATATTCAACCTATCCCTTTCTACCGGCTCATTCCCTGCCTCCTTCAAACATGCAAAGGTCACCCACAAGCTCAATAAACCCTCCCTTGACCCTAACTCCCCTGCAAACTACCGCCCCATATCACTGCTCCCGCTAGCTTCAAAATTCCTGGAAAAACTAGTTTTCAATCGCCTAACCCACTTCCTGTCATCCAACTCATTGCCCGACCCCCTGCAATCTGGCTTCCGTCCACAACACTCAACCAAGACTGCCCTCACCAAGGTTACGAACAATCTCCTTTTTGCTAAAAACAAAGGCTACTACTCTATACTCATCTTACTTGACCTTTCTGCTGCCTTTGACACTGTTGACCACCCCCTTCTCCTACGGTCTCTCAGCTCTTTTGCTGGTGACTCCTCCTCTCTATTGCCTCTGTCTGTTGGAGTACCTCAAGGCTCTGTCCTGGGTCCTCTACTCTTCTCTATTTACCTATTTACACTTCTTCACTGGGTAAACCTATCAACAGCTATGGCTTCAGCTATCACCTTTATGCTGATGATACCCAGATCTACCTTTCCACCCCTACACTCTCTCCTTCTATCAATTCTTACATCAGCGAATGCTTATCTGGCATTTCCTCCTGAATGGCCTCTCACCACCTAAAAATAAATATGTCCAAGACCAAACTACTTCTAATTCCCCCCTCTAACTCCACTCCAGTTTCCAATTTTTCTATCACTGTTGGCGGCACCACTATCTACCCATCATCCCAAGTCCGCTGCCTCTGAGTCACGCTTGACTCAAATCTTTCCTTCATTCCCCACATCGAACTGCTGTCTTCATCCTGCCGCAACCACCTACGCAATATCTCCAAAATTCGTCCATTTCTGAGTGCTGAAAATACTAAACAGCTAATCCACTCCCTGGTAATTTCACGACTTGACTACTGTAACAACTTACTATCTGGTCTCCCTCTCTTCCGCCTCTCTCCCCTCCAATCCATCCTAAATGCATCTGCCAGGCTAATCCACCTCTCTCGATGCTCTGTTTCTGCTGCACCTCTCTGTGAGTCCCTTCACTGGCTCCCCATTCACAAAAGAGTTAAATTCAAAATTCTCACCCTGACCTACAAAGTCCTCACCAATGCTGCCCCACCTTACCTTTCCTCACTCATCAATAAATATACTCCTGCCGTCCCCTAAGATCCAACAATGACCTGCTTCATGCGTCCTCTACCATCACCTCCTCTCATGCTAGACTACAGGACGTCTCTCGTGCGGCACCAACCCTCTGGAACGCACTTCCTCGAGCTGTCAGACTTGCCCCTAACCTCTCCTCCTTTAAACGTTCACTGAAGACCTTTCTGTTCAGAGAAGCTTATCACCCGACTTATTAACAAACTAACTTCGCTTAACTAACAGTTGCCCTCTATCTCCTCACTAATATCATTCTCACCTTTGCAGTCCCCACCTCCTGTTTTCCATCCTCCTACCCATCTAGATTGTAAGTTCCCACTGGAATAGGGCCCTCAATTGCCCCTGTATTTGTCCATAAAAATGTTGTCTTTTATCGTATTGTTTCTCCATTGTACTGTTATCCTTGTACCCATGGGCAGCGCTGCGGAATCTGTCGGCGCTTTATAAATAAAGAATAATAATAAATATATATATTGTGACAAAGCTCATGGGAATTTTTATAATGGAATCTATCGGCTAGATTTAGAGTTCTGCGGCCAAAGGGGTGCGTTAGCTACGCGTGCTTTTTTTCCCCCGCACCTTTTAAATACCGCTGGTATTTAGAGTTCACAGAATGGCTGCGTTAGGCTCCAAAAAAGGAGCGTAGAGCATAATTTAACGCCACTGCAACTCTCGATACCAGCGGTGCTTACGGACGCGGCCAGCTTCAAAAACGTGCTCGTGCACGATTCCCCCATAGAAAACAATGGGGCTGTTTGAGCTGAAAAAAAACCTAACACCTGCAAAAAAGCAGCGTTCAGCTCCTAACGCAGCCCCATTGTTTGCTATGCGGAAACACTTCCTAAGTCTGCACCTAACACCCTAACATGAACCCCGAGTCTAAACACCCCTAACCTTATATTATTAACCCCTAATCTGCCGCCCCCGCTATCGCTGACCCCTGCATATTATTATTAACCCCTAAACTGCCGCTCCGTACACCACGGCAAACTACATTATAGCTATGTACCCCTAATCTGCTGCCCCTAACACCGCCGACCCCTATATTATATTTATTAACCCCTAATCTGCTCCCCTCAACGTCGCCTCCACCTGCCTACACTTATTAACCCCTAATCTGCCGAGCGGACCGCACCGCTACTATAATAAAGTTATTAACCCCTAATCCACCTCACTCCCGCCTCAATAACCCTATAATAAATAGTATTAACCCCTAATCTGCCCTCCCTAACATCGCCGACACCTAACTTCAAGTATTAACCCCTAATCTGCCGATCGGAGCTCACCGCTACTCTAATACATTTTTTAACCCCTAAAGCTAATTCTAACCCTAACCCTAACACCCCCCTAAGTTAAATATAATTTTATTCTAACGAAATAAATTAACTCTTATTAAATAAATTATTCCTATTTAAATCTAAATACTTACCTGTAAAATAAACCCTAATATAGCTACAATATAAATTATAATTATATTGTAGCTATTTTAGAATTTATATTTATTTTACAGGCAACTTTGTATTTATTTAAACAGGTACAATAGCTATTAAATAGTTAAGAACTATTTAATAGTTACCTAGTTAAAATAATTACAAAATTACCTGTAAAATAAATCCTAACCTAAGTTACAATTAAACCTAACACTACACTATCAATAAATAAATTAAATAAACTACCTACAATTATCTACAATTAAACCTAACACTACACTATCAATAAATTAATTAAATACAATACCTACAAATAAATACAATTAAATAAACTAACTAAAGTACAAAAAATAAAAAAGAACTAAGTTACAAAAAATAAAAAAATATCTACAAACATTAGAAAAATATTACAACAATTTTAAACTAATTACACCTACTCTAAGCCCCCTAATAAAATAACAAAGACCCCCAAAATAAAAAAATGCCCTACCCTATTCTAAAATTAAAATAGAAAAGCTCTTTTACCTTACCAGCCCTGAAAAGGGCCGTTTGCGGGGCATGCCCCAAAGAATTCAGCTCTTTTGCCTGTAAAAAAAAACCATACAATACCCCCCCCAACATTACAACCCACCACCCACATATCCCTAATCTAACCCAAACCCCCCTTAAATAAACCTAACACTAAGCCCCTGAAGATCTCCCTACCTTGTCTTCACCACACCGGGTCCCGATCTGTCCAGAAGAGCCTCCGATGTCTTGATCCAAGCCCAAGCGGGGGGCTGAAGAGTGACGTCCATCCTCGGGCTGAAGTCTGGATCCAAACGGCGGCTGAAGAAATCCATCATCGGGCTGAAGTCTTGATCCAAGCGGGCGCTGAAGAAGTCCATAATCGGGATGAAGTCTTCTATGAAGCAGCATCTTCAATCTTCTTTCTTCCGGAGCCGTCATCTTCCAGCCGACGCAGAACATCCTCTTCTACCGACGCCTACTCGCCGAATGACGGTTCCTTTAAATGACGTCATCCAAGATGGCGTCCGTCGAATTCCAATTGGCTGATAGGATTCTATCAGCCAATCGGAATTAAGGTAGGAAAATTCTGATTGGCTGATGGAATCAGCCAATCAGATTGAGCTTGCATTCTATTGGCTGATCGGAACAGCCAATAGAATGCAAGCTTAATCTGATTGGCTAATCGGATCAGCCAATCGGTTTGAACTTGAATCTGATTGGCTGATTCCATCAGCCAATCAGAATATTCCTACCTTAATTCCGATTGGCTGAAAGAATCCTATCAGCCAATCGGAATTCGAGGGACGCCATCTTGGATGACGTCATTTAAAGGAACCGTCATTCGGCGAGTAGGCGTCGCTTGAAGAGGTTGGATCCGCGTCGGCTGGGAAGAAGATGGCTCCGCTCCGCTCCGGAAGAAAGAAGAGTGAAGATGCGGCTTGATAGAAGACTTCATCCCGATGATGGACTTCCGACTTCAGCCCGATGATGGAGTTCTTCAGCCGCCGCTTGGATCAAGACTTCGGACCCTCTTCTGGACCGATCGCTGAACCCGGTGAGGTGAAGACAAGGTAGGGAGATCTTCAGGGGCTTAGTGTTAGGTTTATTTAAGGGGGGTTTGGGTTAGATTAGGGGTATGTGGGTGGTGGGTTGTAATGTTGGGGGGGGGGTATTGTATGTTTTTTTTTACAGGCAAAAGAGCTGAATTCTTTGGGGCATGCCCCGCAAAGGGCCCTTTTCAGGGCTGGTAAGGTAAAAGAGCTTTGAACTTTTTTAATTTAGAATAGGGTAGGGCATTTTTTTATTTTGGGGGTCTTTGTTATTTTATTAGGGGGCTTAGAGTAGGTGTAATTAGTTTAAAATTGTTGTAATATTTTTCTAATGTTTGTAAATATTTTTTTATTTTTTGTAACAGTTCTTTTTTATTTTTTGTACTTTAGTTAGTTTATTTAATTGTATTTATTTGTAGGTATTGTATTTAATTAATTTATTGATAGTGTAGTGTTAGGTTTAATTGTAGATAATTGTAGGTATTTTATTTAATTTATTTATTGCTAGTGTAGTGTTAGGTTTAATTGTAGATAATTGTTGGTATTTTATTTAATTTATTTATTGCTAGTGTAGTGTTAGGTTTAATTGTAACTTAGGTTAGGATTTATTTTACAGGTAATTTTGTAATTATTTTAACTTGGTAACTATTAAATAGTTATGAACTATTTAATAGCTATTGTACCTGGTTAAAATAATTACAAAGTTGCCTGTAAAATAAATATTAATCCTAAAATAGCTACAATATAATTATAATTTACATTGTAGCTATATTAGGGTTTATTTTACAGGTAAGTATTTAGTTTTAAATAGGATTAATTTATTTAATAATAGTTAATTTATTTCGTTAGATAAAAATTATATTTAACTTAGGGGGGTGATAGTGTTAGGGTTAGACTTAGCTTTAGGGGTTAAAAAATATATTAGAATAGCGGTGAGCTCCGGTCGGCAGATTAGGGGTTAATGCTATTTATTATAGGGTTATTGAGGCGGGAGTGAGATGGATTAGGGGTTAATACATTTATTATAGTAGCGGTGCGGTTCGGTCGGCAGATTAGGGGTTAATAAGTGTAGGTAAAGTAGCGGCGACGTTGGGGGGGGCAGATTAGGGGTTAATAAATATTATGTAGGTGTCGGCGATGTTAGGGGCAGCAGATTAGGGGTACATAGGGATAATGTAGCTGGCGGTGGTGTACGGAGCGGCAGATTAGGGGTTAAAAAAATTTAATAGAGTGGCGGCGGTGTGGGGGGGCCTCGGTTTAGGGGTACATAGGTAGTTTATGGGTGTTAGTGTACTTTAGAGCACAGTAGTTAAGAGCTTTATGAACCGGCGTTAGCCCAGAAAGCTCTTAACTACTGTTTTTTTTCTGGCTGGAGTTTTGTCGTTAGATTTCTAACGCTCACTTCAGCCAAGACTCTAAATACCGGCGTTTGAAAGATCCCACTGAAAAGATAGGATACGCAAATGGCGTAGGGGGATCTGCGGTATGGAAAAGTCGCGGCTGCAAAGTGAGCGTTAGACCCTTTACTGACTGACTCCAAATACCAGAGGGCGGTAAAAACCAGCGTTAGGAGCCTCTAACGCTGGTTTTGACGGCTACCGCCCAACTCTAAATCTAGCGGCAAGTTTCCCCGCAATTTCTACAATTATTGTTAAATAATGTGAGCTGGGGCTGCTTGTTAGAACCTGTATGTGAAAAACAGAAGAAATGCTGTTGTGCTGCTGTCTCGAGGTTCTAAGCCTGTAAGTTTTGAAATGGGTTTGTAATTTTGCAGTTGTGTGAAAAATCCACACAACTTTAGTGAGGAATACTTTATTCTGTTTAGTAAATGCAATTGTGCAATTATTATTTTTTTGTTTATGTTAAAACTGTATACCTGCAAATTGTCTGTGAACAAACAGGCCTTTTCAGCTGTGAAGACTGTGCGGTCAATTTAACAAGGGCAGAATGGCCCTTGTTCCCATGCGAGCCTTTAGGCTCCCCGGAAACAGCAGTTATGAAGCAGCAGTCTAAAGATCGGGTTGATTGACACCCCCTGCTAATGGCCGATTGGCTGTGAATCTGCAGGGGGAGGCATTGCACAAACAGTTCTGGTGAACTGCTTGTGCAAGGATAAATGCCGACAGCGATATCTGGTGAACATGATACGATACAGCGTATCATGACAGACAGACATTGGTAAATCTACCCCTGTGTGTCAACGCTGTTCCTGGGACAAAATCCCAAGGAGAGGGGTATTTTTTTTCACATTTGGTGGAGAATGTGGGCAGCACACTGAGAAATCTAAAAAGCAGAAAAGAGACAATTTGCAAAAATGGAGGTTATTAAAGCTCTGATCCAGCAAGAAACAGAGTGAATGCTGAGATCAGTGCTACACAGCAAGATAATATTGCAGCTTTTTAAGAACTGGTGCTAAGTCAAAAAGAAAATACAGATGCCTGATTTAAGTAGCTGGCAGCTACACAAGCAGAGGTGCATCGTTTGTTGAGAGAGGAGCAACAAAGTGCCACTCATGCCATATATCATGAAATTCAGATCCTGTCTGAGAGACTGTCAGCAGGAGCACCACAAATTTCCAGAGTGCTTGGCATGAGTAATTACCTGCAAAAGATGATGGTTACAGACAATGTAGATGTTTAAAAGTCAGAAAAAAGCTGCACAACAGGTCAAAAATAAAGTGCAAATAGGTTTATTGTAATAATAAAACCTTGAAAGACATGGACAGGTAGATAGTCTGACGCATTTCGCGCCCCCTAGCGGCGCTTAATCATAGACTCAATTGTGATACAAAGCATACATCTTTAAATAGGGCTTACATTTGCCAATACTTCATTAAAACAAAAAGGTACTCAAAATATTTTAAAAGCAAAAATATACACACAAAATACAGAGAAAAATTTCTTGCTTACATATTAACTGAAGCCTGGTTCATTTGAGATGTTATTTGGAGTAATACTGTCATACTACAACTATCTATATTTAATTATAATTTAAATTATAATTTTAAATATAATTTAAATTATAATTTTAAATATAATTTTAAAAGATAGACTGGGATAGATGTTTGTTTATCTAGGATTCAAGTACTCTCATAACCATAAGGGTAAAACAATAATGTATATTTACATAGCTTATTCTCATAAACACTATAGTAAAAGACGCTGTTTCAAGATATACATAAAAAGTGGAAATAGCACAATTGTATGTGTCATCAAAATAATATTCAACAGTGTCACTAATAAAGAAGTTAGTGTGATCACACATACCCCTAAATAACCAATAGTGTTTGTCAGTGAATAAATGGTCTAAGCATCATTATTTAAAACATTGAAATTACACAAAGTAACTGATATCCCACTCTTTATTAAGGCCATTGGGAATTCGTGTTTTTAATTTATAGATCCAGTAGAGTTCTTTTTTATCTAAAATCTTGTTTTGTTACCTCCCCTAACTGGCATCCTAGCGCCAAGTCAATGGCTTTTATAGAAAAATTGCCTACATTTGTGAAGTGCATACGGTTGAAATGCTGAGCCACCGTAGAATCTTTGTTATAGTTCTTAAAATCATTAAAATGTTTACACGGTCTTGTGCCCATTTGTCTTGTCGTTTTACCAACATATTGACAGTGACAAATCAGACACTCCAACAAATATACCACAAATGTGGTTTTACAGTTTGCATAAAAATCAATGTTGTAAATGCAGTTATCTACTGATGACTTGAAGGTACCATTGGTGTCCAACATGTCACAAGTCAGAGAACCCCTGCCACCGCACTTACGGTTACCCTTAATGTTTAACTATGTACTGCTTTTACCTGATTTTTGTACCAGACTTGGTGCTAGTTTAGTGGCTAGAGTTACCGGTTTCTTGGAACAAACTTGCCCAAACCAACGGTATCCTTCAATATGTCATAATTTCCTAGTATGGATAAATTCCTCCTTAGTATTCTTACAATTTCAGGGAATTGTTTGGTATACTCTGTGGTAAATGGGATGTCTCCCTGTTTCCCCCCATTATTATTTTTATTTTTATTCTTATTTTTATTTGTGTTATTGATACTTGCAGACTGTATTAGCACATGTGACTGACTAATCTCTATTCTGGCTGTATTTAATTGTTCAGAATCATACCTTCTTGCCTCTAATCTCTTACAAAGGTTCAAGGACTGCTGCATATACACATCCATGTCTTTGGTGTTCTTCCTTAATCTAATAAATTGACCCCTGGGTGTGGCACGGATAAGGTGATGTGGGTGGCATGACCTAGCATGCAATATTGTATTGCCAGCACTTGGCTTCCGAAACATTTGTGAAACAATCACATTCTTATTCACATCACCCTTCAGTGCCACATCCAGGAAGTCAACCCCCAGTTCACTGAAAATTCCCACAAATTTGAGCTGCATGTCATTGTTATTGACAACTATTAAGAATTTTTCAAAACCCTCATCTCCAAGAGGTCTACCGAAGATCAAAATAAAATCGTTGATAAACCTCTTGTAGAACAGGATATTATCCATAAATGGGTTAATTGGGTCATAGATATATTTGACTTCCCAAAAACCTACATACAAGTTTGCAAATGATGGGGCATACTTTGCCCACATTGCAAGTGCCGCAGCACTGCAGATAAAAAATATCATTGAATAGGAAAAAGTTATGCGTAAGGAGGAACTCCAAGACAGTGTATATGAATGAGATGGTATCAACACAATAACTGGTAAATTTACTCAGAAAGTACCTGACTGCAGATATATCCAAGGAGTGGGGAATAACTGTGTAAAGGGACACTACATCAATTACTACCCAAGTGTGCCCCTCCTGCCAACCCATTATCTCCAAGCATTCCAATAGATGGTGCGAATCCCTCAGGTAGGAGTAAAGACCTCTGACTAACGGTTGGAGAATGTCATCCATCCATTCGGACAATGGCTCCAAAAGGGAGCCCCTCCCCAAAACAATCGGTCTACCCGGGGGATTCACAGGATCCTTATGGATCTTGTGCATGTGATGAAAGAGGGGCACAACTGGGTATTCAGGAACTAAATAGTGTATGTCCTCCTGTCTGAATACACCCAATCCAACCCCATCATCCAGTAAACTAACAAGCTCCCTCTTAAAGATATGAGTGGGATTTCCATCAAGTGCTTGTAAACATTAGAATCCTGTAACTGGTGTTGTGCCTCTGCAAAATAATTGGTCTTATCCAAAACTACGATATTGCCTCCCTTGTCGGAGTTCCTTATTACAATATCCTCATTATTCTGCAAGAGGTCCAAAGCCAATTTCTCAGAGGGGGTCATGTTTGAAACATATTTTTGAAAAATTTTCTTAGCAATCCTATCTGCCAACTGTGTTATTTCCCTTTCAACATTCTTCTGAAATAGATTCAATGCTTGCCCCCTATGTTGAATGGGGTAGAAATCTGATTTTATCTTTTTTGGTTTCCTTGGTTTTGTGTCTTGTGAAAGGGTATCACTGTTTGCATTAATCTCAACCAGTATATTCAATAAACATGCACCATCAAATGAGATAAACCAATGTCCCTCAACAGGAGCCGGATTAACAATGTCTTCATCAGACTGTGGTTCTGGATTTAAGCTGAAAAATCTCCTAAGAGTCAGCTTCCTGACAAATCTATTGATGTCTAATAATGTAGTAAAGGGTGAAAAATTCCTTGAGGGGGCAAATCCTAAATCTTTACTTAATACAGTGATCTGATCCTCATTCAAAGCATAAGCAGAGAGATTAACAACATTTAGATCTAATGTTCCATTGATGTTTAAGCATTTTTTTTTCTTGTTTTTATTTCTCCATTTTGATCTCCTGACTCTCCTAAAGGGACCTTCTGTTCCTTTTTTCCAACCTTGGGGTGTACCACTGGCTCCTCTCCTGTATCCTCCACGGATGTCACCTGTAGAGAGTAGGAGGAAAGAGAAGAGACAGAAGAGACAGAAGTGGTAGGGGAGAGAGAAGAGGTTTCTGATGATCTCAAAGATTCTGGATCTGTGGTTTGAGAGAGCTGTTACTGGTCCAAACATACAGCATACTACAGTAAATATGGATCATCATTTTTGCTACTGAAAAGAGGAACCATTTCAGCATGAATAACTACCGCACAAGCAAACTGGGGGACAAATTCAAGGCAGACCTGCATAGTTCCCAGGGGACCGGTGATAATCTGGACTCTAGGGAACAAAGTGTGTTCCGTTTATTGTTCAAGGCAGTGTATGCTACACTCTGTAGCTGGAAGGTAGGAGCCCTGAAAAGGGCAGGCTTCATGTGAGTTAACACAACACATCCTAAGCAGCTAATTGGTGAAAATTTCCACTATTATTCTAAGACTGTAGATATTCAGTATTTCTCTATTTTTGCTTGCCACCGATACTCATTACTGTCAAGATTTACTGTGTTTTGAGCATATTTAATCGTCTACATACATTTTTTATTTACTATATATATATATATATATATATATATATATATATATATATATATATATATATATATATATATATATATATATATATATATATATATATATATATATATATATATTTTGTCAGTATATGGCCGGGTTATAATACAATATATTCAATAAATTAAAATGTATATACTAAACAATTAAAATTAATATAAATTCCTAAATTCTTTATATTAGTTAAAGTTTTAAACATATTGAATTATATTTATAGAAAACCAGATTATGAATCAAACTATACAAGCTTAAACTGTTACAATAGTCCATACAAATCATAAAAATATATCTTTACAAATTACCTTATTCACAATGGATTACATTAAAATACCACAATGAAATGTTAATTTTAATTAATTATTATTAAATTTTAATATGATCTGTGTATTTTAAATTATTATGAGGATTTAGACACAATTTCTTTATCTGAGATCTCGTTTCTCATGTGCTGTAGTTAACGAGTTCAGATGCCTTCTCAACTGAGAATGTGTGTCAGATCTCAGCAGGGACAATTTAACACTTAGATGAGGACAGCTGTATCCTTTGAACAAGCCTGTATATCCCTTATTATTGTAGATGGAGCGAAAACATTCTTTACTCAGGCCTCCTTTGAAATGGATAATTGGGACCTTCTGGCTTGTGATCTGATAGGAACTTTAAATTCACACCTTATGCAGGAAATCTTTGAAATCAATTCCTCTGTTCTCAGATGTTCTGTTAATCAGGAAAAAGGGGGTTTGGTCTGCTATGGTTATAGTCCACACAATTCATGTCAAATGTGATATTAACTAAAATGGAATATCAAATCATGTGGTATATCTGTAGTTTATTTCATGTTACTCACATATACCCTGACATAATTCCCCCTTCCAATTTAAATATATGTAGGACACATGTATTTGAATTGGCTTAAAGTCAGTAGTACTTGGTGGGTGTATTGACAGTATATATCATAGACAGTCTTCTATGAAGAGAGTCTGTTATTTTTGAGCCCTTGTGCTCATTAGCTAGGCATCTTTAAACTACAATATTTCTTTAGTGCATTTGGGGATATGACACTTTATTCTCCCTCAATGATTTGTAGTTGGGTTGGCATGCTCACAACTGATTGATATGGACTCATTTATCCATAAAATTATCATTTTTAGGGATCCTAATTTTATAGGCGACTGGAGATATTTTGTCAGTAACGACAAAAGGACCCTTCCATGATGGAAGACATTTCTTCTCCTTAACCTGATCTCTTCCAAAGTTATAAAGATAAACTTAAGCATTTATTTCATATTACTTTTTGGATGTTTTGAGATCATAATAGGTTTTAGTGGCAGTTGCAGCTTTCTCTAAGTTCCTTTGAGCAAATGCAAAGGCATATTGCAGGTGCTTTATTAGGTTCTCCACATATTGATGCGTATTAGCAGTATTTATCAAGTTCTGGTCTGATGTACGGTACAGTAGATGCTTAGGTAGAACCATTCTTCTACCAGTCATCAATTGAAAAGGTGACATCTTGGTAGCACTACTTGAAGTTGATCTTAATGCCATTAGGACTAGAGGTAATTTTACATCCCAATCTTTACCCGTTTCACTCACAAAAATTTTGAGGATTTTCACAATGGACTGGTGTAACGCTCTACACCACCACTTGAGGCAGCTCTATATGCAATATGGAGCTTTCATTTGACCCCTAGTATTTTCCACATCTTGGTTATCACTTTGCTAGTGAAGTGGGTTCCCTGATTGGATTGGATTCTCTGGGGTAAACCAAATCTGGAAAACACGTGGTTGATGAGCAATGCTGCGCATGTTTCAGCACTATTGTTAGGTGCACTGATGCACTCTACCCATTTAATGAACAGGCATGTCACTGGTAACATGTATTTGTTACCTCTTGATGACCTAGTTACTGGACCAATAAAATCAATTTGTATATCTGACCATGGCATGACCATCCCCCTTTTCTGCAATGGCGCTTTATGAGTTGGTGCAGTGGGTTGGAACTGTGGACAGATTAAACAACCTTGACAGTAGGTTTGAAAATCTTTCAACATGTGCGGCCAAAAGGCATAATCACGCAATATTTCATATGTGAGTTTGGCACCACAATGGCCAGATGTGGGAGCATCATGGGCATGTTGAAGCATGAGACCTCTGAACTTTGTAGGTACCACCCATTGTTGGATGCCAGTTTTTGAGGTTCTAATTAATAAACCATCCTGTAACTTGAATTGTGATTTGGATTGCATTAAGATTCTAAGATCTTCCTTGCCAATACAATCATCTTTTGAGATGGGGTTGCCTTAAGGATCTTCTATGTGCTTATAGAAGATGCCTACAATGGGGTCTTCTTTTTGACTAGTGATCAGGTCCTCACTAGGAGAATCCTGACTCCATTGTACCAAGTTAGGCTCAATCTGTTGTTTAGCCTGGTTTCTGGTAATGGCTTCTACCTGAATTGCATCCATTAGGCGGTCGACATTAAGGAGTTCTCCAGTTATGACTCCTTGTTTGGCTAATGAATCCACAAAATCATTGCCTTCCTTATCAGGACCTAGAACCCTGGAGTGACCCTTGGTCTTTTTCCAATGTATGGTTAACCCATTGGATACCACTAGGTTATCAATCTCGCAAAACAACTTGCCATGTTTGACTGGTTTGTTGTTAATTTTCTGCATGCCATTTCTTTTCCAAGTTGGCAGGTATTCAACAAAACGGTCACGCACATAATTTGAGTCAGTAATGATCACAAATTCATAAATACCGTGTTCAATAGCCATTTCAATGGTTTTTAGAACAGCAGTGAGTTCTGCAACTTGACTGGATCTTGGTTCAATGTTGAAACCTACAAAAATATTTGGGAATCCACTTGACCAAGTTATACCAATACCAGAGACTAGTCTGCTCTCATTTTCAATAGTGGCATGGTAAGAACAACCATCAACATACACCCAAGGTAATGTTTGACAATGGTCCTCATTGTATAGTTTATATGGGGAAAGCAATTGTTCCTCCAGGAAATCATCTTCTAATAACTCTCCCCCATGATCCTTAGCAGTACAGTCGTGGAGCTCAGCAAGCCCCTGTGTGACTGGATTCTTTAAGCAAAGGCTGGTGGGCCGTTTCTACAATAATCTTCTCGCCCTGTATATAGCTACAGAAATTTTGTAGAGCCCATACAGTAGATAAGAGGGCTTTTTTGCAATTGCTAAATTTTATTTCTACTGGGGATAGAGTTTTGCTCGCATAAGCAATGACTGCTTAAATTATCATGCTTTTGGTATAAAACAGCACTCATGCTTATATCTGTGTAACCTGTCTCTAAGAAGAAATGTTTATCCCATTCAGGCTAGCTAAGCAAGGTGCTTGAGTGAGTTTTCTCTTCAGCTCCTTGATGGCTGTCTCTTGAGTTTCACTCCAGTGCCATTTCATGTCCTTCTTTAGAAGGCGTAACAGTGGTTTAGCTAATTCTGCATAATTATCAATAAATTTACGAGAATAATTCATCATACCCAGGAATGATCTCAATTCCTTTAATTTAGTTGGGTTCTTAGAATTTATTATAGGTTCCACCTTTTTCTTCTGAGGATTTAACCCTTCAGACATAACTTAATGTCCCAAGAAGTTTACACAAGTGCGGCACCATTGAGCTTTTTGTAGGGATAATTTGACACCTGCCTTTTTAAGTTGGCTGAGGATGTGTTTAAGTTCTGTGATGTGTTTTTCAAAGTCTGTGCTTTTGATTAAAACATCATCAACATAATATAAGGTCCCCTTTTCCAGTGCATCAGGCATAGCCTTATGCATGAATACTGCAAATTCATGTCCTGAATTTATGTATCCAAATGGGAGTCTTTGGAATGCATACTGGACCTTTTGGAACGAGAATGCAAGCTTATACTTGTCCTCTTCATGTACCTTTATGGTCCAATATCCCTGTGCACTATCAATGGCAATGTCATGTTCACAGCTATTCATCTGCTCTCCTATGCAGTTATTGTATTAACTCACTTGCTACAAATAGTACTGTTTCTTTAATAGTCTGACATACCAGCCTATAAATGGCCTCCTTCCACACTACTCTTTGCTTGGTATTGGATCGTAGATTGCATTGTCTGCACTCCTTCCCAGCCTCCTTTGAAGAAACCCTAGAACTCTCTGTTGAGCTACGGAACTCTAAGCCGCCTGTCAGCTGTTTCTCCAATCCCGGAAGTATCAGAGCGGTGACGTCACACGCCAACCTTTGCCGCATCTCGTGGACTGAGTCTGTTTGCTCGCTCTGTGTTCTTCCTCCTGCGGTTAAGCTTTAACTGCTCAGGTACCTCATTCAGCCACATATCTGTTATATGCTAAAGCAGTATACACTTTATACATTATATTACACTCTGATCGATCTACTCAGTGTCATGCTAATTACACCACAGTTGTTATATTTTTCTCTGTGTTAACACCTATTTCATTGGTGACTTGTTGTGCTTATGCTGCTGCATTTATTCAGTGAATTATTCACATGTGGCAGCCATAGAATATCCACAGTATCCTTCACCAACTATTAAACTGCATTGATTCAAAGTGGGTTCTCACATTACATGTATTGTAATTGATGTTACCACCCAAATAACAATCTCTGCAAACACACTTACTAAAATTACATTCATCTCAGCAGCTGTGGTTCACTTAGACACTCACTTTTATTTCAGACATCACAGAATACCAAGCCAGAATAAAAACATGGACCCAGCTGAGATCACTACACAGATTCAGACACTCACTCATAATGTGGAATTGCTGACTGATGGGCTGAATACTTTAAAACAAGAAAATAATGCTCTTAAAGCTTACATAAAGGACTTTGTAGAAACAAAATCACGTTTCCAGGAACCTCAAGTTAGTTTACCTGACGTTTTTACAGGTGACAGGAAAATGTTTAGGGATTTCAAAAATGCCTGTTTGTTGCTTTTTACTTTGAAGCCCTATACTTATCCCACAGACAGAATCAAAGTTATGACTGCTATTTCCTACTTAAGAGCTGAGCCTAGAAGCTGGGCAAATAATTTTCTAGAAAGCAATGATGATATCCTCAATTCTCTGGATTCTTTCTTCTCTGCTTTAGCTCAACTGTATGACGACCCATACAAGCAGTTGACGGCCGAAACAGCTATGAGGTCTCTAAAGCAGAGGAGAAGGGATGTGGAGGATTATATTGTGGATTTTAAAAAATGGGCAAAAGACACACAATGGAACAATTTAGCATTAAGAAACCAGTTCCGGCTGGGACTTTCAGATGCTATAAAGGATGAACTCTGTCGCTCAGATCTTCCACCAACCTTGGAAGAGTTGATAAATCTAAGTATTAGTATTGACAGGCGCCTAAGAGAGAGACAAAGTGAAAGAACTCCCCATGACAGTAGTACTAGAAAACCACCGTCCACAAGCTCCACCTATACTGCCCAAAAATCTACCAGCGAGCCTATGGAGATTGGTTTCCTTAAAGGGCCATTAACCAACCAGGAGAAACTCAGAAGACGCACACAAAATTTATGTATGTATTGTGCCTCTGATGAACATCTTGTACACTCCTGTACAATCCTACAGAGACAAAAACAGGGTAAGGCTTCTCTACCATATCATTCCATTAAAGCTGCTAGTAATTCCTCTTGTTACCTTAACCTATCCCTTTCATTGCAGTGGGACCAACAACGGGCCAACGTCACAGGGATTCTTGATTCTGGTGCTTCTGCCTCATATATAGATGTGAATTTCACTAACATAAATAAAATACCACTGATTAAAAAAACGTCTCCTGTACCTTTAAGGGGAATTGATGGGGAGGTATTGCCATCTGGTCCGGTTATATTTGAAACCATTCCACTTCTAGTCTCCACCCTAGACCACCATAGGGAATACATAACATTTGATGTAATTACTTCCCCTGCCTTTCCTGTAATCTTAGGTTTACAGTGGTTACGCTTACATGACCCCCACATATCTTGGTCCACACTTAGTTTACAGTTTACTTCAAAGTACTGCACTACTACTTGTTTCCCTACCCTACTGTTACAACCAGCTTCTTCTACTCAAGAAAGTACTATTCCCCAGGAATACATTGACTTTTCGGATGTCTTTAGTAAAAAAGAATCCGAGAACTTACCACCCCATCGCTCATATGACTGCCCAATTGAGATCTTACCAGGTGCAGTCATACCCTGCGGCCATGTATTCCCTTTATCCAAGCCTGAATTACAACACTTAAAAACTTATCTTGATGACAATTTAAAGAAGGGGTTCATACGTCCCTCAACCTCCCCCGCAGCCGCGGGTATGTTCTTTGTCAAGAACAAGGACGGGTCTTTAAGACCTATTGTAGATTATAGGCAACTGAATAAAATCACTATAAAAAAACGCTATCCCTTAACCCTCATTCCTCAATTAATAGAAAGGCTTGAAGGATCAAACATATTCACTAAGCTAGACTTAAGGGGGGCTTATAATCTCATCCGTATGAGGGCTGGGGACGAATGACTGACGGCGTTCCGTACTCGGTATGGCCTTTACGAGTACACCGTCATGCCATTCGGCCTCTGTAACGCCCCAGCCACCTTTCAATACTTAATACATGATATTTTCATTGATATTTTGGATGTCTTCGTTGTCATTTACCTGGACGATATTCTGATATTTTCAAAAACACCTTCTGAACATGTGAACCATGTCAGACAGGTACTCTCCAGATTTCGAAGTCATTCCCTTTATGCAAAAGCAGAAAAATGCATATTTAACTCGCATAACATTACCTTTCTAGGTTATCAGATTTCTGAACATGGCATACAGATGGACAACACAAAAATACAAACCATACTCAATTGGCCCAAACCAACTAACAAAAAATAAGTCCAAAGTTTTCTTGGTTTTGCGAATTTTTATCGCAAGTTTATACACAATTTTGCCTCAGTTGCGAAACCATTAACTAACCTCACAAAAGATAACAAATTTCTTTGGACACAAGAAACACAATCCTCCTTTGATCTTCTTAAAAAGAAATTCACATCAGCACCAATACTACGATATCCTAACACTCAACTACAGTTCATACTAGAGGTTGATGCTTCTGACCTGGCAATTGGAGCAGTTTTATCTCAAAGAGAACAGTTACAAAAGCCACTTCATCCTGTCGCTTATTTCTGAAGATGTCTAACTATACCCGAGTCACACTACCCAGTTGGCGATAAAGAACTTCTAGCCATAAAGGTAGCCTTTGAACAGTGGCGACATTTACTTGAGGGAGCTACATACCCAACCATAGTTTACACAGATCACCGTAACCTACAGTATTTGAAGTCTACCAAAACTCTTACAGCCAGACAGGTTCGTTGGAATCTTTATTTTTCTAGATTCGATTTTCTTATAACCTACAGACCTGCTGCGAAAAATCGGAAGGCAGACGCACTATCACGATTACCACCGAAAGATTGCTACACCCACTCTCTCCAGTCTGTGATACCTGAAGACAAATTTCTACTCTTTTTAATAGATTCCATTCCCTTATTGCGCCGAGAACAACAAAAGGATACAACGAAACCTCTTCATTTATTACAACTAAACTCTGATGCCCTATACCATCATCAGGGTAAATTATATGTACCATCTTCCATAAGAGGAACCCTGTTGCATTCTGCACACGATTCTCGTTTAGCTGGCCACAGTGGCATAGTTAAAACGCAGGAGATGATAAAAAGATCATACTGGTGGCCCAACATGACCAACGACATCTCAGACTATATTAACAGCTGTTCAGTTTGTGCCACTTCAAAACGAACAAAACAGTCACCCTATGGATTGTTGCTACCAATTTCTACACCCAACAGACCATGGCTTGATATCGCAATGGACTACATTGTTGACCTACCCAGATCTTCAAATAACACCACCATAATAGTGGTTGCAGATCTGTTTAGTAAAATGATACATCTCATTCCATAACATAAATTACCAACAGCTGCTGAAACCATACAAGTTCTCCTTACCAATGTTTTCAAGCTACATGGATTACCACAAAGGATTCTCACAGACCGCGGATCGCAATTTACCAGCACTCTTTGGGCAGAATTCTGTAAATCATTCTCGATTGAAAAAAAGCTCTCATCATCATATCATCCTCAGACCAATGGTCAAACCGAAAGGTGTAACCAATGGGTTGAACAATTTCTACGGACTTACTGTCATTTCAACCAGGAATCTTGGTCAACTCTACTCCCTTACGCGGAGTTTGTCTTCAATAACACCATCCATGCCACAACTAAGCAAACACCGTTCTTTATTAACTATGGTTATCATCCATCTTTCCAACTTCTACCCGGAAACAACAACTCAGTTCATATCAGCGATTTAACCCAAACTATTGCTTCAAATTTCATCACTGTACGTAATGCAATTGAGGAAGCCAAACGAATACATAAAAAATATTATGACATGAGAAGAACCCCTGCTCCACATTACTCCCTTGGAGATCTTGTCTGGTTGTCTACCAAGAATCTGCGCCTGAACACTGCTTCCAAGAAACTCTCTCCATTATATATAGGACCTTTTCCTATCATCAAAATCATCAATGACAATGCTGTGCGTATTCAATTGCCTAACAACCTCAAAATACATCCGACATTTCATGTCTCCCTCCTGAAACCATACCATACAGTTCGGGGGGGCTCTTCCCTACAATCTCTACCTCAGGTATCTGTTGACCCAAACATCGAATATGAGGTTCACTCCATTCTGGATTCCAGATTTTACCGTGGCATCCTGCAATATCTTATAAGGTGGAAGGGGTATGCAGAGGAGGATGATTCCTGGGAACCTGCCAGTAACATCTCGGCCCCTCGACTCATTTCTCGGTTCCATCAGAGGAATCCTGACAGACCCCGTTCCTGAGCCCCGGAGTGGCTCCTTGAGGGGGGAGTCCTGTCATGTTCACAGCTATTCATCTGCTCTCTTATGCAGTTATTGTATTAACTCACTTGCAAATAGTACTGTTTATTTAATAGTCTGACATACCAGCCTATAAATGGCCTCCTTCCACACTACTCTTTGCTTGGTATTGGATCGTAGATTGCATTGTCTGCACTCCTTCCCAGCCTCCTTTGAAGAAACCCTAGAACTCTCTGTTCAGCTACGGAACTCTAAGCCGCCTGTCAGCTGTTTCTCCAATCCCGGAAGTATCGGAGCGGTGACATCACACGCCAACCTTTGCCTCATCTCGTGGACTGAGTCTGTTTGCTCGCTCTGTGTTCTTCCTCCTGCGGTTAAGCTTTAACTGCTCAGGTACCTCATTCAGCCACGTATCTGTTATATACTAAAGCAGTATACACTTTATACATTATATTACACTCTGATCGATATACTCAGTGTCATGCTAATTACACCACAGTTGTTATATTTTTCTCTGTGTTAACACCTATTTCATTGGTGACTTGTTGTGCTTATGCTGCTGCATTTATTCAGTGAATTATTCACATGTGGCAGCCATAGAATATCCACAGTATCCTTCACCAACTATTAAACTGCATTGATTCAAAGTGGGTTCTCACATTACATGTATTGTAATTGATGTGACCACCCAAATAACAATCTCTGCAAACACACTTACTAAAATTACATTCATCTCAGCAGCTGTGGTTCCCTTAGACACTCACTTTTATTACAGACATCACAGGCAGTGAATATTTTAGATCCCTGCATCTGCGCTAGGCACTGGTCAATGTATGGCACAGGCCAGCCAGACATGTACACTTCTTTGTTTAGCTGTCTTAAGTCAGCACACAAATGCCATTGTCCATTGGGCTTAAGAACACCTAGAATAGGATTGTTGTAAGAGCTATGCACCTGTCTGATAATACCTCTGTCTTCCAAGTTCCTTGTGATTTCTGTGAGAGAATCATATGAGGCTAAAGGAAGTCTGTATTGTTTAACAAAGACAGGTGGTGCATTGGGATCTGTTTGGATTCTTGCAATGTGTAAATATGTAGTCCCACAGTCATAAGAATCCCTAGCAAAAATATCCTTGTACTCCATCAGGAGTTCTCGTAGCTGTCGGCGTTCATCATCACTGGAACAGCCATTAGCTAAAGATATTTGCTCTTTGACTATTTGCTAAAATCCTGGAAAGATTTCAGGCTGTCCTTTTTCATAGGCTTTTTCCAACCTAGAGGTGAGGTCCCCTTGATTATAATTTATATTGCCCGTATGACTTTGGGTATTGGGGTATTCTTGCTGTTTGATCGGCTGATCAAATACTAGAGAGGCTTCTTCAATTTTACAGACACCTTCATCTGAGCTGAAGGGATAAATAGACTGAATTGTAAATAATCCCTCTGGCATAGAGGCAAAGGATTGTTCTATTAATTGTTCTTCAGTTAAGTATCCTTCAGGTATTAGCCCAATTACATGATTCTGGAATCCAAAAGAGTAATAACTTGATTCCAGCGCATATCCTATGGTAGTTCCCTTGGATAAGGTTATATCCTGTGGGGTCATGTTATGCACAATAACATGTATTGGAATAGTTCCAATTGTCAGCCGCTCTGGAATCAATCCGAGATGTAACCCAACTGCTAGCGTGAATTGAAAGCACACGCTAGCACACTGAGAAATATCCAGGACGTGACCCACTCAGGAAGCAGATTAGAAGATAACAAAAATGAATATTGTTCCAGAATGCAGGAAAGCCACAAAGGTTAAAATGTCCCTTTAAGTAGTACAAAGAACAAAAAGGAAATGCTCTTACTTGAAGCTTCTGAAAAAGGTCCTCTTTAGCAGGCTTGTAAAACAAAGGAAAAGTTCTCTTTTGCAGCTTGTAAAAGTATAATGTCCCTTTAAGCAGGTTTATAACAAACAGAAAGGCAAAGTTCTCTTTTGCAGCTTGTAAAAGTAAATGTCCCTTTTAAGCAGGTGTATAACAAACAGAAAGGCAAAGTTCTCTTTTGCAGCTTGTAAAAGTAAATGTCCCTTTTAAGCAGGTGTATAACAAACAGAAAGGCAAAGTTCTCTTTTGCAGCTTGTAAAAGTAAATGTCCCTTTTAAGCAGGTGTATAACAAACAGAAAGGCAAAGTTCTCTTTTGCAGCTTGTAAAAGTAAATGTCCCTTTTAAGCAGGTGTATAACAAACAGAAAGGCAAAGTTCTCTTTTGCAGCTTGTAAAAGTAAAATGTCCCTTTAAGCAGGTCTTGATTAACAAAGAATAGGTTTAAAGGTAAAGGCTAAAGCAAGGTCAGGCAGGCAGAAGTCAGCATCAAAATATCAGCAAAAGGTATAGGCAAAAGCAAGGTCAGGCAAGCAGAAGTCGGCATCCAAGTATCAGCAAAAGGGTAATAGCTACAGGCAAGGTCAGGCAGGCAGAAGTCAATGTCCAAATATCAGCAAGTAGGGATTAGGCAAAAGGCTTGGTCAGGCAGGCAGAAGTCGGTACACAGAAGAACAAAACTGATATGGTACTCACAATCCAGGGAAACAAACAAACGGGCCCAGATTCAGATCTCCCGCCGAGATTTAAAGGGCAGGAGCGTAACCGTCATCAGAGGGGTGAGAGAGAAAGCGTCATGTTGCTAAGCAACATGACGTCAGAGACACAGAGGAGTTCCGGGAGCCGCGGCGACACGGCGATGAACGGAAGCGCTCATGACAGCACCCCCTCCTCAAGGACCCCTCCGGGGGACAGGACCAGGTCTATCAGGATGAGTCTTGTGGAAGGTCTTGACCAATATAGGAGCATTTACTTGATGAGCAGGTTCCCAAGAACGTTCCGTGACTGGATAACCCTTCCAATGAATGAGATAATACAATTTCTTGCCCCGCAATTTGGAATCTAGAATATGGCTGATCTCAAACTCAGGATGTCCATGCACCAATAACGGTGGAGGTTTAGAAAAAGGCTTAGAATACCTGTTAATCATCACAGGTTTTAAAAGAGAAACATGGAATACCGGATGGACTTTGAGAGACTTGGGTAAAGCTACCCGATAAGCAGTGGAACATACCTGACCCAGTATTCGGAAAGGACCCACATATCGTGGTCCCAATTTGTTAGAAGGTTGTTTCAGGCGAAGAAATCGAGAGGAAATCCAAACTTTATCACCAGGGCGATATTTGGGAGCCTTTTTCCGTCGAAGATCCGAAAAGAACTTGTAACGTCTAGAAGTTACAGAAAGAATACGATGTATCTTCTGCCAATGTCGAGTTAATCTTCGGGCTGTAAGATCAGAAGCAGGATTCACTGTGGAGGAAGTATGCAAAGGGAATGTCCTAGGCTGATATCCGTAAGCTGCATGAAAAGGAGAAGTCTGAAGGGAGGAATTGTACCGGGCATTATGGGCCAATTCAGCCAAAGGAAGGTAAGAAGTCCAGTTAGAATGATAATGATCCACATAATGTCTAAGATATGTTTCAAGACACTGGTTTACTCTTTCAGTCTGACCATTCGATTGTGGGTGGTGAGAAGTAGAGAGAGATATAGTAGTACCAAAATGTTTACAAAGTGACCTCCAAAATCGAGAAACGAATTGTACCCCTCTATCTGAAACAATATCTAGAGGAAATCCATGGATTCTTACAATATGTAGAATAAAAAGTTCAGAGAGTCTTTTGGCAGATGGTAATCCTGGCAAGGGTACAAAATGAGCCGTCTTAGTGAACCTGTCGACCACCACCCAGATAGTATTGTTCCCAGTGGACAAGGGAAGATCGGTAATAAAGTCCATGGATACATGAGTCCAAGGCTGGTGAGGTATAGGCAATGGTTGGAGTAATCCTGAAGGAAGTTGGCGTGGAGTTTTGTTCATGGCACATTGTGTGCATACTGAGACGTAATCCTTCACATCTTGAGAGAGTGTAGGCCACCAGACATGTTGTTTGAGGTTTCGAGTGGTAATACTGATGCCAGGATGTCCAGAAAGGGGACTATCATGAGCCCAAAATAAAATCTTGGAACGAAGGCGTTCAGGAACAAAGAGTAAACCATTGGGAGGTTTACAGGACAAAGGAAGATGCTCTTGAGCGGACTGTAATTCTTGTAACCAAGAAGTTGTTAACTGGGCAATGACTTCATGAGGTTGGAGAATGGTACCAGACTCAGGAACTGGGGTATCTTGAAATTGTCTGGAAAGTGCGTCTGCTTTAATATTTTTTGAACCAGGTATGTAAGACAAATTATAGTGAAACCGAGAGAAGAATAAGGACCAGCGTGCTTGCCTGGAATTTAGTCGTTTGGCTGTTTGGAGATACAGAAGGTTCTTATGATCAGTAAGTATAGTAAATGGCAAAGAAGTACCTTCCAGCCAATGTCTCCATTCATCCAATGCCATCTTGATGGCAAGCAACTCTTTATTCCCTACGTCATAGTTAAATTCGGAAGGAGTGAATTTTTTAGAGAAAAAAGCAACAGGATGAATCCTTCCAGTCTCTGGTATTCGTTGAGACAGAACCGCTCCAGCAGCAACAGAGGAAGCATCCACCTCCAGAATAAATTGAAACTCAGGATTTGGATGACGAAGGATAGGAGCTGAGGAAAAAGCTTCTTTGAGAGATTCAAAAGCTTCTATAGCCTCAGACGGCCATACTTTACAGTTTTGTCCTTTTCTTGTGAGAGAAGTAAGAGGAGAAGTAATAGTAGCAAAATTCTTGATGAACTTTCTGTAATAATTGGCGAAGCCTAGGAAACGTTGTAAAGCCTTCAAAGAATCAGGTCTAGGCCAATCCAAAATGGCAGAAAGTTTAGTAGGGTCCATTTCGAATCCAGATGCCGATATTACATAACCCAGAAAGGGTATGGATTTTTGATGGAAAGAACATTTCTCCAGTTTAGCAAACAGATGGAATTCTCTTAGACGTTGAAGTACTTTCTTGACGTGGTGCACATGATCTTGGTGGTTCTGAGAAAAAATTAAGATGTCGTCCAGGTATATGATAACAAAAATATTCAAAAAATCACGAAAGATCTCATTTACAAAATGCTGGAAAACCGCCGGAGCATTGCATAGCCCGAAGGGCATGACCAAATATTCATAATGCCCAAATCGAGTGTTAAAGGCAGTCTTCCACTCATCTCCTTTGCGTATACGGATCAAGTTGTATGCACCACGTAGGTCGAGTTTGGTGAAAATGGTGGCTCCCTGAAGATAAGTAAAAAGTTCAGGAATAAGGGGCAGAGGATAACTGTTCTTGATGGTAATCTGATTCAATCCACGATAATCAATACAGGGTCTTAATCCGCCATCCTTTTTTCCCACAAAAAAGAAACCAGCCCCTACAGGGGAAGAGGAGGGTCGAATAAATCCTCTAGCCAGATTGTCTTTTATATATTCTTCCAGAGCCATGTTTTCTGGTTTAGAAAGTGGATATGTCTTGCCTCGAGGATAGGCAGCCCCAGGAAGGAGGTCAATGGGACAATCAAAAGGGCGATGAGGAGGAAGACGTTCCGCTTCTTTTTTGGAGAAGACATCCACAAAGTCATGGTAATGCATAGGTAAGGATTCCGGAGTTTCAACTGTGAGAGCAATAGTGAGTGGTAACTTAGTAATCTTTTGAAGACATTTAGTCTGGCATGTAGATCCCCAGGAAGTGAGTTCACCGAAAGTCCAAGAAAAAATGGGATTGTGAATCTGGAGCCAGGGTAATCCCAAGATAATGGGAAATTGCGGAGTGGGAATGACATCGAAACAAATTGTCTCAGAATGAAGTATTCCTACGGTGAGGATTAAGGGTTGAGTAGAAAACTGAATGTATCCAGAACCCAAAGGATCTCCACTGACCGTAGAGACTGAAATGGAATACTCCTTCTTTAGTAAGGGTATTGAATGAGTAGAAACAAATGTAGAGTCAATGAACACACCTCCAGCACCAGAATCAATTAGAGCTTGGGTATAGATCTTCTTATGTCCAATTAGAAGAGTTACTGGAACAAAGAGTTTCTTGTATAGGGAATGACCACTATTTTGGCTTAACTCAGTTCCCTGGACTAGAGTTAAGCCCTGGCTTTTACTGGCCTAGTAGGACAATCCCTTAATAAATGTCCTTTAAGGCCACAGTACAGACATAAGCCAAGAGTCCGTCTTCTTAAGCGTTCAGTCTCAGTTAATTTTATACTTCCTACTTCCATGGGTTCAGCCTGATCAATAGTAGGAGAGGCTGGAGTGACTGGATTAGAAAAACGAGGAGCTAAACGAAAAGGAGTTCGAGTGGAAGTCCTCTGTGTTCTATCCTTTTCTTGTTGGCGTTCACGAAACCTGGCGTCGAGACTGATACAGAGATTTATTAAGGCTTCTAAGGACTCTGGAAGTTCACGATACACCAATTCATCCTTGAGACGCTCAGAAAGTCCTTTACGGAAAGCGGCTCTGAGTGCTCCCTGATTCCAAGTGGTTTCAGAGGCAAGGGTGCGGAACTCAATTGCATATTGAGAGACTGGTTGATTTCCTTGACGTAAATCCAGGAGAGTTCCTTCAGCAGCGGATGACCTTCCAGGTTTATCGAATACGTTTGAGAATGTAGATAGAAATGTATCAACATCCAACAGTATAGGATCATTCTTTTCTAGCAAAGGTGACACCCAAGCCAAGGCTTTTCCTTTCATTAAGGAAATAAGAAACGTGATTCTAGAAGAGGCAGTAGCAAAGAGAGTAGGGCTATTTCGGAAATGAAGACGGCATTGATTCAAAAAGCCTCTACATTCTTCAGGATTCCCATCATATTTATCCGGAAGAGGAATCCTGGGACTTAGTTGTACCTGAGACTGATTGTTAGGAATCGGAGGAGGTAATGCCTCAATCGGATTTGGATTGGGATTAGGATTGGGAGGTGCGGTAGCAACCAAATTTTGTAATAGAGCAGTAATTTGATCAAGTTTAGTGTCCAGAGACTGCAAGTGAGTGGCATGAGAACCCAAGAGCTGTCCCTGGTGAGCCACGGCCATAGATAATTCAGTGGGGTCCATTTTTATGGCCCGTTTGTAATGTCAGCCGCTCTGGAATCAATCCGAGATGTAACCCAACTGCTAGCGTGAATTGAAAGCACACGCTAGCACACTGAGAAATATCCAGGACGTGACCCACTCAGGAAGCAGATTAGAAGATAACAAAAATGAATATTGTTCCAGAATGCAGGAAAGCCACAAAGGTTAAAATGTCCCTTTAAGTAGTACAAAGAACAAAAAGGAAATGCTCTTACTTGAAGCTTCTGAAAAAGGTCCTCTTTAGCAGGCTTGTAAAACAAAGGAAAAGTTCTCTTTTGCAGCTTGTAAAAGTATAATGTCCCTTTAAGCAGGTTTATAACAAACAGAAAGGCAAAGTTCTCTTTTGCAGCTTGTAAAAGTAAATGTCCCTTTTAAGCAGGTGTATAACAAACAGAAAGGCAAAGTTCTCTTTTGCAGCTTGTAAAAGTAAATGTCCCTTTTAAGCAGGTGTATAACAAACAGAAAGGCAAAGTTCTCTTTTGCAGCTTGTAAAAGTAAATGTCCCTTTTAAGCAGGTGTATAACAAACAGAAAGGCAAAGTTCTCTTTTGCAGCTTGTAAAAGTAAATGTCCCTTTTAAGCAGGTGTATAACAAACAGAAAGGCAAAGTTCTCTTTTGCAGCTTGTAAAAGTAAAATGTCCCTTTAAGCAGGTCTTGATTAACAAAGAATAGGTTTAAAGGTAAAGGCTAAAGCAAGGTCAGGCAGGCAGAAGTCGGCATCAAAATATCAGCAAAAGGTATAGGCAAAAGCAAGGTCAGGCAAGCAGAAGTCGGCATCCAAGTATCAGCAAAAGGGTAATAGCTACAGGCAAGGTCAGGCAGGCAGAAGTCAATGTCCAAATATCAGCAAGTAGGGATTAGGCAAAAGGCTTGGTCAGGCAGGCAGAAGTCGGTACACAGAAGAACAAAACTGATATGGTACTCACAATCCAGGGAAACAAACAAACGGGCCCAGATTCAGATCTCCCGCCGAGATTTAAAGGGCAGGAGCGTAACCGTCATCAGAGGGGTGAGAGAGAAAGCGTCATGTTGCTAAGCAACATGACGTCAGAGACACAGAGGAGTTCCGGGAGCCGCGGCGACACGGCGATGAACGGAAGCGCTCATGACACCAATATTTACCATAGGCGTATGAGTCATTGTTATACTCAGATCTTGCATTCTATGGGAGATGCATATTAGTGTTTCAGAAGTTTTTCATTTCTGACCTCTTTTTACCTGTAAGGAGAAGAGGAATTTATCAGCTCCAGCAGGGAGAATAACATCATTAGACACCTGCAAATTCACAGCATATGGAATTTGCGGGTTTGATTTTAGGGCTCCGTTTTCATCCTGAAATACTTCAGGGTCCCCCTTTAACCTGCTCCAGAGGCAAAGGTTAATCAAATCTATTTGTATGGCATATCTATGTAAGAGATCGTTTCCTACATAAATTTGATTATGGGGAGTATTTAAAACTAAAAACAGGTGCTTCACTGATTTATTACCTATGGATATAGATAATAAACACTTAGCTGTGACATTATAGCTTTCAGACCTGTCATCCAGGCCATGGACATAGTGGTCTTGGGGAGAAAGATATTTAATCACTTTAGGTTCAGCTATTTGTGCTAATAAGCCTTCACTTATATAGCTAGCTTCCTGTTTTAAGTCCAATTTAGCATATTTGGTTTTACCAAGGTCATGCACTTGCATCGGGATAAATAGAACATCCTTAACTCTCTAAATTCCTGTGAGGTATTGAGTGTGGCCTCCTCCTTTAGGGATTTTATGATCCCCCTTGTGGAGAGATATGATTAATACATCGCCATCTAAGGAAATATTTGCTATCTTTCCAGGCGAATTTAAAAAATATTACCACCAGAGCCACTTAAAGGAGTCTGATAATCTATTTTTAAGATAGTGATTTCAGGTATAGAGTCATTCCTGAAATGAATCTCCACAGCATCTGGCTTCTCTTCTACAACGTGACAGTTATGTCGGGTGTGAGATATACTGGATCGCTCATAATTAATAGGCCTTTTTACTTGTGACCAAATTACATTATTTATGCAATCAATTATGGTGCTAAATCGCTTCAGGAGATCACTACCAATAATTAAACGATCAGTTGACAGATCCACTATAATGACAGGGTGTCTTATTACCCAGTTCCCCAGTTTAAATTTTAACCATGCGGTACCGTATACTTTTAGAAAGTCACCCCCAACACCTATTAGTACACCATCAAATTCTTTTATCTTAGGTTTGTGGGATGTTAGCTCATTTAGCTGTGTGTAGTACCTGTGGGATAAAATAGTTGAGATCCAGTATCAATTAATCCCATGATAGGGTTGGAAACTGAATCCTGGAGCTCAGCTAATACATAATATCTCCCTGCAGTTTCTACCATTTCACACATAAAATTGGCATGATTACACAATTGTGGGCTTCGCTACGTGTTACCTGTATTCGCCATGTTACCTGATGCAGAAGAATTCTCATTCTTACCGGTCCATCCCTCTGTAATAGGATTGACAGGGTTTCTGTGTACTGCATCTGTGGAAATAAGGTTAAGAGAATGCTGCAAAGGAAGACATTTGTTAGAGCTGAGGTTGCTTGTCATCACAGCTAAATCGTCCATTTCCGATCTGTAGGGAAAGAATATGATACCACCATAGATATGATAGTACCATTATTTATTATTCCATTTGGTATATCTCTCCCCCCTCTCTCAGGTAATACTGCAGTATTTATGACTGTGCCTGTGCCCCACTGCTGGTCACTGGCTGTACCCCTAAAAAAGGATTATTAGGGTGCTGAGCCGTAAAAGCTTGACTCATATTAGTAAATAGTTTACATAATTGACTAACTTGCATACTGAGTTGGCCCACTTGAATGGACAAGGTATCTTTACCCATGGACCGATTTTTTGATGTCCCAGGGTGCTGATTCCTGGATCCTTGGGATTCCTCAGAATCATAGCTATTGTTCCTATTTTGACGTATATTTGTCTTTGGGGTTCAACTTGTTCAGCGTTAATATTTTGGGGAGCACTATTTACTTGGGGTGTCTGGTTACCCTGAGAGTATTTTCGCCACTTTTGGTATTTACTTTTACTTTTATCTCTTTGGGGATAATTATTTACCTGGGTATGCCCCCCATTTTGAGTATAGTCTCTCTGTGCTTCAGCCCGTGTTGGGGGAGGGGCAGAGTTAAAACTTTGTGGAGATGGCCTGTTTTCTCAGGCCACCTCCGCATAGGTTTTCTTGTTAGACTCCAAATTGAAGGGGCTAGGTGACACCCTAGTTTCTGCCACAATTTTGGGGCTGGGCCGTGGTTCCTTTTTAACCCCCTGTTCACCGGACTGCTGAATAGAGTATAACTTTGTACTCTCTTTGACCAGCCAGTCAAGTGAGCAGTGCTCATCAAAATCTGTAGCTAAATTAATTTTGATGTGCGCGGGCAATGCTTCGAAGAATATATTTACCAATTCTGAGCTTTCAAATATGGGGTAGTCTTCGGCCATACTGTATGCACTTTTCAGTACAGAAAGGAATTTAATTGGGCTTTTATTCGCGCCACATTTCAAACCGTATACAGCTATTTTCATAGCGGTTTTAGTGCGATATTGCCCAAATTCTTTTCTGCACTGATTTTTCATTTAACTCCAGGAATGAATATTCATATCCTTTAGTGAAGCAAAGAATTTGTGATGTTTATACCCAGGGCAAAAATTTTATTTTTGACTGCTCACTAGTAACATTCATAATGGATAAAGCTTTTTCATAAGTCGCTAAGTGGTCAATTATAGAATCGGTTCCCTTGTTGGAAAACTTAGGTACTGCATCCCTTAAGAAAGTAATTATTTTAGGGGTGTCATATACCTTATGAGGCGTATCTTTGGCTTTCCTAGGCCCCTTATTTTTAGGGCTGAAGCACCCCCTATCTGCCCTATATTCACTATGGGGAGACCCCTTACGTACATTAGTAGTACGTGGGCTATTTGGGTAGCTGGCTCCACCCTCTGATTCACTATAATCACTGTCCTCCCCCTCTGAAGTGTAGCAGTTCTCTGAATTTAAAACATGAGGTGATTGTCTATGTGGGAAGTTTATTTCTGACCCAATAGGGGTCCTTTGTTTAAATTAGAATTATCTGCATTATAATCATTGCTAATAGAGGGGTTTTCATTATGATGATACAGCCTTTTTAAACCACTTAACAATCTTTGGCTTTGTGCGAGTTCCTTATGCAAATCTTCTATCTGAACTACTAAACTTTGGTTATATTTTTGTAAGGTGGCCATTTTTTGGGCAAACTCATCAATTTTATCCTGGATTCGTTCTGCCTATTCCTCATCTAACCTTAATGAATCATTTTCACCCCTCAGTTGCTCCAATTGTGAATTTTGTACTTCTATTTTATTGTACATTTCATCATTCACATAGAGGAGCAGGCCCCAAGTTTTGAAAATTATTTCATCGCGTTTTCCACGCTTTTGAGGTTGGATCAATTTTAACAGCCCTTGAAATATTTTGCTTTTGCCACACCATATATTATCTGCAATATTTTTGGCCTTAGTCTTCAGCATCTTAATGTAAGTGCCTAATTCTCCCTTAATATTTAATCTATTTTTAAGGTGAGAAATGGCTTCTGTTTTAAGCGTTTCTGCCTGACTAATGGGCGATTTTGGAATATGGATATTTCAAAACCATCTATAGAATTAATTGATTCACTTCTAGTAACAGACATTATTATATTGGCTTGGTATTTAATTTAATTAAAACACTAATACAATTTTGACCAATAAGAAGAAAGAAAATAAAATATTTTCAAAATATTAATATTAATTTTGAAATATTAAAAATTAAAAAAATAGTAATAAATTTAAAAAAAAACAAAAAACTTTAACAATATTTATTTTTTATTTTTATTTTTTATAATCTCTATTTACTACAAAATATTATATAAATGTGATAAATATTAATAATATGTACTGCAGTGCCTCCAAATAATTTGTCAATATATGGCTGGGTTATAATACAATATATTTAATAATTATTCTTTAAAATAAAACTCCAATTAAATTGTATATACTAAACAATTAGAGAGAGATTTACTTACAATAATAGGCCTGACTTAGAAATATGCAACACAAAGGACCTTTACCTAGCAGACAATTAGTTAGCGCTAAATATGACTAGTTTAACTACACAGGACTATGAAACACAAGCTTAAAATACTAATTGCACCCTTTTAAATTTCAGCTTCAATTAGACTGCAGCAACAATGAATGTATTTCTTGATACTTTACCAGTTCACTAGTTTGAGAATTCAGTTAATATCCAAATATGTCTATCATCATATGTTTAGAGGAATTATGCACATTTGTAAGAAAAGTAATCTTGATAGTATCTTATCCACAAAGAGTGTCCCAAAGTATTTGTCTTACAGAAAATTGTGTTCACACACTGATCCTTCTATAAGCAAAGATGGCAGTAAGCAGGATTGCAAAAGTAGTTACTAACCAAAAATGTTTCCACCAAGATCCCTCTCTCTCTGTGCAGGGAGTTTTTGTCTGCGACAACACTCCTCCTCACTTCTTAATCATTTGATAGATTTGGATACACTCTTTTCTCTGATTGGCTACTGGGAAATTTCATTTTCAACATCCAAATGCCTTTTGGCTGTAATACTGGATTTAGGCCATCGGGGGCAGCAGACAAAGACAAACAGTTTCATTCGAATATTGCTGCAGTTCAATTATCTAACCTATAAAATGTTTATCAAATACACTATTTCTTTATATTAATAAACCTTTCTGGTCATCTGTCTCATCTAATATAACTTAGCATGTATTTATAGAGGGCAAAGATGAACATACTTCCAGTATCAAACTAGTAAGCAATTATACTGTAAATTATTTGGCTTTTCACAGAATCAATTCATTCAACATCCTGACATTATATTGTATCTTAACGTGAAAACAGTATATTTCATGTTTCTAATAATTTTTGCGTGTATAGCTTTATGTTCATGACCAATATTCATAGGACATCTTGTTGTCTGAAACATAAAGAAACAGATGTTGCTATTTTAAAATAAACATTTATACATTTACTATACAGTCATTTATCAAGCTCAGCACATATTTATCTAATATGTTACTGTTTCAGATATATATATATATATATATATATATATATATATATATATATATATATATATATGTTTTTAATATGATATGTGTATTTTAAATTATTATGAGGATTTAGACACAATTTCTTTATCTGAGATCTCATTTCTCATGTGCTGTAGTTAACTTGAGTTCAGATGCCTTCTCAACTGAGAATGTGTGTCAGATCTCAGCAGGGACAATTTAACACTTAGATGTGGACAGCGGTATCCTTTGAACAAGCCTGTACATCCCTTATTCTTGTAGATGTTTTTTTAGATAAGAAAACATTCTTTACCCAGGCCTCCTTTGAAATGGATAATTGGGACCTTCTGGCTTGTGATCCAATAGGAACTTTAACTTCACACCTTATGCAAGAAATCTTTGAAAGAAATCCCTCTGTTCTCAGATGTTCTGTTAATCAGGATAAAAGTGGGTTTGGTCTGTTATGGTTATAGTCCACACAATTCATGTAAAATTTGATATTAACTAAAATGGAATATCAAATCATGTGGTATATCTGTAGTTTATTTCATGTTACTCACATATACCCTGACAATATATATATATATATATATATATATATATATATATATATATATATATATATATCCTCCATGTGTATCTGCACTCACAATGTCATATAGTCGCCAACCAGGGTGCCAGATCAATTAGTAATCATAGTAATCTTCAACATAGGACTGCACTCGCTGGGTTTATATAAAAAAAACTTTTTAATTAGGTAACGTTTCGGAGCACGCAGACCCCTTCCTCAGACCAGTACAAAACATGCAACTAAACACTGTGTCTTATAAACACATTAAGCCCCACCCACCACCAAATCAACTGTGAATTGCGCCAAAACTGGGGTTGTCATGGTGATAACCCCTAACCCCCTCAGTGTGACCATACTACTAATCAAACAATTCATAAAACAATTCATAAAAGCTTCAAAGTTGTATAAGTAAAAAGATATACAGAGGGCGACTCAAAGTATAGAGCACACTGTAGTGCTAATGAAGCAAGCTGGGTATATTAAAAGTGGCCCAGCGCACATACCACTCTGGTGAAAGATGGTCCAATGTATTCAAAATGTTCAGATAAAAAATCCAGGAGACTCCAGATATATATAAAAAACACTTTATATAAAGATATAACAGTGTACAATAAAAATCAGTAGAATTCTACTGATTTTTATTGTACACTGTTATATCTTTATATAAAGTGTTTTTTATATATATCTGGAGTCTCCTGGATTTTTTATCTGAACATTTTGAATACATTGGACCATCTTTCACCAGAGTGGTATGTGCGCTGGGCCACTTTTAATATACCCAGCTTGCTTCATTAGCACTACAGTGTGCTCTATACTTTGAGTCGCCCTCTGTATATCTTTTTACTTTTCAGATAATTTTGGAAATCTACTAAGAGGAGCTGCCCTAGCATTCTAATGCACAGTCAACTGGGACACTGATAAGTTTCCAGACTGCTTATCTAGGCATTATCTTTGCCTTCACTACATCAGGGCCGGATTTACATCTCAGGTGCCTGTAGGCACAAAAACCTGAAGCGCCCCCCCCACCCCCCCCACCCCCCCTAGAAAAAAGTGGAAAAAATGAGGACTTTTTTTTATTATTATTTAGGACAACTAAAAATAAATATTAGATGTAAAATTACATTTTCCCTTTTATGGAGATACACAAATACACACACCAATTGCAATATTTGTTGTAATGGAAGCTACACCAAAAATCAATATTCACTTGACTCAAATGGCCATACAATTTCTATTATGTATAACAAAAACAAATCATGTTAAACTTTTAATGCAAAATATTCTAAAGAAAACCCTATTTAAAGGGACATCAAATGTGACAGTTTGCTGGGCATTTTATTATTGCACTAGTGCTTGCAGAGAAGTGTGTTAGCCTCTTGCAAAAGAGTTAAACACATAGTCAATGTCAGTTCTGAGACAGCAATACACATCTGTGCAGACCCAGATGGGCTCATAGGACATGTTTATTGACAAGCCATTAGTGTATTGCTTTTCTGGAGATGACTTTGACTATGTGCTTAACATTTTGTTGGAGTCAAACACAGTTTTGTGTAAACAATAGCAATATTAAAACTAGCAGCATGCAAGCTCATCACCATCAACAACCTGTGCAGCCAGTGGAAGAAAATATAAAATGTAGGGAAAAAAATCTTGTAAACTCTGATATTTTTGGTACAAACACACACAGATGTTACATTTATTTTGTTCTGAAATATAAATATCATATGATGTTGCTCTCAAAGGAAAACATGGAATGTTGTAGATTATATGTAATCCAGGGGTCAACAAATGTGTTTAAAATTAGAATTTAGAAATTCAATGGGAGGGGTTTAGTTTTAATCTTTGCCCCTCTCTCCTTCATGGCTCCCTCAACTGCTGTAACATATTCCCAATGAAACACTCGACTTTGTAGGCACCTGGCAGCACAATTCTTACTAAAATAAATGCCCTCATAAAAAAAAAAAAAAAAAAAAAAAAAAAAAAAAAAATTTTTTTTTTTTTTTTTTTTTTTTTATTATTGACAGGCAGGCGCCCCTCACTGCAAGGCGCCTGTAGGCACATGCCTACTGTGCCTAATGGGAAATCCGGCCCTGCACTACATGTGAGTACAAAATCTATATCTCATTTTATTTATCCTTATATATACTGGCTACACTAGGAGGCGCCCTTTCTTTTTTTGTTTCATTTTTAAAGTTGTGTAAGTGGTACAATAAATGCATAAGCCATAAGATATGTACATTAGTAAATGTACAAGTAAAGCTAGACATCCATGTGTTCAAGTACATACATAAGTGGATTCATTAGATAAGAGACATATAAATGCCAAAACATTTCATTTTGATGTAAGTTAAACCATCATATGTGATATATGGACATATATGGCAGTACAGCAGTGCATCACATACAGTCACATAGGTTATACATGTGTTTGTCAATAAATCAGAATAGCACTGTGAAACTCTCTTATTGCATTGAACTGTGAGTTCATTCTACAGTCTATGATAAGCCGTTCCCACTAGATGATAGTGTGTCTGCAGCTAATCTCTATATGATCATACTAAAAAATCTTGTACGTTATACCCTCTAAACAACATCACCCCTCTTATCTTAAACATAAATTTATAGCTTATCTGTATATGTATTCAATTTCAAGATCAGATTAGGCTCCAAATATTTTGTTAGGAGAATCGTAGCTGAAAAAAAACGTAGCTGAAAAAAACGAGCCCATACATTGTATCAGGCGCCCAGAGAAGCAGCTCCGGCGCCCCTAGTAGTGCTCATTAGCATAGCGCATGGCTAATTAGCATAAGTCTGTGATGAATGCGCGTGTGTATGCGCGTAGTCATGGTGACTCAGTTGTGAGATAGCAGGGCGTTAGGCAATATGCGATTGTGACCGCCTGTGCTATATTGTGCTAGCTACGATCAAAGCTTCACATGGAAAACACCTAAAGGCATACTCCTTTAACAAGGGCATACAAATAAAAAACATTTAACAATAAGTGGGCTAAGAGCATAGTAGTGAATGTATACATATGTCAACACGGTATCTATGTCATACATCTAAGAGTCTCATAGGAATAACCACATTATGCATAAAATGTGTACATAAATAATATGCCTAAAATAAAGTGTATAACAAGAGGCATCATCCCCTGCAATGTTAATAACCAAAACAATCCAATAGGAATCACTAGAAATGCAGAAGGATGTGTAAATATCAGTAACCTACTACCCAATAAATCAGCCCTAGGGTTAAACTACGTGTGGAGTCAATTCAGACAGAACTGAGAGTTTTACATTAACACATATGTGCATACAACTATATAATAATACAGCCTAGGACCTTGTGCCTGGACCCCCACCAGTCCATTCAGTAAAACCTCAAAATGTATCATTGGTTATAAATGGCAATCAAAGTGACATCATGTTCTCCTGAATAGCTCAGTCATCCCATTAATACCCATATGTCACGTATTTATGTGACCTGCTTCCATCAATGTGCAGCCACCACACAGGCCCATACACGACACTTAAGCAGGACCCACCAAGTGTGTATCGAACATGGCCCCATCTTACGCTAACTTGTACATGGAGCACTATGAGTGTGATATCATAGATGTATACAATATTGATACAGTAAGACATTACAAAAGATACATTGACGATGTCGCCCTCATATGGCAGGGCACAGAGGAATCCTTGAAGGAATGGGTAGTACAACTCAACACACTTGAGTCCCCAATTAAATTTGAGTTGAAATATGACCTGAATAGCATTGACTTTCTGGATCTAAGAATTTATAAGAAAGGAGGCAAACTATTCACGACTCTTTACACCAAACCCATGGATCGGAACTCTATTCTTGAGGCATCCAGCAACCATCCTCCACACACCAGAAAGGCGATCATAAAATCACAGATGATCCGAGTATTAAGAAATAATATTGAAAATAGTAATCGTGAACCACAATTACAAATGATGACTGAGAAGTTCCTACAAAGAGGATACAAGATGGAGCTCATACAGGGTGTCATAGATGAGATCACCACTCAGGAGGATCACCAGTCTAAACATCTGGGGCAGACCAAAAAGGAAAGGATGATATTCACCACCACCTATAATAAAGGGAAGGACAAGATGGCACAGGACATCAGGAATAGATGGGAGATCCTAGCGACTGACCAAAGTTTACCGTTTACGCAAATGGACCCCCCCATTATGGGATATAGACGTGGAGGGAGTCTAAGGGATCTACTCATGGCTACAGACCCACAGCAATGCTATATGAAACAGCAATGGCTTAAGACAAAGAAGAAGGGCTGTTACAGATGCCTGGGATGCACAACTTGCAGTGGAATGATCCCATGTAAAGTGTTTAGACATCTACACACGACTCAGAAGTACACAATAAGACATTATATCACCTGCATGACAACTCATGTGATCTATCTATTGAGCTGCTGCTGTGGCCAATTTTATGTAGGAAAAAACGACTGACAATGCACGTCTCAGAATGGCTAATCATAGATCAGCCATAAGGTGAGCCCTGGACAAAGGAACTTTGGACCAACCTGTGGCAAGATATTTTCTTATGGCCAAACATAAAGTAACTGATTTAAGGTTCATCTTGATTGACCATGTTCCTTCCCTCAAACAAGGTGGGGACAGGGATAGAACCCTACTCCAGATGGAAGCTAGATGGATTCATAGACTTGGTACCCTATACCCTAAAGGCCTGAATTTGTCCAATGACTGGCACTGCTTCCTCTGAGACTAGTCTATAATGACTACTTTTCATTCCGCTCTTGTGATGAGGCACCTGGTGCAATTCACCCGCGATTGTGGGACACAAGTCAGGTCTTGATGTTGAACCAGCGGAGCACAGATAGGGTACACTGCTTGGTCCTGCCTTGACGTACTGTATTTGGTTAACTAACCAGTGAGTTTCATATGCCCTAGTGTGATACACACTTGGTGGGTCCAGCTTAAGTGTTGTGTATGGGCCTGTGTGGTGGCTGCACATTGAAGGAAGCAGGTCACATAAATACGTGACATATGGGTATTAATGGGATGCCTGGGATATCCTTGAATTAGTGGAAGTACATTGTGTTTGTTCTATGGATAGATACATAGCAACCCAACACAGGATCTGTTTGTGGTAGGACTGACACTGATCTCTTTTGACCTAAAAATATTAACAATCTAATAACATTAAATTGCTAAACCTTTACTGAGCTATTCAGGAGAACATGATGTCACTTTGATTGCCATTTATAACAGTGAACCAATGATACATTTTGAGGTTTTACTGAATGGACTGGTGGGGGTCCAGGCACAAGGTCCTAGGCTGTATTATTATATAGTTGTATGCACATATGTGTTAATGTAAAACTCTCAGTTCTGTCTGAATTGACTCCACACGTAGTTTAACCCTAGGGCTGATTTATTGGGTAGTAGGTTACTGATATTTACACACCCTTCTGCATTTCTAGTGATTCCTATTGGATTGTTTTGGTTATTAACATTGCAGGGGATGATGCCTCTTGTTATACACTTTATTTTAGGCATATTATTTATGTACACATTTTATGCAGAATGTGGTTATTCCTATGAGACTCTTAGATGTATGACATAGATACCTTGTTGACATATGTATACATTCACTACTATGCTCTTAGCCCACTTATTGTTAAATGTTTTTTTATTTATATGCCCTTGTTAAAGGAGTATGCCTTTAGGTGTTTTCCATGTGAAGCTTTGATCGTAGCTAGCACAATATAGCACAGGCGGTTACGATCGCATATTGCCTAACGCCCTGCTATCTCACAACTGAGTCACCATGACTACGCGCATACACACGCGCATTCGTCACCGACAGTGTATGGGCTCGTTTTTTTCAGCTACGTTTTTTTTCAGCTACGATTCTCCTAACAAAATATTTGGAGC